>NW_008795129.1:9082436-9107261 GCF_000699145.1 Aptenodytes forsteri
AGGAGGGGAGGGGGGGGGAGAGGAGAGGGGAGAAAGGGGAGGAGAGGGGGGGGGAGGGGGAGGGGAAGGAAGGAGTGATCTCTTGAGCAATGGTTAAATGACTTACTGAAGTCCTGATATACTAGATGTACAGGACTTCCACTAGATGAATTTTAATTGCCAGGCTGTTTTCTATACCTATCCTGAGTTGTATGCCATCTTCCTCCTGACCTCCAATTAATCGAAACTTGGTCTGACCTTGCACAGAATTGAGAAGATTAGGTGCCAAGGATTTTTTTTTTTTACAATACCTTTACCTTTAGAAAGGTATTTGGCATTCTCCAAATATAGAAAGATCACTTGCAGTTCAGTTCTTAGCTTGAATACTCCTAGTACATCACAATTTTATATTCTTAGTTTTTTAGGGTGGTGATAACTTAGCACCTGTTCCCAAAGAGATTGTCTCTGAACTATCATATTTACACCAAATGAATTAAAACCTGTGCATTTAAACATACAATCAAGATTTGAAATTCACTTCAAAAGAAGTTTGCAGAAAATTTACTTCCGTCAGCCACACTGACAAAATTGTGACTCCTGTTTCATGACTTAGTTGGTTCTTCTCTTTCAAGAGAACAGCTCTAGTGTGAATGCTTTCAAAATAACCTGTTCTACTCAGCTCAAGTCAGCCAGTGAAAACAAGCAACAAGAACATCTAATTGAACTTGTTCATTGTCATGTTTTATCAGCACTGGTATTCTTGTAAAGCATTCCCAAATACATCTGTTTTGTGGTGAGGTTTTTTTTTCCCTTTTTTTTTTTTAAAAAAAAGAACAGGGTAGGATTTTACATACTGTTTGTACAGCGGTAGCATACAGGGTAGGTTACATACTGTTTGTACAGCGGTAGCATCCAGAGACCTTGTAGAAGGATTGCAACTTTTTTTTCATACACAGGTATGTGTGCGAATACCATATTATAGAGCTGCAATTTAAACACATTTAGCTTATATGCAGTCTTGACAGAAGTCATGAACAGGGTAGGATTTTACATACTGTTTGTACAGCGGTAGCATCCAGAGACCTTGTAGAAGGATTGCAACTTTTTTTTCCCCATACACAGGTATGTGTGCGAATACCATATTGAAGAGCTGCAATTTAAACACATTTAGCTTATATGCAGTCTTGACAGAAGTCATTGCAAATATTGCCAAGTTATGTATCAGACTAGTGGGCAGCCCTAAGCAACTTGGGCAGAATATTGCTTAATGTACTCTCTACTTCAGCTCTACTGGAGCCTCAAGTTCTTAACCTACTACTCATGTACTTCAAATTGGTTACCTGTGCATGCATCTTCTAGTACAGCACGCATTCTTTGTTTTAGTAATAAGCTCTAGTTTTAAGGGCAGGAAGCATCCTCCTATGTGGCTTGTAAGACAGTAAACACCTCACCAGCACCCTGCTTCAAATACACCAACCAATGTAAATTAGTCCATAAGTAACTGACAATGTGTAACTATAGAGTTAATTTATTCTCAAGTTGAGCATGCTATTATTGATTAGCTACCAAAATTAAAAGGTTTCTGAAGAAGGAACACTACTCAAAATACAAAACTGGAACAAGCAGTTCAACTGTATTAAGTTATGTTTAACTTTCCAGGACAGACTTAAGAAAGTGCTGGGATGTCTATCAATGTGCTGAAAGTAGCAACAAGGTCATAACTGCAAGTACTAAATGCATGGTAATTTACACATCTTGACTGTTTCCCACAGTCACTGAAAAAGTTTAGTTGTACCATTTTGAAAACTTACATTTGTTTGAAGAAGGTGAAGACAAGAGACTCAAAAAACCCATCATATTTGTCAAGTCCTAAAGGGCAATACAAAGCACTAAGCTTGCCTTATACATCTTGACAAGGTGATATGGCAATAGCAGAAGTCTTAACACTAAAAGTACTAACAAATTGCACCTACTGATACTAATCATTGAAAGAAGCAAGCTACAGAATTGGGTATAGAATCTTGAGAAAAGACTAGAAAGACATTGTTCCAATGATTGATTTTTTTTTTTAATTAGCCCTTTAGGAAGGAAGTAGTGAGAAAGAAGGACAAATGTAACTTTTTTTTAAGATGGTATTAAGGAAGAAGCAGGAAATTAAATATTACTGACATACAAATTAAAGAAGGAAATATAAAACAAAAAATATTTTTCATTTTGTAAAAACTATCATGCTTTAACAGCTTTTTCTGCCAAACTGTTTTCTATTTATTAAACTGAAATAATTATCTAAAAAGATACTTCGGTTACTTTCAAAGTGGCAATAATATTTTCCTATTTAATAAGAAAGTTCTCAGAAGAGAGGAAGACAGCCAGTAAAAAGACAGTTACTACCAATCTCTAAAATTGATATGCACTATCAAATTTGAAATGGAATTGTATTTTTAAGAAGATATATCACTAGGGGGGGTGTTTTGAATTGGTAAATACATAAAAAGACACCCACTGTTACTTATAAAGATATTCACTGATGCCTCCTCAAGTTGGTATTACTTCAAAACTATAACCATAAAAGAATGGAGTGCCCTACCTCAGAAATTTATTTTTAGAAAAAAAAGTTTCCAGCAGTACATTAGAGAAGTCTTAATGTAAATAAGTTTCTGAACTATGATACCTCAGGGAAACTTTAGTTGTTACTTCTTCCCTGCTCAAGTAATTTTAGTTGCTTGAATGGTATGACTAGTAATGTCTTCAAAAGATACCTGCTGCAGCAGAGATGGGGCTACTGGCAAGACTGCTTGAAAACATCTTACTGTCCTAACTCTGCCTGTGTGACCTTGACTGACTTATAGTTGAGCTGCAATACAACAGTTTTGGGTTACTAGAAAGAGCTACAAAAGGGCAAGACTGTCTCACTTGTTTAAGGCACTTCAGCCTCGTGATTGATGTTTGATGGAAGCAAATTCATTTCCCTGCTCTACTATCAATATCTTGTGTACTCTTACACAAGTCTGAATTTTTATGCCCTTCTCTTTAGAAATGGAAAAAGATGGTACTGTGAGGGAAAATACATCAAAAGATTCTTGCAAGCCTGCATGCAAGAGCTGAACAAGCTCGTGCAAGGATTTTAGGCCAGCTTCAGAAGCTAGACATGTTAGCATTTAGGAATCTTAGCTTTCAAATAAAGCATGCCACAAATTGCAAGAACAAATGGAAATGCCTTTTGTTGTTTATGTGCATGTATCCTCTCCAAACTATAGATGCTTCCCCTTTTTCCCATTGCCAAAATAAAATGCAAATGCAGCTCACATTACAATTTCATCATTCAAGATACAAATAAGAATTTTAAACAGCTTCAAGTTTTGTGGTACATTGTAAGTGTCCAGATATCAAACTATTTTTTACCCCAAAGCCAATGCTAAGTGTTACCATTTGATGCCTTCTTCATGATGGAGATTAAGATTCCTCTCTACCTTAGACTTATAGTGAAACTGAATTGTGGTTGATAGATGAATAACTTGGTAGTAAGTTTCATGCTGGTTTATGTTTTCTTGAATATCAACAATACACTAGTCCATATTTTCTTTCCCATTACTCAGTGTTCCATCATGGAAATAAGTGTCATCACCCGTATAAAATTCCCTTCACACCTTAATTTTGTCAGCCCTTATACTAACAGAAAAGAGGTCCTGTCCCAAAGAACTGACAGTACAAGTTATTTTTAGCTGTTTCATCACAGAAATAAGATACTTAAAAATCTTCTTTAAAATCCTCTAAATGCCTGTACTCTCATGCTATATCAGCATTTCTTTAACAAGTAGTTTTACTTTTGAACAAAATTTAAGTTTCCATGGCAACATTTCATTTTCTTGCCCTACTTAATATACCCCATAGAAGATATGGGCAAATGAGGGCTGGAATAACAGCAACCACTGCTAATTTAAATATACACAACATATTGTGCAGTGTCCTACTCGGCTACTCAAGTAAGTAGACTCTGGAAGACCATCTCCAACTTTTTTCTTTCACCTTGACAAACAGAGCTAGAGCTAGAACAGTGCCCAGCAACCACAGATATTCTGCCTCTTGAATATAGGGTAATATTGACTCAGGAATACCTCCCAAACAAAGTAAAAATATGTTTTTCAGGTAATGCAACAGGTTGCTCAAGTAAGGTTCTCTGAATTTCCTTTGATAACAGTTTCTGTGCAAGCTGAGGAAAAAAAAGGGATGCATTTATGTGCTAATATGTGGCAATTGCTGAAAGAAGTCACCCTCTGCTCAACAAGAAAAAAAAATCACATTAACCATGAATTAATTATAGGTCAATCACTTATAAGACTTATCAATATACCTAAGTGGAACACATCCAAAATATTCAGAAGGTATTTAACTAAGCCACCAAATAGGACGCGAGCAGAATATAAAGTTATTTCTTTGTCTGGAAAAGGGACTAGACAAGTTTTCAGCAGAAGTGATGCTCCGAGCACAAAAAAGGGAAAAAAAAGTAGGAACAATATAAAGAAACAACCCATTATATTATGTTTAAAATTTAAATGATACATATCTTACCTAGCTTTGGAAATACTATTAAATATTCTGCATTGCACTGAGGACAAGCAACTCTAGCAGTACTGTTTCCTCTTTGCTTTTCATCCACCCAGCGCTGTAGACAAGTCTGATGGACCCATTTCGTAGAGCCCCTGCACCTGCAAGGTCTCACCCACTCTGCTGTCCGATCATCCTCATCAGTAGCAAAACAAACCCAGCAGCTTCTGTAATTACAGGAAGGAAAAAAGAAGATTTTTTTTTTGCTACTTTTACATGCTTAAAATAAACTTTCACACCTGAAAGCATGTAGTTTTAGAAAATGTGCACCTAGAGGAGATGATGCTTGTTGCTTCATTCTTAATCACCAAAAATCGTAAGTATTTTGTACCACAGTCTTGTTCTGGTATTAACATAATGTTACAGACAGCTAAACAACTAGTTTTAATACATTCTGAATTACTAATTTAACTCCTAGATAATTTATGAATTAAAAGTATTGAGACTGTAGTTCAACCTCTGAATAACTCAACATATGAAAAATCTATATATTTTTAAATGTATTATCATCTCCTTCTACAGCAGACATTTTGGTAAGTTTTTAAAATTAAAAATATAAGATCAATACAGTAGTCTGTTACTTGGGAAACTAAATCCAATCCCCTTAAATGACAAAACAACACAAATGATACAATGTATCACAAAACAAACTTTAAATAATTATTTCAATTCATTCCCTCTCTTTGAAAAGAGAAAGTACTTCATTCAGATAAATCGATTGTATATAATATAAGTTAAAGTACTTCAAGAATACTGTTGTACCACTACAGGAGGAAATTTCTGCACTGAAGAATTATCTGGATACATAAAATTCAAACATACTAATTCTATAAGGAGAAAAACACAAGACTGACAGGCTATGTGACCTGACCTGAAGAGAGCACACATCCTAGTAATTCCCAGATATCTGATGATTAGGCCAGACATTTGGACACCTTACAGCTTGCAAGAGAAAGTAAAATACGGATCTAAACTAGGAAAGTATCAGGTATGTTGACCCCATAATTTAGTTTTTACTTTGAAATAATTTGCCAATTCCCATATTGAAGTTTAGATAATAAACCAGAATCTAACCAAATAAGGATCTTACTACAAATATAATCTGGTTTGGTACACTTTCTAAAATAAATATTTTACACAAGCCATTGCAATCAAAGTTAAACCTTTATAAAAGTGTATGGCAACAGCATCCCTATAATTTAACTATCAAGATACAATCTAATTAGACATTATGCACTAACTGAAGTTTTGCAGCACTATTTTGATGCTTAAGTTTTGTTCTCTTAACAATTTGAGTAACATCATTAAGATGAAATAGTAAAAGGCTTCTTATGTGTAAACACTAACAGACAGTAATTGAGACAGTAAGAAGCTGAGAAATGCTCTGGCACTCCTAAACAAAATAATGTTAAGATTCATGATTGTAGTTTCCATACGCGGATGTTAGTGGTTCATGACACTTCTCTCCCTCCTCCAGCATTTTTTGTCAGTAATAAACCTTCTTCCTAGCCTTTTAAACTCTTCAATCAAATTTTTCCTTGTTTCAGCTTCTCAACTACTCCTCACTTTTACTCCCTCTCCCCTTCATATTTTTTGTTTCAGTCTGCCCTTTCTGCATCCCATGTCTAACCTTTGTTAGCATGTGGGAGGAGAGGTTACAGCTTAGAAGTCCCTTCCAACTCTAGTCATTTTGCCAGATTGTCATATCCTCTCTTACGGAAATCAGTGCTAAATAGTTGTCAGAAAAAACTTACTTGATAAACTTATACTTGAACATATACATACTGAAGGTCTTTCCTCTGCACCCCTTCAAAAAAAAAAAAGAAACAACGCTGTAACTAACTAAAGCTCGTTAGACAAAATTTAGAAGGAATTTACATGCACAGCAAGGGCCAATCTTACTAGAGCCACTTTCAAAGCAACAAAAATACAGTAATTACTTTGAAAGGTCACTATTTTCTCCCTAGCATGTCACTTGTAAACAGGTTGGGGGCTTTGTTTTTGTTTTGTTTTTAACTCCTCTATGAGGGAAAAGGAGGGGGGAAATCTACAACAGGAAACTTGAATTTTGTCAGGCTCAAACTTGAAGTAATGAAAAATACTGTTATCTAACAGCTTCCTTTTAAGACCTCACTATTTTGGATGGTATTCTATTTGTAAACTGAAAATGTTTCTCTACAGAAGAATAACCATGTTTTGTTTATAGGAATAACTATGCCTCTAAAATATTTGCAAGAGATTCTTTTAAAGCACTGAATCTTTTTCTGATTTATAGTGGTGGATGTATACTGAGAGTAAGTTGCGAGTGTGTAAGTGCAGAAGGTAGTCTGCAGCAACTTATTACTGGCATACTTGGGAAAGGGAACACAATTTGAGATGCAGATTCCAGGGAAGACTGCAGGAAAAGCAATTTAGTATTGAACAATAGGTAAAACTGTCATGTCCACATGTCCAGTTTTAAGTACAGAACATATTGTAGTAGGTACAGGTGTAAGTTTTTAACATTGGTGCTCTAAAACTAGAACTGCATCAGTTTTTACTCAAGAAGACTGTTCAGTTGGAAGACTGACATCTTGAATCAGAACTGCAATTTCTTCCATTTGTTTTAACGGCAAAGTAGAAGCAAAAATCTGACTTTGCTTCTTTCTGTCCTTCCCCACAGCATCTGTTTAAATCAGAATCGTCACGTTATGCACTCCTGTAATACGATCCCTCTTCTCACCTTCATGCTCCTGATATGCACCTATAGCAGTCCTAAATGAAAGGACACATTAACCTTCCTAAGCAGGAGGAGGAAAGACAGCCAAGCCACAGGTTCGTAAGAATCTAGATGAAAATGCCGAGACCACCACGAAGATTTGAAAGTATTACAAAGCATGGCAGACATTTTGATTCATTGCAGTTGATATCAAGGAGTTCTTAAGGAACACAAGTTCTTGCAATGTTTATTAATTTTCTATTTATGCCAAGAAACCCCAAATCTACTGTAAGAACAAACAATACAATACAACAGTACTGATAATTGTTCCTCTTCGACATTTTTTTTTCCTGCATTAAAGGTTCACTCATTCATTCCACCTCCTATTTAGGTCTACAACTGCTCTAAATTTGTAACTTAGATTTTTATTTTTAAACTAAAGGCTTCACAATAGAGCTAGTTAGGTCTGTGGGTGCCAGTAAGGTCAGATGCCACCACACCACACACAGAAGTCTACAGTTTATTCAAATAATGACAGATTTAAACATGAACATAACCTTGCTACACTGCAATTTTAACTAGTGAATTTGTCCATGAATACTCTGTAGATTAAATTCCGTTCAAGTTTTCTTGAAACTTGGTATTTTCAAGAAAAATACGCATCTTTCCTTTAATTGCTTCACCGAATTTCTTGCCAGGCAATCATACCTGAAAGACCCATGAAAAGAATAACAAAATCCTTTACAGACCTAAACCTTTAGCAAGTCATGAATAATGAACAGTAAATTCCTTGTATTCTGTCATCAGCTTTATCTCTTTCCATTGACAGCAGCTATAGCAGAAAGGGCTAAATAAAACCATTTCAAAACAACTATCTTGGCTCTTGCCAGATTTTCCATTTTCTTGTACTGAATAAAATATGACCTTGATTTTTAGCACTGAATCAGGTTGCTACTCAGATAACCTGAAATAGAAGAGGCTGACAAGGTGGAACAAAGCATTGTTTCTGATAGAAACTCAAACCTTTTTCCTTTATGACTTTCTACAGATCCAAATCAATAACACTAATGTATTTTTCCACACTTCCTTGGCTTAAAAAAACATCAAAACAAAACATACACAAAAACCATGCCAATATAATTTTTTCAGCTTTGAATATAGGGTTACAAATGCCTTTTAGATTCAGCTCCCCAGCATCTCAGGCTCTCTGGTCTCAAAAATTCTATTCTGACTCCAAGAAAACCCTCATTTATTGCATCTGGTTTTTTTCTCTACAAGAGACAAACTCTTTTCAGGACATTGCATATGTTAAGAGCAAAGCGGATGGAGAGAAAGTTGTACTAAAGACTAGAGATCCTACACTCCAAATGTCATATGACTAATCTAGGAAGCCAAGGCCTGCCTAAAAACAGGTTTCTCCAAACCACGAGTTTCTTATCAGTAAGGAAGCCTGTACCTGGTTGGAGTTACAGCTCCAACACACCAGTAAGATCCTCCAGTACCAGACACACCTAGAGGCAGACTGCTTTCCTTTTATTGAGCTGTACTCCTTCTAAAGGTTACTTTTTTCCCCAACCCAGTCTTAGATTGGAGGGAGGACAGGATATAATTCATGTTATTTAAATCAAATCTGCCTCAGTCTGTGGGAGCTGAATTCACCACAATACAGCTTTGTTTTCAAGCTGGCATGACTGTGTAAGCAATACAAAAAAGTAATTTAAAAGCAGAACGTTAATTTTATATATACTAGTAAAAAGTTTGCAGAAATCTTTAATGCCCCATAAGCCCAGCAAATACCCTTGTGCCCACAACACTTAGTGGAAGATGACTTGTGAGACTGGGACAGTACAGCTGCTTTATAGGCTGGTTTAAAATATTCAGTACTGCAAGACAGAATGCAAAAAGCCTTGGAATTCTTCCCTGATATTCAGTGGCACACACGTATGAATGGCAAGCAAAACCAGAAAACTTCTGGGAAAAGAAAGTTCTTGCAAGACGTTTAGCAGCACCTAACCCTTACCATGGGAAATGCAAATTTGAACATACATGACGTGCTCTAGAGCCATGAGCTAAAAAAGCATTTTTCCTCTCATTACAGATCCTTCATAAAAATATAAGAAATCTCTTTAAGAAAACTTTTCTGCATTTCTCCCACATCATAAAGCACACTGTTTTCCCTTAAAGCAGCAGGAATTTGCTGATATCTTGCTATCAGAGTAAAGCATCCTTGTTCTGCTAAGCAGTGACTGACTGAGTGGCTTATTGCAATTGAATTTCACATCCAAAAAGAAAAAAGTGAAAAGGCTGAAACATAACTAATAGCAATGATAGCACAGAGAGCCAACGCAGTGAGGGGTGAAAATGTATCTTGGAAGAAATGACTGAAAGCACCCCAGTAACTGGCCATAAAAAGGCACTGTTCCAAAGGATGACCCACAAATTGGAAGAAGCAATTTTTCATGAGCTTCTATAACAAATTTTTATGCATAGGCTATACTGACAGATAAAATATCTTTGATGAAGAATAGTGATAAGCTTCCACTAGACCTGCCAACTACACTCTAAATACTGTAAGATTGTGTTTAAGTGGGAAGACTAGGATGTCGGAAAAATCAAGGGAGTTACCTAGCAGTATACAATACGGATAGGCTGCTTTGGAGCTGGCTAGAATTTTAGTAGGGGAACACAGCAAACTGTTCTCTCAAAAAGCAAGAGAAACAACACATTGCAAATGCTACTGCTAAGCACTTTCTTCTCCTGCGTTTGAAGGAACCAGCAGGAATAAGATTCTTGGGCCACTACCTACTCACAACAGAATAAAAGCCTAGCCTACATATCCCTGATAAAGGCTACAAAGAGGGGAATACCGCTTAACACAAGAAACGCTAGCTTACGTCATGCTTCACAGAGGAGATTAAGTGCTGATAGAGATGAACTCAGCTACAAAGCCTAAAGCATCATGAAGACTTCAACAGCAGAATACATACAGACCTATCTACCACAATGGTGGAAGTTGTTTAGCGCAAGACTGCAACAGGATTATAGATGGAGCACCACTCTTTCCCCAGTATTTTCCTGGCCATCATACACAGCAGAAAATACTTTTATCTTCAACCCAAGCTCAAAAAATCCTTACACTATCCTAAGGCGGGGGGGGGAAGACACACACAGAGTGAGGAACAGAGATACCAGTGCAAAAATAGTAGTCTTAGGTGCTCCATGACAACTTCTGCAGATCCTTTTTAAGGCAGCGTGGCGTAACAGCCATGTGCCAGCCTGGATCATTCAACTAGAAAACATGCTGCCACGTTGAAACAAAGTCTAAAATCTTGAAAGGAAATTCCTGAAAGTCATCTGACCTAATACCCACTCTGCCCAGTCATCAAGGATAAGGTGTGATGCTGACTGAAGGAGAAGTTGATGAGAATCTAGAAACAATGGTAACTAGCCTTTACTACAAAAGTAGTGCTTTCATTAAAAACAGCAGGGAAAGGTTAAATACAGAATATCAAGTTAATGTTGGTGTGAACATATGGCCACACAAGTGGTATCCATATAGGTTCCAGACTTCTTCTAATCACAGGATGACATTGTTTAAACTAGATTGTAAAAAGCTTTAATAAAAGGCCATGGATAACTAAAACCCAATAAGCAGTCAAACACATAAAAACAAAACATAGAATAGTTAACTAGAAAGTGTACCAGAAAGATCTAGTGATTACCAGAAGTTCTACTTAAGCTTATTTATATATTCTCAATTATAGCTCCAAATAAGGAGAAATATTTTACACTTGAGTTAACCACACTATATAAAGGCAGAGATATGAGTAAAGGACAGTTCACAGAATCCTGCTGGCAACTTTCTAGCTTGTGGATAAAATTAAACCTTTGACTGCCAGGCACCACCTATTGTGCTTGAATCGTGCCTTACACTGCTTTTATGGCCTTTGCTTCTACCCAACTTAGCTAAATCTGTGGGGGATTTCTTATTCTATCTCACTGGGTTTTAGTCTCTAGTTTGTCAAAGACAATCCAGACTATCAGTAAAAAAAATTACCTTTCATTCTGGACAAATTAAACTTTTGCAACCAGTTATTCAGGCATATCCCTTTCGCAAAGATGTCAAAATTCAGTTCTCTTAAAGGCTTTGTTTAATATTACCATACTCTCACTTTTTCAAAAGGAAAATTTGGTAAGTCACCAAGGCTCAGGGGCCTTGCTGTGAGCCTCTAAATATACAAAGAACTTTGCTGTTAAAAACATTTGGTTTATTTCTTAAGGGAGGTAGGGAAAACAGGGCCCTCCTAAAAATGTGCAAAGGACAAATCAGGTAAAACTATTACTCATACAATAAGCACCTTATTACTAAAACATTACACATTTTGCTAATTAAACTATTATTATTATTATATATTAGGAGCTTGGCATACTTAAACTATTTTATTATTATATATTAGGAGCTTGGCATACAACTCTAAATTTAAGCTGAGTGCCTGCTAGGGCAGCAACACTGATTCTTAACATCATGTTTAGGAAGAAAAATAAAAGAGTGACTAAATCCACATTACCATACTCTCACTTTTTCAAAAGGAAAATTTGGTAAGTCACCAAGGCTCAGGGGCCTTGCTGTGAGCCTCTAAATATACAAAGAACTTTGCTGTTAAAAACATTTGGTTTATTTCTTAAGGGAGGTAGGGAAAACAGGGCCCTCCTAAAAATGTGCAAAGGACAAATCAGGTAAAACTATTACTCATACAATAAGCACCTTATTACTAAAACATTACACATTTTGCTAATTAAACTAATATTATTATTATATATTAGGAGCTTGGCATACAACTCTAAATTTAAGCTGAGTGCCTGCTAGGGGGCAGCAACACTGATTCTTAACATCATGTTTAGGAAGAAAAATAAAAGAGTGACTAAATCCAAGTGGAAAAAGAAAAACCAAACAACAAACCAAAACAAAGAACCCCATACACACAAAACAACTTACTTCCAAAACTGAAATATGCCTTGAACAACATGATTGGAAAAGTCATCAAGTATATACATACACAGGAAACACTAACTTAATGCTATTAGAAATCTTCAATGCCTTAAACATTTCATGGATTTTTTTTATAATGCAGATACCATACTACATAGGGAAAACATTTTCTTAAGCATTTTTTGACAAAGCTGTCAATCACAAACATGGAAAGTAACAGATACATGAAGCAACTAGCAAATTATGTTTTAGAGGCTAAAGTTACTTCCTTTAACGTTCCTTTAAATATCTTAATTATGTATTAATTGCCTGTAATATTCATAAAATTGTATAGCAGTATGTCTGAAAGCTCCTCCTGATGAGGAAAATGAAAAACAGGAGAAATTCCTTTAAGTCTTAGCTTCTCTCAATCTCTAATTGCAAAGCAGCATAATGTCAAGGTATAACTGAAGTAGTAAGAGGCTCGATCAGCTAGAATTCATATACTAATATTTACACTGGCTGAAGAAAGAAAAGCTGCTAGCATGTTCAAGGTACTGCAAGAACTCTAGATGGCAAGACCACCACACACAGCCTTCTCTAACAGATAACATGACCTACTACACTAGGAAGGTAGTTCAGCTTGTCAGTAGTTGGGTGTCCTATCCGATTTATGTACAAATAAGATTTAAAGGAGGATGGATTATTATTTGAGGCTAAAGAAAATTGTTTTAGTTCTAGCAACACTGCCAGATTTAGCAAAGGAAGACAGCTTCAGACCTCAAAGTAGTTTTAAAAGCCATTCTTGCTGTAATTCATCTGCAATCTACTGTATTAAATTCTTATAGCAGTCCTCACTCCCTAAGGATATTACACATTTCACCCTGTGCTAAACTTTGGGTTTTGACTGTCTCCATGGTTTCCAATACATCGGATTTACCTGCCAGACAATAAAAGTATAACAAACAAGTAACAATATCTGTCTAACTTCAATTATTTGAGGCCTCCTGGAAAAAGTATCTTCAGCTATACCCCTGATCGCAGTCATCATGACCTGAATTCTACTCTTTTTAAGAAAAAAGAGCACTTGCATCATTGTTTTCAGTAGCTCAGTTAATACCCATTAAAGTGACACTTAAATTAAACCAAGGCATACAAAATGTTGGTGGGAAAAAAAAACCAAGAACATTTGGTCAAGAACAGTGCACAGAAAATTACTCATTTGGCTCTCCAACTTATTAACGCTAAATGACCACAGTTAAATAGAGGATAGAGGGAAGATTTGTGTGAAAAATGTCAATGCAGGCAGCAGAAAATTGATCTGAAGCTCTAGAACACAGGAGGTTCTCTCTTAGTAAATAGAGACTCAGGTATGCTACGATGCCAAGACACTGCTATAGCTTAATTACATATACAAAGATTCCCCAGTCAATGTTCCCAGAAAACAACTTCCTAACATTATTGAAGAATTTAAAAATACTAGCATTGAGGCTAACCTTGACATCAAAACAATTCTGCTTACGGCATACTGCTTGCTTGAAAATGCTGCCTATGGACCAAGGTTAGGAATCACTGCACAACTGCTTCATTGCTTTGTCAGAATTCTGTAGTTAGCTGTGCCATTCGATGAGCAAAACTATATCCATTTTTCCTCTATTAGCCAAGATGTAAGTTAAAGCAAGTGTTTTGTCATCTTAAAGGAATTTAACTTTAACCTTTATTCCTTCAAGTTGTGAGACAAGGGATAACAAGCATTAGCCCTTTGTATCTCCTGGAAGATTTACTTTTCCATAACAGAAGGTTAACATGTGCTTATTAGCTTCCTTAATCGAGCACTAACGATATCTGTGTTTTCAAAGATTGGTATCAAGATATTTTTAATCTGCTGTTTTAAACTGGAATGTTAAATACAATTCCCAGTCTCAAAAAGAATATAGAAATACGTAGTTTCTATTAAACTAGCATTAAACAAGTTACTTTGCACTGGGGGAAAGGGGAAGAGAGTTGCATCAGAAAAATACCAATACTGGTATTTGTGGTACATGTACAGAGTAGATGACACGTGTTACAAATATCAGGAGCAACATACATACAGAATAGACCAACTTTGACGTGTCTAAAACTGTAACCGTCTTGACATTGAACTGTTGCTGTGACGAAGCAAAAGAAAAGACAAGAAATGCAAAGTTACATTCCATTCACAGTCTGCATTATGTGAGCTCAATCTCCTGCAGCAATTTTCCAGTATCACACAGGTAATGTAAAAATACAAGTTAATCGTTAGGCACAATATCGTTAGTTACAAAAGTAAATGCATTAGCATAGACTTAATCTGTTAGAAAGCAAACTTATGGCTACTCACTTTACATTCCATTCTTAGGCAAGGTAATTGTGAAATAAAAGTTCAATTTTTGTATTATGTGTGCCTAGAGAGTTTCATGGTTAAACTGACCATACAGGGTAAGCAATTTTTCTGTTATGTTCTTCCAAAGAAAAGAGAAGAAAAAATAGGAAGTGTAGTCCTAAAGCTGCAAAAATTGGCAGGAAGACTCCAAAGCAAGCAAATTGCTTTGAACTCAGAGTTTATATAACGACACTATTACTCAAGTTATTCTCAGTTTATAACTTCTATTTTTATCAGATGATTTACAGTATGAGAGCAAACAAAAAAGCTCTACTGAAGTCAGTCATCTTATATCCTCCTAATATACATAATAAAAACTGAACAATTTGAGACCTAAAAATTACAAAAAAATTTTAAACACCAAGAAAATATATTCTTGGGACATTAATACCTCAGACCAACAAAAAACACTCAAATATGGCAGACATTGAAAACTGGAAATGTCTTTACTCTGAATAAATATGAACAAAACTCCAAGATGTCTGATCATAACATTAAGTAACTCTCCTCAGCACTGTAGCATTGACTGCATGACTCACCGGTAGAACAGTCACAAGCACTCAGCACATGGCCTTCTGTAATTATATCCTTCACAGAAGGCTAACTTATGTTGGCGTGTTTTAGTCCAATATAAAATATCCACTTCTAAACAAAAGTATTCAGGTCTGAAGAGGAGGCATTTATAATAGGAGAAACAAATGAGAAGAGATCAGATAACATTACAGCTTTAAAACAGAGGGTCTAATCTTATTTCTTCACAATACCTCTAGAAAAAACTACTATATTAAAATGGCTTTAAAAAAATAAATAAATCACTGAATGCCAGCCCTTCTTGTCCATAACACAGTGTGAAGGTAGTGAATAATAGAGTTAACACTTTCTTTTTAATATGTACACCTTGAAAAAGAGATGCATGACCAAAGGGAGAAACAGGCACAGATACACAAACTGAGAACACTAAATAGTTTATAATGCTCATCAGCAATCAATCACCTAAAAGCCTAGAAACACTAACCACTTACCCAAAAAGTTTGTTTCCTGTGAGAGTTGTTTCCAAACATAAGCATATACCAAGATTCCATGGTTGGCCCTTAAATCAATTGGTATTTACTTATTATAGGGAAACTGTTATATAGTAGGTCAGTTTAATTTTCATTTTTATCTTAATCACTTAAGATAATTAAGATTTAAAACTATAAACAAATGTACAGCTAGTCCCAGATTTAATACAACTTCAGTACACTTTTGTCTTTAAACCAGCATTTAAAAGTGGAGATTTTGATTGGAAGTTTTTCTTATCCTATATTAGTGCTAGGCAGGAGGTGTATAGTCCTTTCCCCAGAATCATTGTCACAAAAATCCTGAGCCTAAGCGCTTTCATTGAATGCTAGAAAGCTATTGACAAAAAGCACCCATCTTAGCATTAAAATAACAGGAGAACAAAAAATCTTAAAGGAAAAAACAAGATTCCAGTACAACTAGACAAGAAGTTATCTTAACTTCTAGGTACAGATTTCAGAGCAGATGCTAAAAAAGGCTAAGTGCAGATTTGCCAGAAGGTATTAGTGGACTGTACCTCTCATATTGGCACCTCCAGCACAATACACTCATGTCATGCAGTGCAAACAGAGCCCTAATGCTGTGTTGCATCTAGGTTGCATCTAGACTGGTATCATAGAATTATTTGGGTTGGAAGGGACCACAGGAGGTCTCTAGTCAGACCTCCTGCCCAAGGCAGAAGCAACACTGAATTCAGACCACACTGTCAGAGCTTTCTCCAGCTGGGTCTTGAAAAGCTCCATGGACAGAGATCCACAGCTGCCCTGGGCAACCTGTTCCAAAGCTCGACTGCATTGCTCCCCATCCCCACATGCTGAAACCTTCTTTGTTCAAATTTACAGTCATTGTTTCTCATCATCCTGCCAGGAACCTCCAAAAAGAGCCAGACTGTCTTCTCGACAACCTCCTCAGTAGGTATTAGAAGGTTATTAGGTCTCCCCAGGCCATCTCTTCTTCAGGCTAAGCAGGCCTAGTTCCCTCTAGCTTTTTCTAGCAAGTCATGTGCTCCAGCTCCTTGACCATCTTCTGTAACCTTAATAACAGTTTCATTTAGAAACATTAACCAGAAGCAGTTTGCTTAAAAGAACTTAACCACTTCAGATTGGGTCTTTTCATTCTTCTGCACTGAAGATGGATTTGCTACTTCTGGTAAACCACAAGTGCCAGTAAAAAAATTAGCAAGTCATGATCTCTTTTGATAAAGATAGGTACTACATCCTATAACAAGCTAGTACCCAACTGATTCTGTTGCTGAGAGGAAGAAAATAAGATGCATCAAAAAGCTCTTAACACTTTCACACAAGGAACTTCTCACCAACTCTGCAGTACAGTAAGACCATAAGCAGGTTAAGATATCAGAAGCACCAAGCAAACAAGTCCTAAGCAGCTGGAGTATTCATTACCACTTTAAGTATTACTTAAATAGATGTTCCAAAATTAATACCTGAACCTTTTAATTAATCTTTCTCTGTAAATTATTATACATATTAAGATATTTATTCAATACATTTGCATTAATTGTCAAAAGTTTTCACTTCAGCAAGCACAGTAAGACACCATGCCAAAGGAAACAATCACAGTTAAGCACTATTATAGAGGTCTGAGCACTTCTATGTGGAAGATATCAATAAACAGGTTTTTGTATAGCTTTTTTAGATGAAGCAGATACATTGTATAAAAATATTATTTTAACGCCTTGATAATACATGGAATACCAAGATTTTTAGTACCAAAAATGATAAGTAGTCTCTCAGGAGTTTCCCCACACTGAAATAGGAGGAATAATTGCCTACTGTCTGCAGGTAGAAGTTAACAGTTAAGCAGCAATTAAAACATGTATGTTTGTTCCTAAGCATATCAAAGCAGACGTCAAAGATAGAAATATAATGCACATAAGATGACAGCCAACAGGTTAAGATAGTTCATAAATAACATGCTGATGCTTTTGTACTACAGATGGGCAAAAGGCATTCTACAGGTCTGCAACTAATCTTCACTAATCATTTTTACTGATAAGACACAGAAAGAACTCCATCTATGCAGAACCTTGGGCATAAAGAGAACTGGAATAGCAAAGGATGTACCTGGGATGAAGCAATAATGAAAAAGTCAAGCTATTAGAAAATTATTATCATTTCAAACTTTCATTCTTCAAACCCACTCCAAGATATACATAATTTTGCTTTTTCCTTCCTGTATCAACATCAGCTTCCAATCAGTTGGGGTAAAGACAGGGAAGAATACCTTGTTTCCTTTCTGGTAGAGATAATCCAGCACAGCCCATTCTTTATTCTTATACTCTCTTCTTTCCTAAGGATGCATAACCTACTCTAGAGGAACAACAGAAAGCCAGATACTTGTAGTTGCTGACAGACTTCGACCAGAAGCCAAGGAAAGTCCTCTTTCAAAAAAATTAGTTTAACTGTGTTGAGTAGAAAGAAAACAATTCCTTCAGGTAGGACAATGAAGAGAGGCATGCTTGATCAGCGCAAGTAGAACAAACAGACTGAATAACTGCAGAGACGGTAAATAGTTTGTGAAAAGTAAAAATACTACATAAATCCTGTAAAGTGTTTTATGTTGTTTATTACTCTGCATATCTTTTACCCAGTTGAACTCCACTCCTACAACGATTTACTCATGTGTCGACTTTGGTCAGTGAGATTATTCACAGCGCACAACACCCAGTAGAAGTTTAAGGAGTTTGGAATAAAGGTCTTAAATCAAGGACCACATTGCAGTAATTACATTGGCTAGGTTGTAACATTAAGGTCTTAATCCCATGTCTTTGGTTACTAAGGTATCAACAGTTAATTGTCCAAATAAACCTAAATCAGTGGCCGCACTTCCAAAGAGGGAAGGAAAAGATTCATACAAACACCACCACACATGGAATGAAAGGAGCAACTGAAAATCATGTACAAAACCATTGCATATGTTTTTTTCTTTTAAAAAAGACAACAATTACCATGGAATCAGATGACAGTTCAGAAAACTGAAATAGAAACCCCATGAATTTGCTACTTTGCAACTTTTGAACCTCAATTGCTAGCATTTTTCTGACAAATCAGTGCTCTGGAAAAGAGACAATTTAGTTGCAACAGTATTCCTCTCTTGACAGTGTAAGTAATTTCTTAAGCCAACTACGATTCTGCATTTTATCTTTTAATTGCTTTTAAAGTTTACCTGCAGTTTCAACTCAATTATCTCCTTTAAACAAGGAATGGCAAGGGTAGAGGACAAAACAGTCGTATGATGTTGCTCTAGTTTCTATCAAGGAGGGCTGCGCATCGACCACAGTTGAACCAACTACTTCCCATTCAGAAAATAAAGCATGCCAATTCAAAAGTTAAACCATGCTAAAACTACCACTACACTGATTCTTCAGCATGTACCTGCACAAGCCTTGAACAGATTATTTATCACATTTTTACTAATATCTCTGAATACTGAAAAAACAGAAGGCAGAAGTGACTGCGTTCTGGCCAGCTGGCAAATATATGGGAAGGAGGGAGCAGGAGTTGTCTTTAAATTTAGATAGTATAAGGAGTACCACAAATCACTACCACAGAACATGCTTTAAAAAAACCCTACAAAACAAACCCCCAGCATTCTGAACCCTCGGTATAGCCAATTGCAAGAACAATCCACACATAATCCAACTGAAGTCAAGAGAACGAAACTTAAAAATATGAGTACATTTTAGCATTACGGCTCACATTAAGGTAGATATAAGCAATGACATAGCTAGGAAAAAGCTGGTGTGTGGCTAAGCATTTGTTTTTTTGTAGACAGCAGATTGACCAGATTATCTTCACAAACAAGTAAATTGGAGACCATCTGATGATACACTTATCACAAAAGTAACAATATTTTTTTTAAATTTAACCACATTGAACTTTTTTAATTACTCAAATATTTACATTGTCTAGGTTTTCTATCAACATGGTCTTGCCACTGACTTCATTATGGCAAGTACATGTTTAATAACTATTTTTCAAATCTTGTCACTTCAGAAAGCAACTGCTCAACCAACAAAGTAAAAAGACTGCACAGTAAGATAAATAGTTATCAGTTTTGTTTTCTCATACGTATTCTAACAGCAACTCTGGCGAGACCCAGTCAAGTGTTCTGTAAGAAGGCTAAGTAGTACAGGATCACAGCCAATTGATGTCCTGGAAATAAGATGCAAGCTATTATAGAAAGCTATAAAATAGCAAACTGACAAGATGTAGCTATGGACATAACTTAAAAACAAACTGAATTTACACATTAGTTCTATTTAAAAACATAACCATAAAAAATAGGAGAGGTAAAGTCAAATTGTATTTGACAAGCAAGTGACACAGGAAAAAATGCTAATTATTTAAAGGATTAAGTTTTTTATCAAATAGAGCACCAAAATCTGCCAGAAAGTTCAACATCTTACCTTCAAAGTTACTCAGAAGAATGAAAGTATTTGAAAGATACATTAAGAAGCCAGAATACCTGTTATGACAGGTGCTACACAGGGCAGCTAGAAGAAACAATTAGAAATGTTCAATTGAAAGAACTGTTGTCAAACAGTGCTGAGACAGAAAATTTATAGAACCTAATTTAATAGGAAACATGAAAAAAGCCCATAAAAGACTGAAGGGTTTTTGTGTATTTTCAAAGTTATATTTGAAAACACAAGGAGGACTGACTCAGTTCATATCTTGGCATACAAGGCACAAAAATGTCACTGTAAAGGTTCTACATCCTAATACAATTCAGAATATAATATTTCTAGGTATTTCCTTAAAAAATACTTTTACATTAAAAATATGTATAGCATATCAGATAAAAGACTGAAGGGTTTTTGTGTATTTTCAAAGTTATATTTGAAAACACAAGGAGGACTGACTCAGTTCATATCTTGGCATACAAGGCACAAAAATGTCACTGTAAAGGTTCTACATCCTAATACAATTCAGAATATAATATTTCTAGGTATTTCCTTAAAAAATACTTTTACATTAAAAATATGTATAGCATATCAGATAGCCTCTGCCTGTTAAAACTGGACAAATGCATTAGGATTGACTTTCAAGTAAAGTTTGCCCTGTGCACTCAGTAGAGTAATAGCTATAATTTCTGAGACATTTTCATGTAATCTGACAATTTTATTTAAATAAATCTTGAAAAATGTTTTTACACTGAATAACAGCATATAAAAAAATCACTGCCACATAATTTCAATTTTTTAATGGAAATTCCTATGATTCTGTAATTTATGCATTAAAACAACATGAATAAAGGGATTAAAGATAAAACCTCACCATTTAGATAGACCACTAACCACTGCCTTCAAGTGCACACATTAGTCCAGGAGTATGGCCCTTTACTATAGATTGCAAAGAATTCTGCACACAGAAAAGGATGGTATTTTAAGACTATTATCTAGGCCTGTTATTTAAACATGAGCTAGAAGAAAAAAAAAAATTACAAGAGGGATGGAAATTCCAATTTTGAGGCCAGACAGGATCATGATAATCATCTCAATTAGTTTCCTAAATGCTGCAGACAAGATAACTCCAGAATGTAGTGTCACTTCATGGTCATATCTACTTCATGCTTCTTGTATTTATGCTGTAGCAAATCCTTCAGACAAATATAAAAATCCTTAGCTAGAAATTTCAAATAACAAACTCCTTATACCTTAACAGCTATTTACCTTCTTTGTTATAAATGTGTGGTTTGCTTCCAGACTGAAATTTTGCAGGGAAAATAAAGGAGGATGGAGCACAAAATACATAAAAGAAAGACGCATCGCAGGCAACAATGTTGAGATGCTATCAAGACACGCCTTACACTGGAGAAATCCAAATTGCTTTATTAAGGAAAAAAAAAACCTGTAAGTCATACAATCTAAGAGTCAAGAGAAGAAGCCAACCATTTTGTCTCACAAATACATAATTAACGAACTTGCTGTAAGAGCTCTGACCCTTGTACACAAAGCAGTGCATACATTCAGATCTGCAGCAACACCTTACTCGTGATGCAACAGTACATCACCACTCTCAGTGTGACCACCTGGGTATTGGAAACAAAAGAAAACCCTATTTTTTCCCCTCCTAATGACTTAACTATTAGAATCAAATTAAAGTCTTATTTGCTGAAAAGCTATTTTCTGCATCCTTCACTAAAAGATCTGAATTTGATTTAAAAGTACATGCTTTGTGTTAAGTTATAATCCATTAACAGTTACTCTTACACTTTTGCATACGTACTTTTTCCCTTACCCAGGAGAACAACTGTCTGTCATTAGCAATACAGATAACAGGATAGTAGAGGCATTTCAACCCCTCAGAATCCCTACAGATGATTTGTTCACGGGTTATGTCCCCTAATGTGAAATATTGAAGGTTTATCTTGATCATCACTACATACAACATGAAAACAGTTATGTATGACCTTTAGAAACAAGAGATGAATGAAAACTGGTTTCTTTCAATGTAACTCCACTCCATAAACGCAATACGTAACCAAAAAGTTATTTACACTGACTGCCTTTTGAGGTCTTGGTTACTCCAAAATCCTTCTATTGGTATTGTACTACACTCTGAATTAAATTCGAGTCCTAAATACTTGGCTCCTTCTTACCACTCCATTCACCACTTCTCAAGCTACTGTTTCTAAAGTTTCCTATACTGAGCCCAATAAATTCTTATATGAAAGCCACAGCCTCTCTTCATACCTCCTTTTATGCTACCTAGGTACTTAAAACTTTTCCCCCCACTGTCCTTGTTATTGAGGATGTCAGGGACACTTCCAATTGTTTTAGATTGTATCAACTCTGCTACTCCAAGTTTACTGGAGAAAGTCTTTGAAAAGGGCCAGAGACACAAATTACAATTTCACAAAGCTGAAAGGATACAAGAATATTAAATGTACATCAAACCCCACATATCCATTACACATAACAATTGAAGAACAGTAAACTGGTTTGGCCACTAGTTAACTAATTTCCCTTTTTTAATTAACTGTTTAATTTAACAGTTGTTCACAACACAGCTTGTAAACACCACCTTACAGCCATTCCCCAAAAGGGTGAACTAGGACTTCATGGTATGATATAACAGCCATAGGCAGTAGGGAATCTACTCAGAATATCATGGTTTCCTAAATCTCAAAAACAGAGTATTACATATTATTGGACTACAAACTTCAGGATGAAGATGAGATTTTTTTTTTTTAGTTTCAGAGGTGTTGATTCTGCAACGCTCTTCCTGATCTTTTCCTTCCCCCACGTTCTATCATCCTCCTCCGGATTCTTTTTGTCTTCCTTAATTCTTCCCTTTTATTCCCTACAATCACAGGAAGTGTAAATGGAATACTTTTCTGATAGTATTTCTAAAAATCTACCTCCTTCCTGTTACTTCTTGGAAATGCACTTATTGTTCCTGACTGCTAGCCTCCTTGACAGGCATTGTTCTAAATTATAACCTAAATCATCCCATTGTCATCTCTCGCTTCTTCAGTTTTTCTAACACACAGACAAACAACTTTCTCTCCCTCCCGCCCCAACTCACTTTTATCCTCTTTCTACATCAAACTGAAATTTCTCATCCTCACCTTCCAGGCTGCACAAATTCTGCCCCTGCCTCACATAGTTTATATCTCCATCACTTGCCTGATGACAGCCTGTGTTTTGCTAAATCCTCTTTCCTTAGAGGTGACCTGGAAAGGAGAAAAACACCAAAAACTTTCTCTCCCTCCCGCCCCAACTCACTTTTATCCTCTTTCTACATCAAACTGAAATTTCTCATCCTCACCTTCCAGGCTGCACAAATTCTGCCCCTGCCTCACATAGTTTATATCTCCATCACTTGCCTGATGACAGCCTGTGTTTTGCTAAATCCTCTTTCCTTAGAGGTGACCTGGAAAGGAGAAAAACACCAGGGTTTTTTTTGCTTCCTTATGATGAAAACTTGACAGGTTCATCAACAGATGCCTGATGTCTTTTGGGTCCCCACCTTCTGAAATACCAGGCTATCACAACTCCTGCAATAAAAGGCTATCAGTTTGGTTTTGTTGTTTATAGGGGCGGGTCTTAAGGGCTTCCTGGATGACTCAAAATTATACATAAGAAATCTTAAGCCCTCAGTAGAACAGGGTGAAAGTGCTACATATTCAGATAAAAGCGTAAAGAGAAAACAAGTGTAATAAAAATAATTTAAGAGTCAGTAAGCGTCTTTCCTCCCCTACACTTAAGTCAAAGTAGTTTTTAGATTGTACTTTTTAACAGCACTCCAAAAAGCAATTGTAGGCTTTCTTCAAAGATCATAAAACCAGCAACAAAACACGCAAGGCCAGTTAAGCTTTGGTCGTCTTCTGGTGCCTTATTTTACATACATGCCAATGCGTTCCATACCTACAGTATCTCCTAGACCCACAAAAACCGGACAGCCTTCTGCAGACCTGCACCACTCTCCCCAGAACCCGTGTCAGCCCAGACACACCTCCTGCCCAAACGCTGCCAGAGCGATCCTTCCACACCCCACCGCGGATACCACACTGCCGCCCGCAGTACCTTGCGCTGATTTACGACAGAGCTGGCACGACTTCGCCCAGACCACCAAAGTTTCGAGAAGCCAAAAAGTGAAACCGGACCCGCGCCACCGGCCCAGGCCCTGCCTCGCCACCACCCCGCCTCGGCCCCCCGCCGGCAACGGCTGCGCCCCGCGCCGGAGCGTCCCACCGGCCCGAAACGCCACTGGCAGCGCGGACCCAGAGACGCGGGGAACTCGCACGCCCACCCTGGGGGTTCCCTCCCGCTGTGCCCCAGCGCTGGGCCCTCCCCATACCTGTCCATGGTCTGCGGCAGGGCCAAGCCCGTCTGCTCGGACATGGCTCCCGGGAGGAGGAGCGGGCCTAGCCGAGGGCCCAGAGCCTGACAAAGGCGGCCCCGGCGCCGACGAAGCCGTGCGTCACGCGTGTGGCAGCCGGGGAAAAGAAGCGAGAGGAAAGGCAGCGAAACCACCCTCCCGCGAGGCAGCCGGGACGGCCCCTCCTTCAACAGGCGGGTACGGGGCGGAGGACGCTGAGGCAGGACGGAGCCTCAGGCAGAAGCTGCGCGGCCCGAGCCGC
>NW_008795129.1:9107316-9107674 GCF_000699145.1 Aptenodytes forsteri
CCGGCCGCGACACCCGTCGCCACCTCCCACTCCCCACAGGGCGCCTGCGCCAGGGAACGGGCGGCGGCCCCGCGGCACGCTGGGAAGTGTAGTTCTGCCGCCGCCGGGAGTTTAAAGGTGCGGCGAGGCGCGCCCCCCGCCCTCTCCCCTCCCGGTGGTGCCGCTCTCGCTCCCCTCCCTATGCCTCTCCTCGCCGCCGTCGCGTAGTCACTACCCGGCACCGCGCGCGGGGCAGGTAGGGGAACGCGGTGGCGGCGGGATGGCCGCGCTGGCGTACGGGGGTACGCGGAGGGAAGGCCCTCCGCGGGAGGGGAGGGGCGCAGCCCCGCCCCCCGGCCGTCCCTCCTCACAGGACAGG
>NW_008795129.1:9107704-9107937 GCF_000699145.1 Aptenodytes forsteri
ACCGCCCTCCTCCTCGCGGCCCGGCCGTTGCCCTCCGCGGCGGGTGAGGGGAGGGGCGCAGCCCCGCCCCCGCCGCCGGCCGTCCCTCCTCACAGGCGGAGGGAGGGAAGGAGGGAGAGAGCGGGCCGCCTCCTCCCTTGCCCCCTCCCCGCTCACGCAGGGCGTGGGGGCCCCCTCGGGGAAGGAGTACCGTCCTGCGCACCCCCTCCAGTCCCCCGCCTGCCGAACAAGTG
>NW_008795129.1:9107950-9159561 GCF_000699145.1 Aptenodytes forsteri
TGTCGGCTCCGGCCCCCTGCTCGGCCGGCCGGCCTCAGCGGGACCTGCCCTTGGGGCAGAGAGGCCTGAGGGAAGAGGGGACCTTGCCAGGTGCCTGCCCCGGCTAGGCTGCCGAGGAGGGCGGTGGCTGGCACGGCGGAAGGGAAATTAATCCGTTTCTGTGGGCTTGTTGGCAATGACAAGGACAAGCACCCGGCGCCCTTGTAAGTGGCCCTTCGTGCTCGATGGAGGCCTGGTGGCCACTAGCTTCGGCGCGCAAGTGGGGTGAGGCGTGGGACGGCTGGTGGTAATGACAACGCTCTCATTTCAGTCTGTAGGTGTGCTTCCTAATGGGAAAAAATCCTTCTAAAGTGCTTTTAAAATTTGTTATATGTTCTGAAGTCAATACACAGCATCGCAGTCTGTGAAACTGGAAATTCAGAAGCTGAAAAGCATTTATAGAACAAAGAGGTGGATAGCACCTGGAAAGAAGTTGCCTTCCCATTTATCTCCACCATGGGTGTCTGTCTCCCACTCTTCTCAGTATAAGTCTATGCGTATTTGCGTGCATGTAAAGGTTCTGCATAATGTCATGTTCCCCAAGCAAAGGGCGAGATCCTGCTTTTCAGAGGCAGTTGTGACTTTCCAGATTCTTGGGAAGGTTGGTCAGTAAAGATCAACTTTGAATTTTCCTTTTCAGGTTATATATAAATATATATGTATGTATATTTTTAATAAATAGCTCTTGTAATAAGTTTTGTTACATGTAGCTTGTCCCTGATACCTTGTGTAAATTACAACTTTGTTATACTGGAGTTGCTGTACAAGGTAGTAATTTACATGGCCAACCCCACAATTGTACAGCTGCATCAACCTACATCTGTTCTTGGTTGAGAGAAGTAGCATTTACATGGTGGATATACATGACTATAGAGATCAGGTAGAATAGGAAAGAGACTTTAGTGCATATACTGGATTTTTTGACTGTGCTGCCTTAGCTAGGGAAAAACCAGTATGGTTTTTAGAGTCTTTGTTGAGAGAAAAGTGTTGTAAAAATGTGTGTAAAATATCTGGACTTGGACTTGTAAACTGTGTTATAGGTATAGAGTAGGGAGGGTGTTGTTTATTTTCTAATTGCTACAAATATCATAAACAGGAATGCTAAAGTAGTTACAGTGATGTAAATGTTCTTTACAGGAAGTATATATAGAAGCAGATAGGAAGAAGGCATCATGCTGACGTCCTGTCCCAGAAAATTTATTTTGTACCTATTCTTGGGACAGTAAAATTCAGTTTTGCTTGTACTGCTGAGAAGTCTTGGATGTACAGTGGCCCGAGTAAACCATATGGTCATGACTTCCTGGAAGAGAACCTAATACACACTGTCCCAATTACAGCTGTTCGTGAAATGTAAGAGCAATATTAGATATCAGAGTTTCTGGTTCCTAATCTTCGTCTGGAGTAAGTGCATTGTCTATTGGCCAGAGCGATGATCAGCTAGACTAGCCAAAAGCTTAGGTTTTATATATTTATATTTATTCTCAAATGTTACAAATGGAAATAGGGAAGCTGGTTTTATTCCTAGGATTATGTGATTTGTGCAATTTCTGTATTTTTGCTTTGGAGTGGGAGGGATATGCTAGTTGCCTGCCATTTAGGATAAAGCTATGAGGTCATGATGAGTAATAAAGGCTGTGAACAATACTTACCTGAAGAAATGTAACCGGAACCCAGGATCGCTTGGCTACCATTTGAGGCTGAAGAACAGTCTGTGACAAAGGTGGCTGCTTTGCTCTACCACTGGCACAGGGAAGGATGACAAGACTGGACAAAACTTGAATATCAGGTCAAATAGTGAACGCTTGGTAGGTTTGGACATCTTTTTTTTTCTTCTTCTTTTTTTTCCAAACATGAAATATAAAAACATAATAGGATACATAAAAACATGATAGTACAAGGGGGAATGGCTTTAAACTAAAGGGGGGTAGATTTAGACTAGATATAAGGAAGAAATTTTTTACGCTGAGAGTGGTGAAACACTGGAACAGGTTACCCAGAGAGGTGGTGGATGCCCCATCCCTGGAAACATTCACGGTCAGGTTGGACGGGGCTCTGAGCAACCTGATCTAGTTGAAGATGTCCCTGCTCATTGCAGGGGGGGTTGGACTAGTCGACCTTTGAAGATCCCTTCCAACCCAAACTGTTCTATGATTCTATAATGGCAGACCTCTTAACATCCCATAAATAGCTTAAAGATCCTGAAATTTAAAAACTGATTTGTGCCTTTTTATTGTTGAGGAGTTTGTTGGACAGCTTGGGGTATGTGTTCTCCATTTGTCTGCTCTTCTCAGAATCAAAGTGTGATCCTAAAATACATATATAACCAACTGTTTCTAAATTTGAGAAAAAACTCCTTATTCCCTGACAGAGCAAGAGTTGTCATTCCATCTTCATCTCTTCCCCTTAACAAGACCGGATATGCAGCTGCTCTATTCAAATGCTTGCTTTATTCTCCCCAACAATCTCTTCCTTTAATTCACTCTCATCCCCTTTTTTTCTTCATTTTCTTTCCACTTTTTATTCTTTATGCTTCCTTCTTTGCATTGGCAATTTCCACTATGAATCTCAGGTTGCTTCTTGCAGTTTTTTCATTTTTTAAACCATTGCTTCCCATAGCATCCCTTAATAGAGTTATCTTTGTTCCTTCCTTCTGTCTCCATGATGTTCATTGCACTGTCTCACTCTGTCCTCTCTTACCTTCACCTGGTAGTAGCTGCATTTGAGCCCAGAAAGAACTCTCCCCAAAACAGACTCACTTTCGTCAATGCAAAGTGAGGGAAAACGATTGCTACTAATTGAGATTCGACTGAGTTCAGCCTCACTGATACTAACTGGAGATGGCAGCCATTTTGAATTAAATAAAACTGCACATTTGAAGGCAAGTACAGAACTTAATGAAAATCACCAAAACCAATATAGGTTATTTAGGGCTTCAATTTGAGCCCTAAATTTGGCTATCAGATTTATGTCAAAAGATCAACTTTTAAAACACTAAATTGATAACAAATTTATACAGATTTAAGCTTAATAAAGAAGTTGACAAGCAATTACTGTAAGAATAATATGGAGGTATATTAAATATTTATCTGACCATTTCAGCAAGGCCTGAAAAAGAGGCCGAATAATGAAGGAGTAGTATCTTAATACATTTCTTTTGATTTGACAACATTAAGACTGTTGGAATTATTCACTGTTTTCAACAAAACTAAGTAACCTGGCAATATGAAAGTATTCTATTTTGGCAAAGCTACATTTTAACTGCTATGATAGTAATATGTAAAATTAAATTACAAGATCAGTTAGGCCTTTTTAATGTACTTGATTCCATATTTAAAGAGACAAGGAGCCCTCAAGCTAAAATGAAACAAATCTGAACTGAGAAAAATGTTTCTACAATAAAACTCATTTTTTTCAGTAGCATAATGCTTCATTTTAACCTTCAAGCTAGTTGGAATATTCACTTTCTGGCAAAAAGATTAGGTTTGTTAGTCATAGTAGGGTTAAATTGCTTCATAATGAATTTCATAAAATAAAAATACACTCAATACAATGTTAATTGAATTAGCTAGGCTTATTTGGGCCTTTCTTACATTTGTTTCTTTGGAACTGGCCCAGGTCAAGTAATTCAGATACCAGATTGAACTAAGCTCTTGTGTTCTGATACAGCTGTTGTTATTATCTTTTAACTTCCAGTTACGAAAGAGTTGGCTGGTAGAAACAAACAATGTTTTTCTTCTAATGGCTAGTTGATCAAAAACTGTCTTTACATCCTGATTTTCTTTGGTTCTGGAGTGCTTCTCCATTTGTGAATATCGTAATGAGCACTCTCCTTATGTTAATAATTGATCTACAAAGTGAAGCTGTCTTCTGGGAAGGACTGACAGCAAGGGCGCGGCCCCTTACATATGAATCCTCAAATCATCTGAAAAGCAATAACCCAGAAGTAAATAGGGACATAAAGGAGGGGTATAGAACGCCTAGAGCCAGCCCTGTGCTAGCTGGGATATTTCCACAAATGAGGTATTTTCAACTGCTGTAAGAAAGCAGTTTTCCTGCCCTTAATGATTCAGAGTAGCACAAACAGGTTAGAGCAAGTGCTGAGAAACTCATTACAGCATTGATTTAAGGCAGGCAGACCATACAGTCCAACATAAACAGACTGTAGAAAGCAGAGACATAAGTGTTTTAACAACCCATTTTCAGCTGCCCTAATTTATCTTTCTCAGCTTTAGTCATCTCTTTTTCACCCATAAAGCTATGCACATTTCATCCTTTGAAAAATCAACCACTTCTGGTTTCAACTATGTAATTTCCATACAAGCATTAGTATTTGGTCCTGAATAATTAGTATTATGAATAATTACCCAGAATAAATATCCAGAATAATTCATGGACCAATACAAGACAGAACACAAGTGCCAGTAAATGAAATTCTGAAAACTTCACCCAAACTACATTAATCATCAAAATATTAATATCTTATGAGAGGAACTCCTGTCAGGCTGCGTATTGATGTGGAGGTTGGAGATATGTGGCTTGTGGGGAGTGGGAGGGGGGGAGGTGAAATGTGGAACCATAGTGTACAGAGTAGCTGGAATGTTAAATAGTAAAATTTGCACCTTCCTTTTTTTCTGAGTAGCTTATTTTTTGGCGGAATTTTCAGTGCAGTAACAGTAAATCAGTAATGAAAAAGTGGTAACTTGGAAATTGGAAACTATTCAAATAGTACAACTTTTTGCTTACGTGCTGATTTTGATTTTCGTACTCGACCTATTTGAGTTTCAGAATGTTTTTTGAAATTATGATGGGTGATTATTTAATATTTTCTTCAGCTAAGCAACATGACACAATCTCCTTTGTAATAGCTGTATATTTTATAGCTGGTATGAGCTTATACTAGAAGCCTGGAGTTTGGAAGGAAGTTTGGAAATACTAGAACTATTTCTTTGTCTAGCGATTGTTCTGAATAGGTAGATATTTGATCTGGGCTTATAAATTAAACTGTTAAAAGGTCTTATTTAATTACTCACTTTCAGCCCAATCTGACAGATATTTATTTTCTCAGAGCTGGTGATTCAGATTGCAGCAATTTTCCCTGGAAAGAGGGAGTGTGCACGCATTTTTTTTCCTTTCGAGCCCTCTTCCTTTCAGGATAGGCAGCAGTGAAATGCCATCTATAGGTAAGACTTCAAACCCCATGATTCCTTGGGAGAGCATGCGCTTAAAGCTTCCAGTTGTCAAAGTGCTCTTGCCAGAGTGGTCGACTATTTGTCATATACCAAACCTGAAAGAAGAAAATAAATATACTGTCATTTTGTTGATCTTTAAATACAGAAAATCCAAAGGTAACTGTTCCTTAAAAATTTCTGTGTTGAGTGCGTGGGTTATTGCATGCAAACGGAGCTGGTATTGCTATGGGGATATAGATTTCCTGTACTGGATTGTAAATTTGTACAAATACTTACACCAGCAAATAATCAAGAGGTACTGTGTATTAGTCCAACATTAGACATTGGCTGGCCTGTCTTTCAAAGTCAATTATTATGCAGTGTTTTTCCATTCAGACTGGCTTCATTCATTAAAGGTAGGTCTTGACCTTGACAAGAGGGTTGAATTGTGCAGTGATTTTTACCTTTAAGAAGCAGCATGAAAATGAATGTGGATTACAGTCCTTAGGATAAAGTTCAAAAACAACTAGCTAAGTCAAGGTACATATTTGAAGCAACTGCTGTGCTTGCCACTATAGATAACCTGATGACTAACTGATTTAAATATACTTTATTGACAACACAATTTTAACATTTCATTTGTACTGAACTAGGGGAGGGATAAATATAATCTTCTTCTCTTTCTGATGTAGAATCATCAGTGATTTTATGTAGCCTTAGGAGTAATAGTGATTTTGATAGAAATGAAGCTAATGGAAAGCTACACAGAGCTTGGTATATTATGGCTTACTGCGGTATTGCTTTAAACTGCCTCGCAAGGTTTTCCAGCAGCAGCAGAGCTGCCTGTTACAGATGCAATAGTTTACTCCATTCTTCTTAGGAACTTGCCTTAATGTTGTCTCACTATACAGTCTGTTCATGAACCCTTGCTGTTCGGTTTACATATTGAACAGGTAAATAATAGGGAGCATGAGCAGTAACTTAATAGATAGCAGAAACCTGTCCTGACATTCATTTTAACTAAAAAGTGTGTGTATGGCTCAGAAGAGATTTAAAAGAAAGAAAGAGAGAAACAAAAAATGCTGAAGATGCACATGGACCATCTGAAAACTGTTGATGTCAGAAAGGAGAGGGTCATCGATTTCACTCTTTGCCACCTTTCTTAAACAGTTAATGGATTTGGCTTAACTTTACTTTGTTACATTAAAAGAACAATCCTAAAAAAATGCAATCTTAGGAATGTACATGTCATATGATTAACTCAACAGAAATGCAATTAGGTATTCAGCGGTGACCATCTTTAACATAGTTACTCAATTAAAGTGATTTTTGGCTCATTTAAAATACTTTCGAGATTTAGAACAATCTCATCAATTGACTGAAAGTCTGCAAAATGAGGAGGTTCCTGTTCTAGTTTCATTGATGTCTGTATATGCATTAGTACTACTGTGTTTCAAAATAATAATCAAATTATATGATCTGTCCTATTTCATATGAAGGAACATTTCTTGCAGATATAAGACTCAACCATTCTACATACATTTACTTTTTAAAGTTTAAACTTATGGATTGATTTAGCAAATAATTTGCATCACTAGTCTTTGTCTTGTGCATATAAAGATGGATTTTAAAATGTGGCATGTCCATATTTTAGATATTTCAATTTGCCCCATTTTTATTTTTCATTGTGAAAGCATCAGAAACATCATAGTCTAATAATACCTCCCAGATCCACTCATTTTGACCTTATTTTTTTCTGATGAACAAATTACTGATAATTTCATACATAGAGAAATACAGCGAGTAGAAATACCTTTAAGCAAAGGACTGCTTTGATGTAAAAGTGTTTTACACGGAAAGATCGTAAGGTCACTGAAGGCAAATACAACACCCGTCGGTGGCTTTGTACACGGAGTGTCTTCACACCCCCCCTCCCGTCATTGCGATCGCTTCTCATGCCTTAAGCAAGCGGCGAGCCGTGCGGCAGAAAAAGGCCAGAAAACGATCGTGCAGCTAAGAACCGCTCCCGTGTCAGTGCGAGATTTCGTGTGTGCTTTCTCTCTGATAAATGTAAATAATTGAAAGCTTGTTTGTTAATTAAGGAAAATCGGTACCCGGCTCCTTTAAAGGTCCCCTAATAGAAAAGGGGGTGGAGAAGAGTGAAGACTGGTGTCTTTTTAACCTTGCTGAAGGACGCAGCAGTATTTATTGACGTATGCAAATAACTAGGGGGAGGAGGTGGAGGAGGAGGAGGGTGCTTGGAAAAACAGGAACCAGAATCAGTTTCTCATTGCAGGGTGAGAGCTCTGAGTTCCGGTGTAAGAGAAAAGAGACGTGGCGAAATTGCTGTATATCTCTGCCCTATAAGCATATCTCTCATTTAGACTGAAGGGAAACAAGGCATCAAAAAGGGTGAAGCATCTTAAGAAATATTTTAAAGGCAATCTAGCACGATCAAAGGTTACATATTCCTAAATGGGGGAGGGGGAAGATTACGGGTTTGCCTTGCAACTTGCTGTAGCATAGCACTAGCAATAGGGTGAGATTTTTGGCCGGCAAATGATTAAAACAGCCTGGTTTGTGGTATGAATGACAATGTTAATAATCTGTCTTTGTGGTTTTTTCCCCTACTGTTTCAGCTGCGCAAACCATGCAGGATGATTTACTGATGGACAAAAGCAAAGCCCAGCCCCAGCAGCAGCGGCAGCAGCAGCAGCAGCAAGATCCAAACTCAGCAGAAGCCCCCTCTACACCCATCTCGTCGGAGACACCCAAACCAGAAGACAACAGTTCAGTGACTAGTATCGGCACATCGGCTCCTTCCCAAAATAGCAAGGAGAAGATGCAGATGGAGTCTCCCATTTTGCCTGGCTTGAGCTTTCACCAGCCTCAACAAGAACCTGCAGCCGGCACCTCCTTGTCTCCCTCCTTCGGCAGCACCTGGTCTACAGGGACCACAAACACGGTGGATGATAGCTTTTTCCAAGGGATTACTCCAGTCAATGGGACAATGCTTTTCCAGAATTTTCCGCACCATGTCAACCCTGTATTTGGTGGCACTTTCTCGCCTCAAATTGGCCTAGCTCAGACTCAACACCACCAACATCAGCAGCAGCAGCAGCAAGCTCAGCAGCAGCAGCAGCAGCAGCAGCAGCGGAGGTCACCTGTAAGCCCTAATCAGGCACCTTTCGCCCAGAGAAATGCTGCTTACAGCCATCAGCCCATCATGACCAGCAAACCGTCTTCCTCCTCTGCCTCCTCTTCTTCCTCCTCCAGCTGGAATAACCATCAAAACGCAGCTTGGAGTACACCTTCCAACCCTTGGGGTGGGCTGCAGGCTGGTAGGGACCCTCGAAGGGCAGTTGGAGTGGGGGTCGGCGTGGGAGTGGGGGTCGGCGTACCCTCCCCCCTCAATCCCATTTCACCCCTTAAAAAACCGTTCTCCAGCAATGTCATTGCCCCTCCGAAGTTCCCACGGGCTGCACCCTTAACCCCCAAATCCTGGATGGAAGACAACGCGTTCAGGACGGACAATGGCAACAATCTGTTGCCTTTTCAGGTAAATGACTGTATGCACCTTCTACGTGGTGACAGCTATTACAAAGTTGTATTTTTTTCAGGGGGGTGTTTCACGTTACTGTTCTATCTGAGAGGCATCTCCATAACTCATATTTGCATTGAATAGTCACCTTATATGAAAGAAGTGGGGTTGATCCTAGGGAGTGCATACACAAAGATTCCAAATTCTGGTTTAAGGTTTGCAGTCTTATTTTTCTTGAAACTTATTCTTAAATGTGACAGGGCTTTTTGTGGTTTTTTTTTGTTTTTTTTTTTTAGCATCCGAAAGGTAGTAGCCTTCCTTCATGAAAAACAGGTTTGGCAGACTATGTGCTCTTGCTGCTGTGTGTTATAATTTTTTTTCATATTCTCCCATATGTGAGAAACAGGAGACGTTAAAATTGCTGGCTTCAGTTTTCTAACTGGCATGTTAATTTTAACCAAAGATGCTTCTTGACCTGATATCTGGTTAATTATTTTATCACCATTGAAATAACTAATTGTCCTTATGTTGTGGTGGGATTTAACAGGGAGTCTGTTTGCATAAGGTATATATATGAAAAGCTGTATACGCCTGATATGTACACCCTGCTGTTATATTCACAGTGGACGTTTTGAATACATCTAGAAGCAGCGTGGGTGTGTATGGAAAGAGTGGCGTATCTGTCCTTTCCAGTAAGGAAATGCCTAATACAATTGACATGATTTAGAAATGGCAGGGAAGTATTGTATAAAATAAACCATTTTATGCTGTTCAAAATATTTGCAGGGAAAAGAGACAATAGGACACGACCTTCAGAGCCATATTGCAATGGAGTCTATTTACTAGCTACATAGCTCTGAAATATTTAAAGCTGCAGTGCCCTTCACTGTTTTTTTTTTTTTTTTTATCTATGACGACAAAGCAGATCAATTGCAGCTGAAACTGGGCCACATAGAAGATTTGCAATTTTAATGCAGAATGAAACCTGTCATGGTGTGAAATCCATTTTAAGTTGAAAAAAGCAGAGCATGCACTTGTGGTTATATCTATACAAGGTGAAGTGAATCTCAAATTTCTTCCAGGTTAGCTTTTTTAGTCTCAGACAAATTGAAAATTTCTGTTTTGAAATACAGTGAAATCATTCATGTATGCTTTCTCTTTAGGTAATCGCTTTCTCAACAAAGTACGAACTCTCAAACATTTTTAACTTACCAGTATGGTAAGAATAGCATCTAGATTGACACTTAGTATTAGAGACAAAGTAAAAAAAACACCAACCAACCAACCCCCCCATTACTTTAAGAGATTGTTGAAGTAAAATATATGCATTCCTAAGCACTTTCCAGTATCATTCAAAGAGGGCACCTTATAGTCAGCCCTGAAATTTCATTTTGCTGCTTCATTCTGTTTAAAGGGAGAGTTGCTAATTTTTTATTGGCTACCCTAAATGAAGGCGGAGTGGCTTCTGGTGAACTGCTGGTCAATGTCTCTGTAGCACTGAAGTCGGGAGAAAGATTATACTTTAGACACAATATGCCTGGTGAAACTACTATGTTGCACGAGCACAGCAACACAAAAGCTAATGAATATAGCTCCCAGTAATTTTTTAGGAGTAGGAAATGTGTTTCAATTTACAATTATTCTTTTATTTAAATTGTCTACATGTAAGACATTACAAATTCAGGTAAATTTGAATTAGTAGGGAAAACAATTGTAAATGGTCTTATTTCTGTAGTTTGGTCAGTGAGATACATCTTCAATGAATACACAACTTTATTATTGTGACTGTAAATTGTCACAAATTAAACTAGCAGGTATTTAGTCATCACTAGGAAAAAAAGTAGATAAATATTTTTAAAGAAAAGTTCCCTTGATTTTAAAATTAAGGTTTTGAAAAGCTAAGGTATTAGCCAATATGTAAATTTGGAAACTTGTTTTCTTCTCTGTGAATTTAACCTGGTATTTTCCTGTTCAACTGAAAGCAAATACTTAGACTACTCTCAGCACCAGCTGGAATAACAGTCTGATTTCAGAGACTCAGAAAACTTGTATTTTTTTTCCTATTAGGCTCTTTTTAACACAAGCTGATGAATTTGGCGTACAAGATTGTAATCTGGGTTAATGTTGCTCCTATACTTAACAAATTGCCAAAGAAGACTTGAAACCATACTAACGCTAGGAGTTTAGTTACATTGATAAAAATGAAATTCAAATTCATATGAGAGTTTAATATTTGCTGCCTGGGTTCTGGTTGTCTTTTTTTCTTCTTTTCTTTTTTTTTGCCCCCCCCCCCAGAAATTGGGCAATTTCCCCCCCCCCCCCCCCCCCCCTCAGAAATTGGGCAATATGTTGACACAGTACGTTCTGCTTGTCAGCACAATCAAGTAATTATTGCAGGTTTATCCATGTACATCTGCCACCCTTCATAACTGAGCGTTTTTGATCTGCTTCAGAAATACCTTTCAGTAAACTTGCTAGCAACAGGTTAATGCACATTAGCAAGTTCTTTGTGCTAACCCGTTCTTTTCTCTTATGTTGAGACTATAAGACTCTCTAAAATTTGTGGTTTATATTTAATTAATTCCTTAATAAGATATGAAGCTCAAGATGTTCTAAGTAAAAAGAAAAATATTAGTATGTTTACTGGTTGAATTAACATCAATGATACCTATTTTTTAGTTCAGGTCTTTGCAGTGATCAAAAATTTTAAGCAGAAAACTTCTATAATCAAGATTTGTGTTTTGAGTCTGTAATATTTGAATACAGCTGATACTCAGCTACTGATATATCTAGTTCTAGGAAAAAAAGTTGAATTTGAAAATGTTTCTCTTAAGAACATGTGTATATAAAGCAACATGCTAGATGTCTTCATCCCTGAATTTGAGTAATACATTAGTGCACCTTGTATGTCAAAACCAATCGGCATCTGTCCCAAGGAGTTGTGCTGCGGAACATATCTGAACGTTTACAATATCAATTGGTAGGAATTCTGTTGGCATCTGCCTTGTGATTGGTGTTGAGAGGCAACTAAAAATGCTTTGAAGGAGACTGTTTTCATATACTTACTGAGGAAAATTGATTGCACTGTAAAAAAAAAATTCGAAGATACAAAGCTGATCGTAGAAAGGGAAAAGAAAAGAAGCAGTCAGTCTGGAATGAAATGTAACGTAGCAAATAAGAGCTGGAGATAAGATCGCAGGAATAGATGTGGAACAAGGCCAGACATGAAATGTAGAAATGTGGCCAGCTTGTTCTTCTGACTATTCTTCGGCTTCTGGGTGGTTCAGGTGAAGGTCCTCTATTGTGATTGTCATGTGACAAGCAATAGTGTTGTGCCATTATGCTAGGTGATCCCCATTTCTGGCATTTGAGGCTGACATTAAGTGATTGTCCCTGGGACCTGGGCAATGGTTCAGTTCCTTTTTACAGCAGAGTGGTGGGGCTTGAAGAGAGTTATTGTCATCTCGTGTTTCTGAGCTGCTCCCAGAATTCTCTTCTTCACTTCTCTCAGGTAAATAGCGTATTTCTTTTGGCCATATGAAGATACTGGGACACAGCTTGTGGGGTTAGGAGGATTGATAGTGCCTGAAATAGACCCTTGGAAGCATGGATAAGAAATTCTCTTTACGGTGGAGAAGATAGAGAAGGAATTAAATGTTTGGAGACCAGTGTGCTAATTAAGGAAATCTGCCCCGTGGATGATTAATAACAACAACACTATAACAATTTCCCAGAAATTGTTCAAGTTTTGCTGCTTTCTGAGTAATGTTCTTTAGAAACAATTAAAAAAGCACAATTGCAAGTTTTAGATTTAAAAAATGCATAGAAATTTGATGCTCTGAAGATTCTGGCATACATCAAGTCATTCTTGGCAGCTTTACTGATAAATATTTCTCTAGCAGAAATAAATAAGATGGTATTTATTGTGGATAAAGATAGTTTTAACATGCTATCTTTTGCAGGGAGGCTGAGGTTTTAAGGGGGGGGTTGGTGGTTTTTTTTTTTCCTTCATTGATTTCAATAGGAATTAGTCTGGACCCAGATAACATTATAAGCTAAATTTAGAAATTATATATAACTTCAATATTTCATACTTAAACAAAAAGCAAATCCAAACATGCAGCAAGTTTGTGTATAAATATAAGTATATATACATAAATATATGTTGGTATGAATATATATTTATGCATTTAGATATAGATACACTAATTAGTAATACATTAGCAGGCACAAGTACTTTGTCATGTGTTGTACTAAACACCCTGTAGTTGTTTGTTGAGTGAAATGAAGGGCAAGGGAATGGCCACTGTATGATGTTTATAATTCCAGTGTGACTTTTGGTAGATGATTAATAGGCAGCTCCTTAAGAAGCTGCTTCCTTTAAACATTTAAAGTTCTTCAGGCCTGTGATATTAGCCCATACTTAGCTTTCTCCATGCTAATACAGATTGATATTCAAAATAAATTATGTGCATACACACACTTACATACAAATATACACGCATATGCAGTAAACTAATGCAGAGTATTTTTTGTCTGCAAGTCCTAGGGAAAAAAATGTTAACTACACTATTAACTTCAGTTTTATAATGTTTGTGCTAACTTCTTCGCAGGCAATGAATTGGCTGTAGCTTGTTTGTCATAGTTCTGTTTCTTAGCACTACAGTAACCTGAAATGCATGTTAGCATATATATGTATGTGTGTGTGTATTAAAAATGATGACTGAATTAAAATGAGTTCAAGTATTGGAACATTCATGAGTGTAACAAATACAGTTTTATATTTATGAGTAAAGGTGTTTTACAAGCTAATACACTATCGTGACTGTCATTTTAAAGTCTTTGTTTAAATCTAGATTTTTTTTTTTTTCCAACCAGAAATAGTTGTATGCAATAAGTCTATTTAAAGATTAATTTTTAAAAGACTGTATTTCTTTATTCTACATTTGACATTCTGGGCTCTGGCTTCTTGACAGTTTAGTAGGTAACCATACTTAGTAGCATTACTGGTGTCTTAACGTGTAGTCTAATCTATAATTTTTCTTACATGATGACAAAGAAAAGGACCTAGTTGTTGTGGAAGTAACTTAGTCCACTTTTTTTTTCTCCTCCTTTTTTACATGCTTCTGTTGTTACTATTAACTAGCACAATAAGTAGGCTGATTCTGAATATTAAAATGTGAGAACACATGCAATGGTATCTCAGTAGTCTTCCAGTGTAACAGATACAAGCAATACATGACATTCTAGCCTTAGTAGTTGTGAAGTATTTTACAATTTTTGTTAGATTTTAAATTTGATTGAGTTCTAAATGTCTGCTTTTTCAAATTAATTAAAATACAGTAACAGTACAAAAGAAAAAGCACATGACTGTTTCATATTTAAAGTATGATGATTTGAGCACTAATTACTTATTGATTATTGTCTTGATTTTAAGTAACCAACGGAAGCATAGATAAGCCCTCAAAGTTAGTGAAGGTAGAGCAACGGTGCGAGTTCAGTATGCAGTTGATATTCTGAGCAACTCCGCATATAGGCAGGACTTCCTTAAAAACATTAAAGGTATTAATATAGAACAATGAATCAGTAATTTTGTCTTAAAGATTTGATAAAGGAATTATCTGTCTTTCCTTTGGGAGGTAAGGTAGAAGGGAAGGTGAAGGGCATGGCAATTTTGCTATTTCCCTTCTTGGATCATCTTCCCCAGTTTTCATTTTTTTGCTTAGAGGCTGCCCTTGTGAATTGAATGTAAGAGGAATAGAGACCTGGAAAAGTAATGTTTTCCTGTTCCAGGTGATTTTCAATAAGAAAATTAGAGTTTGCTGAGTGGATGATGAACATTTCCATTTCTTAGAAGTTGGTGAAATAGCTCCCCTTTCATTAAGGTCACTCGTGAGTGATTCCTGGCTGAAGCATACCAAAGGGAAGCTAAAAGATAGCGCTGCTTAGTTTGAAGTTATATAGTGATCTTAAACTGTATACATCTGAATTTTGCTTGGACTGGGTGGACTACTGTGCTTTCAAAAACTTTTAAATTAGGCTGAAGAGAAAAACATCATACCAAAACTATACAGTGATGACCTTTGAGAGAGACTCTAAGGCTCTCTGGCCTTTGTTTGTTTTTCTTTTCCCTACTGATCACTTGAGATAGTGTCACAAGTTTGAAAATACTACTCATAAATAAAAGATGCTTGTCCTAGAAATTAAATCAAAACATTACTCCAAATTGTGGCATAAACTCCCACAGGAAATAAAGGCCTTTACAAACTTCACTGTTTTTCCTAAAATAAGCATGCTGCTTTGCTTTTGCTTTTATCATAGTAACATGTAATATGTTATTTAAGGAAAAGGATCAGTTCAAGACCTTTAGCACAATGGCAGTTAGCAGACTTTAGATAGAAAAAGCATCTCTTTTCTCTTTCTTTTCCCTATTTCCCCCACTCTGTCTTCTCAACTCCCAGAAATCAGTATTGAAAGCTTTTCATGTATAATTGTTTGTTGCAATTAACTGCTGAAAATGGAGCACCATATTCTTTAGGCATGAAAGAGGATTGTTTGCTCGTATTCCATGTCTTCAGAAAAATCATGGTTTTATTGTCAGAAGATATCAAAAGCTAGGTAAAGAAATTCCATATGATCTTCAAGTGGGAGGAACAATAGAAGTAGGTGGAAGTTATTGCTTTCTCTCAGGGGTAATCAGACTGTTGTGCCCTTCTAGCCTATTGCAAGCCCAGTTAAGTACATAGTTTCGCAAGATGCTGCCTGAAGTAGTTCTTACCATTTCTCATCTCAACTTGCTTGTTTGGTATGGTGGGGTGGAAATAAAATTTCAGAAAGGGCAGGAAACAGAGTTTTCTAATTCCTATTTACTCAGCATAAGGTCAGCTAAATTTCCCTTTGGATTCTTTCTGGTGCTATGTGGGCTAATAACTTCCCTTTTATAGGGAAACTTCCTAAATGTCCATATGGGTTTAGAGATTTTTTTTTCCCACCCTCTAGCCAGCAACTAGAGTAAGTGGAACATGTAGTATGAGAGAAATAAACCATGCATATTTCAAAGCTTTAGGCAAATTTTCCATTCCTAGTAATAGTAGCATTCTGTGTATAAATATACACAAAATATATATGTATGTACATCTATAATCTATATCTGTGTATGTATAAGCAGTTCATTTTCTCCAAAAAACAGTTGTTACTAATTTCCAGTAACACCTGCTTTAGAACTACATTGACAAAATAAGTTTTGCTGTTATTGAGATAATTTGCCTCTTTTTCATACTTAAACTAAACCTATTTTTTCAGCGACTGTGCGAGTTGAAATGTAATAGTTTTCCATTCTCATTTTCTAACAAGTATGTCAGAGAATGTTTAGACTTTTCAGGTTTTAGGCTATTGTGACATTTTATACATTCTGTAACTCAATTTAGGGTACCATTACCATGTTTTGTTTCATTATTTCTTCTTTATTAAATTTTTCCCTGTTTCATTTAGTAGAAATTTATGAGAAGTGCAAAAGCATTGCTTTTAAGCAATTATTAGAATATTGTACATACCGATAATAAGGAGGTGTCTCAGTATCAGGTTTTAGGCTATTGTGACATTTTATACATTCTGTAACTCAATTTAGGGTACCATTACCATGTTTTGTTTCATTATTTCTTCTTTATTAAATTTTTCCCTGTTTCATTTAGTAGAAATTTATGAGAAGTGCAAAAGCATTGCTTTTAAGCAATTATTAGAATATTGTACATACCGATAATAAGGAGGTGTCTCAGTAGCTAGATGAATGTACTGGTTTTGTATACACAAATTAAGATCTATTTCTATAATCTTTTAATTATTACTTATAAATTTTAGAATTTAAAAAATGCAAGTTGTGAAATGTCGCAGAAACTTTATTTGTGTATCGTCAGACTTGGTCAACATTTTCATTTTCATAAGTTTCAATTATATGATTCTGTCTTTTCCTACAAGTTCCCAGTAGCATTGTGTAATGTAGCTTTGTCTTTTTATTGCATGCTTTTCAAACTCATCCCAGAGATAAAATTGTCAATTTTTCTAAGATCTTATAGAAGAGAAGCACTGTGCTGATCAGCATAGATATTGATCTGCTTTGTCACAACACCATTAGGAGAAGGGGTGGTGTCATCTCCATTCTACAGATGTAAATAAGAGGCACAGAGTTTGGGGAAATCATTTTCTTCTCAATATTCAATCTTAGAAGACTAAAAAGTTGATTCTTTTTCTGAAATACTTAGCATGTATAGCTCTTTGAAAACAGAACATCTATTGACTGTCCCTAAGTTTGCTGTTTGTGTGAATCTCAAATTAGGCACCAAAAAGTGAAGAAAACAAATTGTTACTTGTGAAAAGCTTTAGTTTAAGTTACATACCAGTTATTCAGGAATTAAGAACTTTTCATCAGGGAAGAGAAAAGAAGAAGAATATTTAATTTCCTTAATTGAGACCCACTTTTCTTTTCCTTCAACTGTCTATGTCATTCTCTGTACATCTTCCAAATTCTGCAAGAAACAACATAAAACTTCTATAAACAAACAACCTCTTAATTATTCAAAAACATCACTGATGGGCACTGGATGAGATAGAGTTTTGTCAGAAAAATGGTTTTGAAACTTAGCTATGGTTTATTAATGCAAAATGGTAGAATTTAAATTGCACAGGCAGTCTACCTCCTGTACTTCCTAACTTTTTTTTGTGTATGGCTTTGCAAAATTTGCAAGAATTGCAGATTTCTTTTAAATTCCTAGAGCTTAAGTAAAATACTTAAGCAAAACAGATTCTGTAACATGTTAGGATGATGACCTTCACACGATTCATCAGCCAAGTTGGAGTCTTTTGATCAACTCTACAGGTTGTTCTTGGTTTAACAAAGTTAATGAAAGTAATGTGTACAGAGCTTATACTGTCAATGGGTTTCAGTTTTGGGTGAAGTGTGATTTTGTGGGCATGGCCCCGTTTTTTTTGTTTCATCCAGCCTTGAACTGTTCAACTCCACTCCTTTCAAACTTCCCTTCTTCGACTTCTTTCTGTTCCTGCTTTTTGATGCCCTTTTTAACGGAGGCTTCTCATTTGAGTTGGCCTTCCCTATTCCGCTATGTCAAAGCTTCAAGGTACAGGGGAAGGCCCAATAAACCCTTGTAATCATAAGCTGAATTGTGCTCTCTTACTCTGAGGGAATTACTCCTGTGCAAACTGAATAGCATGAGGGGGTTTAAGTAGGTTTAAACAAATTCAGGGAAAATGGAGTTTTCAGAAATACTAGCTAGATGTTCTAAATCTTAGAAATTCAGAAATCTTAACCAAGTGATAACTTAGTCTGAACATGCTGAACTGATTTTCTTTCCCCGTCCCCGCACCCAGCTTCCAGAATGTGTGACTTGGGATGGATTTTCACACAGACTGACAGAAAACCGCTTCTGACATAAAATGAGAAAAGCATTGTGTCTTTAACATGGACATTTTTTATAGATATAATTTTCTTTTGTGTCATAATTGTAAGTGGATGTTCCGGTGAAATTCATCTTTCCTACATGGAAGAATTATTGCGAGAGGTGCTCATCTTAAAAAGTTTCACCCTAAAAAGTTATTTTTGGCAACACTGTAAGCAACTTAAAGCTGACCTTTTATGAGAAATGTCAGGCAACTAGTGATGCTATCCATAATGTGTTATGTTTCTGAATTAATCTCTTCTATATATAAGAATGGCTCTTCAAAACAAAGAAAATCACCCACTGAAGCTTTCTTGGTTTTGCTCTCAGTGGTAAAGGCTTTTTTTTTGAGTAAGATTTATTTCCTAAAGGAAGTCTTTGGAATTATAGTTTCTTATGAAAGTTGCTAAAAATAAAACATAACAAACATTTTATTTTAAAACACTTGAATGGTAAAATATTCTTTTGGATTCAAGTGTTTTAAAATAAAATGAAAATTCATAATTCCTCCTTGGAAGCTGCTGCTTCATTCTGCTTGAAGCAATGGAAATGTTTTAGGCTTTTACTGCTGCTGTTTGTTAGTTATCAGCAAGGGGGAAAAAAAAAAAGAAAAGGAAGGAGTTGCCATATTGTCTTGAATGATTATGTAATTTCTACCTGATAAGAATTAAAAAGGCTAACCCAGTGATTTTGACTTGATTTTGAAGGATGAAGTTTAAATCATCACTATACTATCAATACTACTACATTATCACTACTGCCTAGTTTATTTACACTGTATGAGTAGATGGACTAAATTTAAGAACAGGAACTAGAACCACCAAACTAATTATATTTTTCTTCATTTTTTTGTTATTTTTCAAATTTTTTTTTTACCAGTTATTTCTGTAATTTTAAAAGTTTTTAGTGGTTGTGCTTAGTCTTTTACATGGTCATAATGAAAAAAAGCAATGTTTATGTATTTATGTCTGTATTCTAAATCCTCACTACAGTGGTGTGTGTGTGTTGAAGTGTGAATTTTAGGGTTTTCACTTTTTACGAAGTCTTTCTTAACATCCTAAAAGGTCTCCTGGATGTTTCTTCAATCTTAAACTTACTATGCTTATCTCTTCTGCTAACCTCAGATTTCTTCTGCCTCTAGCCTTATTTAAAAAAACAAATAAATAAAAAATTAAGACCAAGTTGACAGTTTTTTGTTTCCAGATTTTACTTTGCTGGTAAAATCAGTAACCATCATGATTTACTAAAACTTTCTCACTGGCATCTGACTGTGAAATGCCATTTAATTTTAGTTACATGTCATACAATGTATGTAACGAACAGTTCTTACCCTGAAAGCATTTTAAACAAAAAAAGGCATGAAATGGGTGAATAGTTTTAGAGCTTGTGCCAAGTATCGTTGGACCATCTTCTTAGCTCAGCTATGCTGAGTGTTATCCTTTATACATACATTTTTACTTTCACCCGGGATGGTGTTCTTTTATGGAATTTTAGATTTATTTTTTATGCCCTGTTTGTACAATTGCTTTTTCTGATGATATTTAAAATAGTATTTTTTTAAAATAATTATGTTTCATTTGGCTTACAAAGTTGCTTTATTAAATTAGAGTATCTAAGAACAATGCATTGCAAGATGCTCTATTAAATGTTAGATCATCTCAGTTTTTCAAGCCTGCCTTCCACTGACATGACCATGACCATCCAGTCATTCTTTTTCTCCTTTCTATTTCTGACTTTCAAATTTTTCTATTTCTTTCCTATTAATCTAAAAAAAATTTTAAAAAATCAATCTTTCCAGAACATACAATTAAATTTTAAAAAGGCAGTGTTAAGTTGAAAAAATTTTACTGGAAAATTTAACCCTTATTTATAAGAAAGTACTTGTGCTTTAGTTCAAATAATGCATTTTTCGCATGTTCAGTAATATTTTTTTCTAAATCTCTCATGCAGGTATGACAAGCTCTTCTTGAATTGCTCTGAGCAGTTCTTGTTTGTATATTACTGGTGGCGCATTGATTGAGGTCCAAGAGAGCTTGTATCTGCTTAGTTTATCAGGGAGACACCTAGAATGGAAAAGACAGAAATCTAAACTTCTCTGTAAAGTTTATCATGTGTTAAGCAGCTGGAAATAAGGTAGAGAAGTAGCAGCATGTGATAGACAATCATGAAATGTTATGACCTTACAGCAGTCAACAGATCATACTTCAGAAACCTTAAATCTAATATATTAAACTCTCATGTTCCCTGTGGTCTCACAAGGAAGTGTTTTCCAGACTACTGCTCAGTGCTTTTTTTCGGCAGATCCTTTAATGCAGTATTTTACTTTGTGAAGGAGACTTGTTAATTCATTAATGCTTTTAACATGTAGGTAGCTAGTGTTACTACCATTTACTACATGACCTTTACAGTAACTGTACGTTTGTAAAGGTTTAATAAATTATTAATGTACTAACTGATTGTTACGATCCAACACATTATCAGATAGCTTGTAACCAAATCTAATACCATCTATTGATGTGCTTAGTAACCATTAAGATGTATAATAACCAAGTCTGCCAAATGTTTATAACATACTTTGTGGTTTTGAAATTTTCTTTAAACTACTTGTAAAGGTACCTTTTAGTTTTAAATTACGATTACCATAACAGTCTGACCTAATATTTCATCTCATTAAATAATTCTCTTACTCATGTATTCTTTCTAGGATCATATTGTTTATTCCTGTGTCATTAAAAAAAAAAAAAGAAAATTTGAAAACAGTGAAACCTCTCACAGTAACAGAAAGGGCTTAAAACTCACAAAGCCCTAAGCAGCAGCTAACTGTTCAGTAGGAAGACTAAGGCGGAACAAGAGGGTGGAGGAAACAGAAGTCAGGGATAAGAAAAAGTAGGATATAATACAAAATGAAAGTGAAATTGTGGTGTTTTCATATGTGGTAATCCAAGATGGCAATATACCTGTTCACTGCCTGTGGCTGAGAATTTCTGCAAATAAAATCTTGCAAACTTTAGGCTGGGTTTGACATTTCAGCTTGGTGGCTCCTGCTACTTTTGGCTGCTAATAAATGAAGCTGTACCTGTGACTTCTGAGTAATAAAATCAACCATAATTGTCAGCAGAGTTTACAAGTAATGTTTTGATGCAAGCTTCTGCAGGCAGTCTTACCTCCCTTGTCTAAACAGGAACACACTATTCTGACATGATTTCTCAAAGTAGAAATAGTAGATTACTTATATAAAAAATTTTTCTTGTCAGGCAAGAGAGAAGTAACTGACATCGTGTGCGCCATTTAAAACTACTGGAAAATGGATTGTAGTAGATTTTACAGTTTGTTTGGAAGGCTTCACTTTCGAGAGAAACTGGAAAGTTTTCTTGCTATTTCGCTTACATAGTAGCCTTGTTTGAATATAAACTTGAACTGCTCAATGTTTCAAAATGCAGCTCAGTCCTTGGCTCTGTTGGGCGTGTAGAGGAAGGAGAATAATTTAAAAGAAGAAATACAATGAAAATAGCTTTTTTTAAAAATGAATACAGATATGGATAGATGCAAAAGGCAACCCTACTAGAATTTTTCATACATTCATACACTGTAATTTTGTTTACCTTTTCACACTTAACATTTTACTCATGGTTTATAATTGTCCAGAAATTAACTAATAAACTCTTGTCTGTCTTCTGTCTGTGTCCTTTTGGTTGATGAGGTGCCAGTTTATAGTGAAAATTGAGTCCTTGAGGTCATGACCTTGTAGTTAGTGCTATTAAATATCATCCTGCTTTGCTGCAGTTCTTCAAATTAATTCAATGCTTTCTGTATGATGAGCTGATCTCTGTATTGATGATATCTTATGAATATTATTAGCGTGTTCCTACTTTAATAACCAACATTATTGATAAAATTGGTCTCAAGATTTGTCTTTAAGAAACTCCATTAGTTACTTTTCTTTAGCAGATTTCTCTGTTTAGCACTATCACTTCTTTCCCTTTTTGTCATTTTCTTTCTTACCTCAGTTGCACTAATTACCATTTTTCCCCCCATTTATGTAGTTACTTTGCTTCTAGCACCATATGAAATGCTATGTTGAAGTCCTTGTTAGATCAGCCATATCATATTCTTTCAAGAACCAGAAATCATACTTTCCAGGATATTGCATCATTAACATATGATGCTACGTTATCTCTGCTTGTTATTTCTTAAAGAGAAGACATCCTTGAATTTCAGTCATAAAAGCTAGAAACAGTGTTTGTCATCTATAGTTTCATATCCTGCTTCAGTTACTGCAGTTCTTTCATTTTTATTTTGCTGGTCAGACATACACAGTACTGACATTCTTACTTGGACTAGCTTTAGTTGTTCCACTAACTGTGCCTTGTCAACTCTGGCTCCTTTTGATGACAGTGTTCACATGCACCTGATGTCTATTATTGAATTGGATAGATAATATTGCTTTGTCTCTTACTGTTTACCTGATGTTTACCCTTGTTTACCTGATTTTCCCCTCTGTATGTGAAGACCGATTATGGAGGCTACATTATTTTCTCCTGACTTCTTCTGATACATTTTTAAGTCTTTTATCAGTCTTGCTAGACTTTTTCCTAGACGTTTGTTGTCCAAGGTATTCATGCTGAACTTGTTACGGTTTCCCTGAATGCACTTAAGTGGCTGAACATCCTGGTTCTTTCCTTATAGCAACATTTCTTAAGGTGCCTGTCAATCTTTATTACCTTGTACAAAAAAGGAAAATTCTGTTGCAAATCAGGTAGGCTTTTATCCCAAGACATTTTCCCTGTCTGGAACAAACTTTACTAAATTTGCCAAGTGCTAAATCAGTTTAGCTCTTATAATGTAAAAGGAAACCGTTTTTCTTGCTCCTGTGAGTATCCTTTCCAATTTCTGTGAAGAGTTAACATAAAGAAGATTTCCTTTTGGTTAATTGTCTGTTCATACATGTACTTCTATATCTTGTATGTGATTTCTGAATTATTTTAATTCATTAAATCCAAATGTGCAGCAGTAATTTGAATGCGTAACCCCTAACTGATAACACAAAAATGCTTATGGCTTCTTCTCTTCTAAGAAGAAGAAGAATATCTTCTGGTTGTTTTTCAGGGTTTTAACATAAGTATTCAGGCACCTTGTACATGAGACAGTTGTTCTTTTCCTCATATCCTGTATGCCTTTAAGCCCCTTAGGTAATAAAAGATGCAAGTATGCATAGTGTGATTCAGTTACTATTTTAATATATTTATTATATGAAATAATATTTAATATATTAATTTTGAATTTGTTATTAAACTGAATTTTTTTAATACATGGGATGATTCACTACTTGCAACCAGAAAAATTCCTTCTTTGTTTACAAAATTTGATCTGAAATGGAATTGCTTGCATATAATGGATTTGAAGAGTTTGCTTCTAATTAAAACATACTTTTGGGCTGGGATTTTTTTTTTCCTCCCCTTCCGCCCTTCCTTCCTCTAAGTGGAGCTTGATGCTATGAGTGGTCTTTGGATGGCTACTTTCTGTTGTTTCCCACCTGTTCAGTTGCATATATGCAGCCTGTGGTAACTTTGAAGCTGATCAAATAGTTAATAGCAAATATTCTTAAATTGAAATTTCTAACATAATGACACTTTTGGAAAAGGATTGCCTCGTATCCCAGTGCCTATACAGGAGTCCTCAACTCATGTTTAGAAGTAGGTGCACAGCTTGAGAGAGCCTGTAGTCCTCTTTCCCTTACGAGAAGGTGACTATGACAGCTTGGGATTCTATGATAGATTATGTCATCGATAAAGTCGCAGGATGGAGAACATTTGCTGCCTAACTATTCTCAATTCCCATTAGGAAGAAGGTGGCAGAGTCGATTTTTGTGTGTACCTCTTTAAAGCAGGTTTTAAATACTTGTGCCACAATTTGTCATGCATATTAATCATGCTGTAATAATATAAAGTTAGGACTTGGACAAATTACGTGAGTAATGTTAGTAATTAAAAGTATATGGCAGCTAATAGGTTAAATCCTGCTGGATGCAAAGTGACATCACACTGGAAAGGTCACCTCTGTCTTCTCTGGGAGCTGTTTTTCATTGAGAGTGTTTGTGGCCTGGTTTAGGCCTGTGAGTAAATATTGGTAAATGACACACACACACCCCCCCACACCCACACCCCCAGCCCTGCTGAATTCGGGGGTCCCCCACCACTGGCCTCCAGCCCGGGACTGCATTTCCCCATCCCAACCTCCGTCCCAGCCCCACTATATTTAACATTTTCGTGGTTTCCTTTTGGAAATAAAGGGCTATATTGGCATTGAAATGGCAAAATTACTGTCTTCTCTAAGGGTAGTTCTCAAAACCAACAGGTGAAGGTCTTGTCCTGTATGAACAGATGAAATGTCTTACCCCTTTTTTGTTGAAATATCTATCTGGAGTTCTGGGACCTACAAGTTTTTTTGCTCAGGAGGCACTATTTCCTGAGCACAACAGAAATGGAACAGGAGCCTGACTTGAAATATGCCAGTTAGATATTATTTTAGTCACATTGTTCTTAAAAGCACAATGAGTTTGGGTGAGAGACAATATTTTGTTTGTCACAAGGCTTAAACATTTCAGTGACACTTTTTATTTTTTAACCTTACCAAGATATCCCACATCACTGATGATCAGTAACCGTACACAAACCACTGTTTCTGTTTAAGAGAAATCCTTGAGATTCATTTACTGTGGTGGCCACAGTAAATGAAGCTACTGGGCAATGGTGCTCAGACATCTGTTTGACAGTTATTACTTGTATTCTTTTCTATCTCCCATTTTGTCTCACTATCCTATAATATCATGAGACAGACTGTTCCTATTGTAAATCTTTCTGAGACAATAGCTTCTTTATACAGTATGTCTCTACTGTCTTTTACATTATGTGGTCCAGACTGTGAAGTGTGATCATTCAGATCCTTTCATGCTGTAGCATCCCCAAAACTCCCTTCTCCTCTGTTTGCAGTCTTTGCATCTTTGTAGTGCTTTCATCTTGTGATTTGAGGTTTGCATTTAACTCGTGCAAAGGTGTTCTTAGGTCAATGTTAGTTTTTCCTTGCTATGGAACACAGGCATCATTCTACTGAACAGCGTGGTAGAAGCCCAAAGGTAACTTACCAGCATTGAACTCTTGCACAGCAGGCCAATGAACCAGTTAAATTATGTCATTTTAATAGCTCAAGGGTATAATGAATGGCCTTGTAAATTCTACTGCTGACATCTTTTTTTTTCCACTTGCTTGTTTTTGTGAATTGATGATCATCTTGGGTGTAACTACTTTAATCCTGTATTTTACAAGTGTTAGAACCATTTGTTACTGGAATCAGTAACTATAATAGAAAGTGGATACATCAGCTTTTTGAGATGCATTCAGCCACAGGACTGATGAGCAGATTTTTATCTAAAGCATCACATTGAACAAAATATGACTAAACATAAATCCTGTCAGTGAGTGCTCAGTCAGTTGTAATGTCTGCAGATCATTCCCTACACTAGTGTAATGGGTGTAAGAATAATAGCTGTTTTGTAGATTCTTTTGATTTTTTGGTTGTTGTGGAGTTTTTGTTTGTTTGGGGTCTTTAAACACATTGTCTAATTGTTTTCACCGCAAAAGGAAGATGTTTGAAATATTAAGTGTATTATATTTATGTTTGCTGGTAATAAACAGTGTTCACTATTGAAGCATTAGGTTAGGTGATTTAAGCATTTGACTAGGTGCTTTACTGTCTTTGAATATGAGGTAGAGAAATAACACTAGTGATTATGTAAGTAGTGTGCTTGGCGTATTATAACAGTCTGTGTTGGAAGAACAGCTAAGGGTGCTTCAAAGACCACAGTAAGTAGGCTATTGCTTAGTAAGGCTCTGATGAAAAAATGAACAATATAATATAGAACAAGAGATAGATATATAGTTTGTATCCAGTAGGGCCATATTGTCATTTGTTCCCTGCAACTCCAAAACATGAATTGCCTAAACCAGGGAAACAGTTAAAGTATTCCTCTCCGTCTGCCCTGTAGCTACCGCCTCTATTTAGGAAAAGGCAGGGTAAATTCTATTACTTTCTTCCCCGCAGTTTGCAAGCAAATACTGAATATTCAGTAACTTGTCAGGGTATTCTGTTTAAGTGATTATCATGCCAAGTCTTATGGCTATAAAGCCTGAACATTTTTATATATATTTTGACTGTGTATTAAGTGTGTACAAAAAGGGAATCTCATCTTAACTGCAAAGTAAAATGGCCTTTAAATTGAATAATATAATTTATATTAGTTTTTGTAATTCTATATAATGCCTGTTGTATCTCTTCCTATTTCTGTGCTTTTTAGTTCATTTGGAAATAAAAATTGCAAACATTTCACTGAAAGATTTTAGTTTTCTTGTAACATTTTAGAACTCAGAATTTATAAGGGGGTAAAGTTTGAATACAACCTTTACCTTTCTTTGCGGAAAAATTGCTTGAGTAGGTCAGGTTTTCAAGGCTTTTGGATTCAACCTGAGTTCTTGCATGTTAGCTATAAATGTTTACATAACACAGACAAGATGATTAAATATCATTAACTAGAGTTCTGAAATGTTATTTTTCAAATTACATGGAAATGTTTCAATAACCTGTGTACAATTAGAAATTGTTTTATATTTGTATTAAACTTCCTTATTTTTCTCAGAAACTTTTTGAACAAGCTTAAAAAAATTCACCTTTTGCCCAGCGAACTTCTGAACAGCTATGAAAGTAAAATGCACTACAGTTGGTAGTGAGAAAAGACAACTGTATGAAAAGTTGATGTGTTTCTTCTGTGGGCATTCCAAAAGCAATAATAACATAAGAAAACATTCCCCTTTTTGTTCCACTAAAGGAACATAATAAATCTGCCTTAGATTAATACTATCCAAAATTAACTGGAAAGACCAAAAAAGAAAGTGGAATTGAAATAAAATTCCATTAAGACTTAATACTAGTAGCTCTGCTGCAATGTTCTTTATCATTGGCATAGACAGATTTACCCTATTTTTCCCTCCTACCTACATTTTATGCCTTCTTATTTGTTCTGGTTTATTTTATGTTTTATTTTATATTTTAATGAAATCAAGTATAAGGAAAAAAATGCTGAAATTTCTGGTTATTCTAGTTCTGCATGCATCTGTGTTGTCAGTCATGTTGTTATTGGCAGCATTCCAGCACCAAGCTGCAAAGGAAGTGACACTTGCTATTTACAGGGGTTTTTTTATTCTTTTGCAAAGCGATCATTTTACTTTACCATGTGACCATATTCCTCAGATTTCCTATCTTTTTAAAGATTTTTTTTTTTTTTTTTAAACTTTACTGAGAATGCAAGTGGGATTGCATCACAGCTGAAGCTGTTAGGAGCTAAAGACTGCTTAGTGAGTATTTAGAGCTTGCTGTATGTGATCATTCATGTGCACCATCATGGCAGATTGAGCATGTATGTCCCAAGCCAAACTTCATAATACTTTTTTTGCAGTTGCTGTTCTTGCTGGTTTGGATTGGGATATTGGCGTGAGACAAACTTGTTTTCCTTGTGTTCTTAGTAATAACCCCTGCTGCAGGTGCTAGAACAGAGTGAGCAAGCCCAGTTTAAAACAGTGCTGGTGTTTTACCCTGTATTTATTCAAAGCTGTGCTTCCATTGACTTCAGCTTTAGTTGGCGATGCTTAGCAATCCTGTGCAGCCAAATCCAGGCTTATGTCAGGCACAGAAGAATGAAACACAGCAGTGACCACAGTGAAGAAGTTTGCACTGATAGGAAAGTTGTTTAAGCCATAAGAATTTTAGCCGTTCCCCAGGATCTCATCTCTTTCTTCTGATCAAAATACTACATGTAGTGTCCCAGAATCTAGTAAGTAAAAAATGCTGAGACTTCTGTGAGCCTAACTGGAGTTTTGGTATTCTCCTGGAAACAGTTAATAGTTCAGTGAGTGGAGGCCATCTTGTTGCTTGGCAGAGTTGGGCTGCGTTGTGCCACATACTGGTGCAGGAAGCTTGAAAATCTAGGGCAGCATGAAAATGTAGAACACGGAAATAAATTACTGAAACGGAGATACTGTTCAGAATATAGGAAGCTTGGAAGTTTAATAGGAAGTCAGTCAACAAATGGACTGAACTGTATAGACACAGGGAAATGTATCTTTGGAAGGGTCTAGGTACCTGAGGTTTTGCTGCTTGTATACTAAAAAACAGGCAGATCAGGTGTATCTCTCAGCTCAATGTGTATTTTATGCTACAGATGCAGATGCCCATGCTAACAAGGATTCAACACATGCATAAATACATGGTCAAGGGTTTTGATTATGGACAGTAGCTAGGCTTGGGCAACATGTTAGATTCCTGACATGGTTTGTGTATCTATTGGGAGGGAACTGAAGTAGTGCTAGGTGTGCCTTGCCTTATATGCCCATGCTCTGAGTCTGAAAGGGGCAGGACAAAGCACACCACATTACAGGGTATGACAAAGGGAGAAAGTTCTTTTGATTTCAAATGATACACATACATGTCAATTACATACTTCAGGTACTGCTAAGTAATCTTTGTTTCACAATTAAGATAACCCTTAACTTTAAGAATGTTTTTTCCCCCTCCTGGAATTTGCTGACACACTGATTACACCTCAGCCATCTCCTGGAATAAGCAACACAGGCATCTGTCTTAGAGATAAACAGACCTCTTCAAAGCACTGTTCTGATTCATTCCTGGAGCTGGTTCATTATGCATATTGGATAGAGACTGGAGACCTCTGAAAAATTATTATGGTTGTGTTATTAAAGGCTAGCATAATACCTATGCACAAAAGTGTAAAATGCAGGTAAAATGCAAATTATTGTATTTTCTCATTTTATTTTAGTGTCTTGACTCTGCAGTTATTTTTTGGCAAAGTTACTGTTTTCTTGGTTTTGTTTTTAAATTAACAGACAGATTATAGACACTGTATTTTGTAACATTTTTAATCAACCTTACAAGTGAGATATTTGAAGGTAGACAGTTGAGACCCAGCTTCAACTGGAAGTCCATTTCACATTGTGATCCTTCAAAAATCTGATCCTGCATATGCATTTGTAATTTTTCACTACACTTAACATACACACTTTGAGGAAGTCTTTGTCATGGATGAACGTATAGATAACAGCCAAGGGCTGGGATTTAAAGTGCTGGGACCCATATCTTCTCTAAGAGTTGTTATTACTAAGCTGTTTTTCTTTCTTTCAAGACTAGAGTATTGTAAGAACTGAAATATGCTGCCACATACACTAGAAGCTAACAAGGAAGGAGCTGCTGTCTGTACACAGCAAAAGTACAATCTGACATGGGCAGGCTGGACTTAATCTTTTGCTGATTTAATGATTGCTGTGTAGCCAAAGACAGTGCCTTGCAGCTGGAGACTTCTCTTTTATCCATAATGTAGTTTATCTAAGTAGGTCTTAGGATCTTCGTCTTCTCTAGAAGATCCCAGCAGATTTTCCAGACTTGCTGGATTTTCAAACTGCTTTTCCAAGTTTTTTTATTCTGCTTTATGATTCTGTAGTTTATATTTTGATTTCCATTCATGGTTCTAGTCCCAGAACTCCTTGCAAAGTTCTCATGTGCTACTGAGGACCTTTATGAATTGTTTCCATTGTGGGGATTGTTTGGCAGTAGATCGGTAGCCTGTGGAAACAATGCAGAAGACAAATCTGGGAAATGGAGCAGTATCAGTTCATAAAACCAGGAGAACCTGTTCATGTTGAGAAATAAGGAAACATCATCCTGTGCGTGTGTGTGCAGAAGCACCAGGCTTCTTGGAAGAAACTGCTGAATTTAGGAAACAATCTTCAAATCTGCTGAGTACAAATGAGTTACTACTGAAATGAAAGCTACTAAGAAAAATGGTAGTAGCCCTTTTACTTAGGAGCTAGAATGTTAACGCTGACTTGTTCATCACCCACACTACAAAATCTGTAGCCAGCATGCGTTATACGTGTGCACGTGCCACAACATATTCATAAAAATCTGTTATGTCTAAATTTCCTTTGCTTGATTTACCTTGCTCAAGTGCTGTAGTGGGAAGGGTTATAATTGCCTAGGTAAAGGGTTTTGATTAAATTGATCTTCCTGTGTCCAATGTAGGTCTAATTTAATCTTGAAAGTATATTGCAGCTTTGTACGCCCCTTAAAAGGTTAGAAAGATCCTACATTCTAGCAAACCTGCCCTGTATAGCCTTGCCTTTGACGCTACGATTTTTTTCTCCCCTTTTTTCACATGCATCCATATGCACAGCTCCTTGGGAAGTTTTAGAACAAAGTAGGACCTGCCAGGGATTTACTGCTATAGTAGCATACTTAAAATATAACATACATATGTTAATAAAGGACAATTAAATTCAATTTGTACACTGTGTCCTCTTCTGAACTCATTCCTTCTGGCCTCTAAGACTGTAATCTCAGGAATGTTTAAAGCTGGAATAAACTATCATTGTGGCAAAAGCAGCAGTTCTGCCCTTTTGCTCTCCTGCCAGTGTTGGTTTTGCCAGCTCATCTCTGCTACAGCTGTATAGTAAACCAGATCAGGGGACTGATCTGACTGAAAAATACTTCCCCACCCCTATTTAGGATATAAGCTGTATATTTGCTTTCAAATTTTCTCTTCAAAAAGATGCCATAGTTCAGTACTGTAACACCTGACCTCCTTACGTATTCACAGTACAGATATTTAAAAGGTATTTAAAAGAAACAAATAAAAAAAGATGACTAAAATCCTTGCTTTGAGGGAATAATATAGATCCTATTTAATCAAGTTACTAATATATCACAAGAATAGAAATTTTTTTGCATCTAAGTTACACTTTTTCTTTTCAATCTAGCCTTGCATTTCTTTTAAGAAAGTTAATATGAAATAAAATGAACTCTTCTCTCCTACTACATTTTACCAGTGTGTTGTTTTAACCAAAATAGTTTTCTGTTAGGGAAAAAAATTACCTCAGGGTGGTGGTTTTTTGTCATCCCAGTCCTGCCCCCCCGCCGATCTATTTTAGATTTCATGGGCATAAATTTTTATTTCATATTCCATATGTATTGATCCACTTGGATAGGTGAACAAGTACTCTTTTAAATACAGTATACAAATGTTGGCATTCTAAGCAGCTGTAGTAGACAAAAATCATCAACAATGAAGACTGAAAATCAGTGAGCTCATTTGAACTTTAGTGCTTAGTATAGCTTCTAACAGAAATCAAGTATTATTCTTTGGACATCATGTTTGCCAAAAATGCTCAATAGATGTGAAGAAAATAATGCTAGTCCACTTACAGAAAATACAAAATTAGCATGTTGGAGAAGGGAAGTTGGATCTTCAGCGCAGAGTAGGCAGACTGGGAACATGAGATTTTTGGCAGTAGGAAGATCTGTATTTCAGAGCTTTCTGTAACAGCAAACTTTTAATAACGTGTATTTATTTGAATTCCAGAACAGGAATATTAAAAGAAAGCTTAATTATACCAGTCAACTCATTCTCTCCTTTAGTTTTATTTAAAGACAACCTAAGAAAAAGAGGGTTCAAGAGGAATAATACTTGTTAAGACAAAACTTGTGTTACATTTTCTGTGGATACTGCTGCTTCTTGTCTGAGGATTTTAAATTTTATTCTTTCAATCAATAAGATTATCTTGTAGTAACCAGCATATGGAAAACATTGTTCCAGGAATTTTGGGGGCATATTACAATGAAGGTTTCAGTTTGCACAGTAGAATGTAATACCACTCTTTATTAACTGTAGCATAATACAGTGTACAAAGAAAAACTGCTATCTTTTACATACTTGTGCTTTACTACTTTTTTTAATGATAGTGATGAGAATAAGAAAATTAATGCTTTTTAGAAACTGACTACAACAAGGGGACCGTTCTGTTATGCTGTCCCATTGCGTACAGTACTCCAGATACATGGGCATGGGTGGATTGTTCCCTCAGTAAGATTGTTCCTGAACTTTGAAACTGGTTATTTTAATAGGCCTGCTAAAGGTTGTTTGTGGTTTGTTTGGTTGTTTTTTTTTTTCTTTTTCCCTTTTACTTACTTTAAAAAAAGAAGCTGAACTACTGTGAATTAAAAATGAGAGGTTCAAACAATACAAACCAACCCTTGCTCAGGTTTTTGAGTGCCCTCGTCTGAAAGTGTTGCATATCCTATCTTGCTTTTTGTTTTGTCTTACATTTAGTGTGCTTTCCTTAAACCTGTGAGATTCATGTTAGAGATTTGAAGAATTACTAGGTATTTTCTGGAACAAATGTGCCTGCTGGCATCTTGAGCATTGCTTGCTTCTGCTCTGATGTTAAGGTAGCACTGTGACAGAAGGCAGATGATGAAGCTATAGAACAAAAATCTCCGAACTCTGAAACAATTTCACTTCTCCAGTGTAAACATTAACATTGCTTTATTTCTAAGTTCTTATTTAAATAATAATTTTTAGAATTAACTATTGTTTGTATATATATTTTTAGAAGTATTATAAAGCCTATCTGCATAGCTGTACTGGTGATAGCAGCAGTTGCAAAATGCAAGGTATCATTTCAACAACTGTAGGCTTATATTTATCAATTTTTTTGTAATATAAAAAGTTCTATCAAGAAGAAATGTAGAATTGGATGCTGGAGTTTTATAAAATAAGAAATGAGCCTGTGTTAGAAAATTAATTTTTTTTTCTATAACAGTCTTTTTTTTTTCTTTTTCTTTTTTTTTTTTTTTTTTTCCCTTCTAGGACCGGAATAGGCCCTATGACACTTTTAACTTGCACTCTTTGGAAAATTCCTTAATGGATATGATAAGGACTGATCATGAGCCTCTGAAAGGTAAACACTACCCTCCCAGTGGCCCACCAATGAGTTTCGCTGATATAATGTGGAGGAATCATTTTACAGGTTAGGAATATTCATATGTCCATGCTTGCTTGGTGTTTAAACAAAAATCAGCTTTTGAGTATTGCTATACACTTTTTGCGAATGAATGAGTTGTCAGTTATGTAAAACTTCTGGTTTCCCATCTTAAGATAATCATCTCTACTGTAGGAAGATAAGGTGAAATGTGTATACGTTTATTATAAGTGCACAATCATAATATTATCTAACTGGCATTTCCGAAACTTGGTTTTGTGTATCAGTAAATTGCACAGTTGGGTCTCCTGCTGCAGTCACTCAGTTCAGAAAATGAGTAGTGCAATTGGAGTCCAATTGTTAAGTTCAACATCTTATTCAAAGTTAATACCAGAACCTGGTATACAGGGTTCTGAAACAACCACTGTATCAAGCTTACTCTCTATTGTTGTTTCAGGTTTCTTTTAAAAAAATTTATCTTAATTTGGATTTCAAATTGTTAGGAGGAGCCAAAAGCTATAAGATGTTGTTAAGTGCTGGGAAAGTTTTGATTATTAATACTACTAAACTGTGTTTGTTCTACCAGGTGTAGCATTGGAGATGAAACCATTTCTAATACTTAGCTGATACTGAATAGTGAAAGGATGTGGCAGCATTTCAAGGAATAAAACTGGTCGACTTGCACACTCCTCTCTTAATCTTTCATTGGCTAAGTTTAAAAATAGGTACACATTCTTGCTCATGTGTGTTCTTGCTGACTTTGAAGACTGAAGCTAATAGTAAGCCACATACAAAGGAAATATTGAACTAGAAATGATTCCCAAAGTCTAAGAAGTCAGGACACTGGAACTGATATAGAAGAAATTTAGCTGTGTATGGCACTTCCTATGCTAATGCTTATACGCATACTTTTCTGATGTCACGACTGCCTCATTTGCTCCCCTCCCCATTTATATATTACATGTGGAAAAATATTTTTTTTCTTGGTCTAAGGTCTTGTGCCTTTTTCACCATCTTTCTGGGTACAGAGTTTTTTTATCAACCATACCAAACTGGGTTCTGTACTCTCAGCTCTTTTAACCTGTGCTTTCCATTATTACCTTGAAATTTGCTGTGCTATAGCCTTTATGTGTCTTTAACCGTTATTCAGCTGTCTAAAATGGCAAGAACTACTCTCATATCTATTCTGATCATAGTCCTCCAAAATAAGTGTTAACCTGAAACTTAAAAAAACAAGCTCAATAAAATTGAGATTTCTGCTGGATATACATTTCGTATAGCTTGTATTAAAAAAAAAAAAAAAAAAAATCAAATTGCTAGTAAGTAGATTTTAAGTATTTATTGTATCTTACTAAATGTATTATAATCTAGCTAAAACTCCATGTTTTTTAAATCAGTATTTATTTAAATATACAAGTTGAGACTAATTTTTTAAAGACTGAATTTCCATATGAACCTGAGGATGGAAAAAATGAGAAAGGTTGGATTAGAAATTGTATTACTCTAGAAAAAGACTTTAACATCTTAAAAGTATAAGCAAAATTGCACTTATATTACTTTTATTATTGTCTCTTTATAACAATTTTAAAATGTTTTTTAGTGAGAATATTAGCACATAAAATAATGATGGGTACAAATCTTTAATTCTTTTGTGTTGTTTGGTCATTCTATCAAGAATAGTTTCCAATACTCAGCTGAGCTGGTCTATGTAAGTGTTGCAAGTGGCATATTCCATAGCTGCACCTGAGTGTCATAATGCTATTTAATGTTGGTGTTTTGCATGAGGTAGAAATAAAATTCTCAGTTTCCTTAAGCATCTGCTTTTCTTGAAAAGTATCGAAGCCTTGGCTTGACCTAGTGTGTGCTTTCCTCTATTCCTGTTTTCACACTCTGCAGCATAACTGGCAATATTCACAGGAGTGGCTGTTTCAGGACACTCTCCCTTCCAAGAAGTGTTGTCTTCCTCTGTGTTAAACAGATCTATGTTACTATTTCAACTGAATCCTTTTCATAAAAACCTAACTATTTTTCTGCAAACATTGATCCACTCCTCAAATCACTTTCCTATTGCATTTTCATTGTTGCCTTTTCTGTGGAAATTGGTCTTGACTCTTCCCCTGTACCTCCAACTTTCTGCTTTTCCTCCACCAAAGATGCAGAAGGTTTTCAACTGCTGTCCTTCTCTGCACCTTCCTCAGATTTCACTTAATCTTGTCTTCTAAACTCACTTGCTTTTTTCTTATTTATCCCACTCTCCTCTGTCTCTCCCCCTTAAAGTAGCAGCACATTTTAGTCTGTAATTACCTTGAGAAAGTAAGTGATCGACTCTGCTTGCTTTTGCTTGTTTCTTAAGTCGTTGTCACATTTTCATTTATTTTTACCTTGAAGCTTTCTGAATATACTGGTTATGTACTTCAGCTTGATTTTTCAGTTCCTCATAGGCATTCCTGTGTGAATGCCTCTTGTGCGAAATTTCAACTGCTCTTTCTGGATTCTTATTAACCAAATCACAGAGCTACTTCCTCTTCATTTTACATCCTCTGTCTTTCATAGTAAACTGGGTGTGTTTTTTCCCTTTAAATCTGGACTTCCTCTGGCATCTGTGACTGTCCTCTCCTAGGTTTTGTGGAGCTTAAAACAACCATAAAAATCCTGGTTTAAAAAACAAACAAAGGAAAATAATGAGATGGCTTTCAAATTACTTTAAAAATTGTTCACCTTTTGGTAAATGAGCCTTGTTTTCTCAAACAATTTTAGCTAACAGCAGTTACATGTCAGTTGGCCTTATATTTACTATCCAAATTTTTAAACAGAAGGGGTGAAAAGATGAGTACCAAAAGCCTCTGATTATGAAAACACAAACATTTAATTCTAGAAAAGCTATACATGTCTTGGAGCTTCCAATGCATGTTACAAAGCCAGTGCAGCTATTTCAGGAACATTTCAGCCTGCCGCTGGCAACAAAGTCTTCAGCAAATCCATATTTTTTAGAAGTACTGTCTTTATATGTATTCATTAGTAAAATATTGCAGGTGGTTTATGTGAAGTTTGAAACTTTGCTTGGAATGTAGCCCCTCTTGGCATATGTGCCTCCTCACATCCCAGCAGAAACTTGAAACAAAAAAATAATTATCTTGGATATAGAACAAGGGCTCTAGATTAGAATGTGGATGGGAGGGTTAAGCATAAAAGATTCTGATGTGAAGACCAAATTGACATGGTTCTGGGATATTTTCTTCTCATTTTGGTGTATAAGTTCCTCATGCTCTGCATTGTTCAGTGGAGGTAGTGGAGAAGCTCAGGGGTGAGAAAGGAATAGTCTATCCTCTTGTCTGTAGTAGTTGAAGCTTCATACCTTCTCTGAATCTGAGGTATGATCAGACTTTGTCCTGCAGGCTGAGGAAATTGAGTTTATTTCAAGTTCACCGAAGCAGGTAATTTTTTTTCTTAAAGCATGATCCACTTGGCCTTGAGAGGGTATGTGATTAAGTGAAATTTTTTGGGGGTGTTGCTTTCAAGTGTGGAACAAAAGAAAGGCTGTAGGATTGTTAGTGCAGCAGAAACTAACTGATCCTCAGTCTTGTGATATTGAATTACTTACATTGAGCGAGTGCTAACTCAGTCTGATTGGCAGGCTGGCTTGGTGCTCTCCAGCTAGGAGAGCTAGGGTCACTTAGTTCTTTTTGGGTGTTTCTTGCTGTAAGAGAGATTTGATACCTAGCTCTGAGGTTTCTGAACTTAGATAAATTACCAGCTTATCCATCTATGTTGCATTTTATCTTGAGCCAAGTCTTGGGAGAAGGTGTTCAGTGTCAGCTCTTACTCAGTTTCTGTCTAAAACTGGTTTCTTTTTCTCAGCTTTTCCTACCGGATAGGGGTACCCTGCTGTAGGTTCCTGTCTTTCTGTCCTCGTAGTCTGGGAACTGTGTAACTTTACAAATTGTTTGCCATTTCCATGCTTTGAGATCTAAAGAATGTAAACTCATTAAAAAGGAAGTCTCATTTTCTTTTCTCCCAAGATGGTTAGGTAGACTTCCTTACCTGCTTTCTCTGCCATCAAGACCAGCTTCAACGTTTTTCTTCTCTTTCAGTCAATACTCGTAAATCCTTTTCTCCTTTCAAAAAGGAGGGAAAAAAGAGGAAAAAAGTGCAGTAAAGGAATTGTTAAGCTTCTTATAGTTAAAGACGAATTACTGTATATGGCCAAGGGTATCTGGTTGTTCCCTCTGTCAGTCATAACCAGGCCTATATGACAGAAGTGTACAATATTTTCTAAGATGTTTTTCCTGAACTGTCTTACTTATTTTCTGAGTTGCCAATAAAATACATTATATGCTACAAAAACATGGGAGAGAGTTTTGCTTTAGGGAGGAAGGAATATATTTGCAGTATTTTATAACCTGTTGGTATTTATATACTGCTTCTGCCTAATGCTATAGGGCAAAACTGAATTATCGGAATAGCTATGGGTAGATGCTACTTATTACTGACTAACATTGCTTTCCTACATCAAAGTGTCTCCAGTCTATGGTGTAATATGTCACTGTTGCAATATGTTTATCCGTGTCAAACTATTGCATTACAACACAAACAGAGGCATTCTGATCTATAAAAAATATTTTGATCAGTAGTAACTAGCAGCTGCCTTTGTTCTATTTTTAAATAATTAAATAAAATATTTCAGCTGTGTTAGATCATATGCTATGCACATGTGCTACTGACAGGTCATGAAACTGAATCAAAATATAAAATTGAGGAGAGAAATCATGTCCCTTTTGAAATATTTTTAAGTTTATTGTTACAGTAGATAACTAATATTTGGGGTTTATTCTAGATCAGAATGGAAAAAAACTTTGTAATGTGCAAATCCCCAACTAACAAAAATTCTGAGGTTTTTATAAAGTATCAATGTGACACATCTTCAGGTATGAGTATTTGGAGACAGCACGTGTACAAGGAGAATTTTGAGAGTAGGCTTTATTAAAACTCATTTTAATGAATATCATACTGTAGGATACATAAAATGTGCTGATTATGTCATAATATTTCAGTAGAATGTACATGTTCCCTGACTATCTTAGCATTTGTTGTTCTGAGATTGAGACTTCGAATACAAATGTACAACACTTCAGAGGTAGAAACAGCATCTGTGGTGAAACTTTATCTTGATTTTCAATACTTAATATGAATGACACCTATATATTTGCACAACGGAAAACTGAAGTTACTGGGGTTACTACTTTTTAGCTATTGTAAAGACTGTATCAGGTCATATGAAAACTAAGTAAAATTTAAGATTTCCTGTTTACATTTAACTTAACTATGTTGTTTATGAGGTTTGACAGCAGTGTTTTAAGATTATATGCAACTTAGACAATATTGTAATACATATAGAATGGATCTTTACTTTTCCATCTTGATCTTCATTTAACTTCAATGCATGCCACCAGATTTTGTTCAGCTCTTAATTGTTCATAAGCTTTCTGTAAGCAAAGCAGTAAGTTTGCCACATGACCTGAAAAAGTGAAGGTGAATGGATCGTATTTGTGTTTGCAGTCAGCAGCTGAACACAAAGGTCGTGCAAATAGAACAAATGTTGTCATCTCAGTCCTAGAAATGGTGCCACCCAGTTAGAGCTTTTTGCCACACTTTCGTTAGAAAAAAGTGCACTGTAACCGCGTTTCTCAAAATCTCAATGCGCATCAGGCACCTTTCTGTAAATGCACATGAAAACCAGAGTGAACAGACAGATGTGTTTGCACATCTATTTGTGCGTAAAATTAGGGCACTCAAGCTAATCCTTTTAAAGGAAACATACTCTGTTTCCTTTCCATTTGAAACTCTGCTTATTTAAGAAAATCCTCTTTAATATTTTGTTTTCAGTACAGAATATGACCATTAAATGGTTCATATTTCTTAAAATAAGTGCTTTCTTCAATGATCCTGTAGTATGATCATACTTCCTAATTTGCTGCTGGCATCCAGCATGTCCTTGTCTTTGACCTGCTGAATCTGTTTTGGGCAGGATTGGTGGGAGTTTTTTGTTTACTTTGTTTAGTTTAAGGAGTGGTGATACAGATACCAATTTTTCCTTCTCTTTATTTCCATTTTTTCATTGTACTATTGAAGACTGGCCTCACAGAGACCTAAAGCTCTTTCTCTTTTTTCTTTTTTTTCCTTCCTCACTTCTCTACTGTTTTGAGGGTTTTGTATGTTTTAGCATAGATTGCTAGTGGAAAAGTCTGCTTTCATATTGGTTTATTTTATTCCCTCCAAACTCGCCAGTAAGAATACCAATGTTGCTCTTCTGAGTACAGTTCTAGAACTACATGTAGAATGGGTATATGTGTACATACACTACCCCTCACAAGTAAAGCCAAATTTCTTTTTATGTTCATCAGGTCTTGCTTTTAAAGTACTAATATTTTGAAAATATAACTGTTTTCAAGCGAAAAATGTTTGCACTCTTAAATATATGCAAGACTTTTGTGTTTTATTGGAGCAATGTAATTTTCTTATGAAGAATGTATTTCATTGTAATGTATATGCTGTTATATTTTATAGTTTGCTTTCTCTACTGATGGCATGCATTTGTTTAGTCAGTGATAGGAAGAAGTTAGTATCAGCAAGCTTTATTACTGATATTCATAACTGATAATTATATACTTCTGTTCACATTGCTGCAATATATATTTGCACAGTAAAAATATATATGTGTAAACACAGTAATACTTCTTCGTATTTCCCTTCTGGCAAACAATAGTATTTTTGTTCTGCTGAGTATGTTAACGTGTAAAAGATATGTAAGTCCCAAGTAGGTGTTTAAATTATGGGTGTGAACAAATGGCAGATAGACTTAAAAAAAAGGAGTGGGGGAGGGGAAAGGAAAAAGAAAAAAGTCAACAACCTTCTTCAGGGAGTTACCTTTTATGTTTATAACTCTTTATGCAGACCCTTGCTTACGTAGTTCTTGCTTTTGAAATTGTTTTGGGCATGTATGTTGAGTTAGTGTAGCATCAGTTTCAGTTGTTTGTATTTTTGGGGGAAGAGGAGAGAGAATGGTCTGAGGTCTACTCAGGTAAAAATGATTAAAATTCTTATATATACACACACATGCTTCATGCTTTTTGGCCATTTGTGAATCATGGAGCAGAGACTCACGGTTGAGCTGAGGCATGGGTGTGTGTGTGTGGGGGGGGGGATAGGTTGTCCTGTAAACTAGACCCCTGAATACATACGGCTCAAAATAATCTTCTTGTTTCAGATGTTTGACAGAATAGTGGTCTTTGATTTTTGCACTTTCCTGTGTCTAAACTTTGCTCTACCCCACTTGCTACCTGTCCATCCAAATAACTGTTGGTGTTTTGCAATGCCTTTTGTTGGCACCAACTTTGAAATCATTTGATAGAAGAGATAAGAATGATAAAGGATGTATTATTACTAAGGAAGTATAGCAGACCTAATCCTGTTGCCAGTTTCATTTGACCTTGCCACTGGAGTGTCTAGTCATAACTTGTAATTGATATCAACAATGATCTTAAGGACTATGCAAGAGGAAGTTCTCATTCCCAGTAAGGTCAGGACAGGTCAAAAGCAGGCCAGCTTTGCTATTTTCTAGCAAATCTTATGCCAAATACCAATTGCTGAATTGGTGTAAGTGGTTGATCTTGGTGAAAGACATGAGGTATAACAGTGCAAGAAGTTTTACTCAATATATAACCAATGAACATCGTTTCTTGGAACGTTGATTGTAACATGAAAATGATGAGAATAGGTAACTGTAATCTTAAAAATCCTTCACTGAGTGAGTGTTCATGTCCAGGAGCTGATTACGATTTCACAAGTTCAAAAAACCATAGAGCACTTAGGAAGAGAAAATTAATAAAAAGAGAAAAATTAATTAAGAAATCTCTTAAAGCAAAAACAGTAGTTATAGATCTGGAACTGGTTAATCACTGATGTTTGTTTCAGACATGGGAAAATAATGGTAATACCAGCACTTATATACGAAGATTAAATCAAAGATCAGTTTTACACTTACTTGTAAACAGATTGTGCTCATAAGCTTGAATATCTGCGAAAACCAGTGGATTTTAAAGTTGAGGTTAAGGGGAACACTATAGGCAAGCCTGGCACTAAACACTGTCAAAAAACTGCAATAGTGGTAAAACTGTGCCTGATATCCAGGTTTGTTATTTCTGGAACAACATTCTTTTTCAAAACTGTTCATGTAACTTGAAATTATCTAGACAATTAAAAAAAAATCAGATTATCTATTTGTGAAAGATTTAATAAAGACTCATGTGGGAAGGGTATAATTCCTTAAGTTACTGGAAAGATTTCAGAATTGTTTCAAAATCATGACTCTTTTCTACAAAGAATGAGGTGAAGTTAAATTCCATTTAACATCTTATTTCCAATATAATACAGAGGAGAAGATGCACATACTTGAGATGTGCTCTAAGAAGGAATTGGGCTCTCTGCCATGACAAGCATGATATTGGGCATACAGCAGAGCACTTAGGCAGTCCAGCCAGAAAAGTCTCTCCAAATGCTGTTAGGAGAGAGAATTTAAGGAATTTAATAACTTAAGATACAAAAAAGAGCAGCCCAGGCTGTACAAGAATCATTAAACCCTCGTTTATACTCTGAAATATTTAAAAAGCAAGAAGTATACAACTGAATTTTTTTTAACTTAGGAATTGAAAAGACTTACGTAAAAGAGCGATTATCGTTGCAGCCTAACTGCAGTAATATAAGTGTGTGTTATAAAAGCACATAATTGAAAATATACTCAGTAGATAGTTATGAAACCAAGACAGGCAAACTGAAAATGGCAGATGTACGCTGAATACAAGTACTGGGGATGTTGTTACTGGAAGGGTTCCTATTTATGACTTCAGTGAACTGCTGGAGTCCATAACTTCTGTGCTCTAACTTCTCTGTGTTTCTGCTTGTTGTGCTTAAGATTCTTGAAAAGTAGAAATTTTATCCAGAGATTTCATTTTAAAACTAAAATTACAAATATGTGCTTATATAGACTTCGTAAAGGTCCAGGTAGCATACATGTGCTTTTCTTAAAATTGACTGTTTTCCGATAGTTGTTTCTATGTTTAACCCAAATATGTCTTTGAAAGTACATATTCTTAATTACATTTCCCAGTTTTATATTGCACCTTTAAATGAATAAATTTATAATTTCCTTTTTGTGCTCTCTTCTTGTTCCTTAGATAATTATGCAGTTTTGTAATCTGCGTATGGCCTCTTTTTTCAGTTGAGTGATGTCCTTCAGGCAGCAAGATATTCAAATGTTGTAGCTAATATGAAAGGCTATATAATTACTGGTAACTAATTGTCTTACGATTGGTGCATTACCAGTCTGTTTTGAATGCTTTTCATACAGGTGTGTTTTGAAAGTATTCCATTAATTTGTTGCTATAGAATTGCACTAGGGGACCTCTGAAGATGCACAGAATTATCCCACACTGTTGCTTAGCTCAGCGTGAGAACATGTCCTTCTGCTTGTGCTGCTCTGTATTTTCTGCTCCTCTTAAAAGATAGCTGACAAGAACTGTTTAAAAATAGCAGGCCAAGGGCAGGTGACAAATGTCACACAAGCAGCACCTGGTCCAGTGACAGCCTGGAGGGAGGAAAAAACCAAACCCAGATGTCACAGATACGATTCTATTTCTGAAGCTGGTCAAACAGCAGAATTTCAGCTTCAGCAAAGGAAAAGAGAAGGGCCCATCCAAGCATTATGCATTCAAATTTTACTCTAGTTTTTTCATAGCAGTTCCCTTTTTTCCATTACAAGTATTAGTTTACAAGTATAGATTATTGTATACACCTTTTCTCTTTACAAGTAGTACCTGTAACCTCATGCTCATTAATATGCTGTTAAGGAAAAGGGAATTAATGTCAATCTGGCAAGATTTCTGAATATTTTAGCACAAGCTTATACTAACTGAAATAGTAGCAGCTTTAATGTTTCTGCAGTGTCAGATTAATGTGAAAATATGTATAGGAGAATTATGTCTGTAATTAGGAAATCTGAAGTAATTAATGAAGATCTCTTTAAGAAGCATTGCTCAAGGAGTTGGAAAGTAAAAATGGAAATTTTATTTACCTTCTTTCTGCCCCCACTTCTTTCTGGAGGTGCTGTTTGCTTCATAGTCTTGTGGTGGTGGGGCTTTTTTTTTTAAAAAAAAGAAAAAAAAAATTATAAAAAAAAAAAAAAAAACGAGCATAATATGGGTTTTTTAAACTGCTTGTGACAGTTTCAGAAGTGTACTGAAACTTCATGTTGCATCTGTTCAGAAAGAATATTAATTACAGCACAGCGGTCTCTGTGACTTGAAATAGAAGGCTTTAACTTATTGATAGGAACTAAAAATGTTGGAGAAGATTGGCTTTAGTTCTGCTTTGTCAAAGCTTATTTGTTAAAACTTGGTTTTGCAGAAGTATGGAAGAGAATTTACACTACAGGAACTTAACGGTTATATTGGTTATTCAGTATAGTGAGTGGGTCTTGAGCTCCCATATTTGAGGGCCAATGTAGTGAAGAAATGTAAACTGCCTGCTTCCTTAGCTCCTGAACTTAACTGCGAATCTGGAGAGAGCATATGAAATGGATTACAACACTTGTAAGTAACTTAAGTTACTTACATTATTTAATTGAAATAAATTTTTACGTGGCTATAATGATCCTTTTATATCTTTTTCCAAACAAGGACTAGTATCAGTTAGAGCTTTCAAATTGTTTCGGGGGGGTTAATTAAGAAAGTCCTGTTACAAAGTTTCTTCAGGGTAAGTTTTTAATACTTCAGCTCAGTTAAATAGTATCTAAACCTAGTCTGAACAGTAGTAGAGTTGGCTCATTTCTTCCTTTGGCAGTAAAAGTAGATTTCAGTGGACTAAGTCTCCTTTGAAACAAAATAACCGTGTGTGAATTTGTTCCCACTTCCAGTTCCTGAAGTCATCAGAGATCTTCTTAAGCCAACCTTTCAATTGTTAAATCTCACCTGAGAAAATTGGTACTATTTTGCATCTCTAGCTTCCTGGAAACTGACACCAGCAGAGTTCATTTGAATTTCATGGTGAACCTTCTGTATATGATGGTCCCATATATGGGTCAAGAATAATTATTTTTCAAAGTACATATGAATGTACTCCATGAGAACAATGGTCCCGCTAACCCAATATCTTATCTCAAATAGTAAGCGATAGCAGATTCTTAGGGAAGAATACAACAACAGCGTAAGCATTCTGTCTCCAACAATCTGTTAACTCAAGAGCTTCTGGTGTCATAGGCAGTATGGAAAATAGTGATTTATTTTTGCTGATTAAGTGGAGTTTTTGTAATGCTGTACTCGTTATTTGAAGCCTACTATAAATGGCATAACTGCAGCAAGGTTGAACTTTGAGGCCTTATTTTGAAAGGGTAAATGTAATACTTTCCTACTACAAAGCAAAAGGATGTATTAAAAAATGATTATTTCATCGTTTATTTTGTGATTTTCAGTATTTTAAGTACATAACAGTAAAGGTGTTACAGTGTTAAATATCTTAAATGTGTATTCTTGGGAAGTTGTCTTCAGTAGATGGAAGATTCGGCTACCCGGACTGTTCATCCTCTTTAGCAACTTTTCATATTAATAAATTTAATTCAGTTTGGAAATAAAAACATTAAAAATAGCTTTTATTTATATTGCAGGGCGTATGGGAATAAACTTCCATCATCCAGGAACAGACAATATTATGGCTCTTAATAGTAAGTAGTTAATATCTAATGACTAATATTGTAATGTTGAATATTATTTCTTACATTTATTGTGTACGTAGCTGTACAGTCAGACATAAATATGTGTAATAATAATATTTGCATAGAAGTTTATGTGCACCATCTTAAAACGATTTTCATAAATCAATTATCTCTGGTTTTATTGGTAGAATTGGTGATTCTTTATATTAGCTTTATAATAGCTTTATGTGTTCCATTGGAAGCTTCATAATGCCTGCTATAGATAATATTGCAAAACAATCTCTGTTGTTCCCTCTTTTGTGGGTGTGTATGCGTGTTAAATCTGTAATTTTAATTTCTGATCTCTCTCTAGACATATTTCTTCTTGTTGGGATGAGTTGTTACAAGTTTTGCATACAGCTACATTGGCTGATGGAGTTTACTTTGTTGGTTTCCCTAAAACATTACGTAGGCAGGACTGGAGAGAATGTTTAGACATCTAAATGATGAGGAAAAAGTGTGGGGCTGAATGTTGGGGAAAGATTATTGCTTTTGTTTGTGTTGGAAAACAAAAATAAATTTTAAAAATCCAGTCACGAACATACGCATTCAAAAACACCTGCCAAAATGGATCTGGAAGCTCTAGAGACAGCCTCGTATCACATAGTGGGGGGGGCAGTGGGGTGTTAGGCACCACCAGCAGAATGTAGAACTGAACTATGCAAATCAAAGCACAGTTTCTGTCCATCTAATCCTAAGAAATGCTAACTATTTTGAAATGTCCATTTTTGCTTACAATGTTGTATTAGAGGTGTTAGGATTAATTTACTAACTTCTCTAAATTTTTTTTCCATTGCACTGTCTATATAAGTTATACTGTGTATAGTTGAAAACTGCAGTTTTTTAGAGTCTTAAAATTGTATTATTGTTTGTGTAGTACCAAAGAGAATTAAAAAATAATTTATAAATGTGAAGAACTGAAAATTTGTAATAGACAAGATGCAAGGGTTTTAACATTTGGCTTTAAATGCGAGCTTTTGGAACCTATAAGACTTTGATTGTGCTCTTTTTCTTAGTTTTATACCGTTAATGATGAGGTGATATTTTACAGTTTCTGTTGTCATAGTTAGCATATATGCCCCATTTTCTTATGGGCACGTGAAATTATGGGAAATCAAGTAATTAACTGGGAGAAATGCTCCATTTAATTAAAGACTTTATTAAAAGGGGAAGCTGGTCATGTGGGTGTGCGTGTGCATAAATATGTTCTACACAGTACAGTCTGCTGCTGTTTGACATGAATTCTGGTCTCAGAATGTATTTGTTGTTCTAATGTGGGCATTTCAGTGAGCTGGTTGCAATACTAACATAATTGTGAAGATGGGAGATTGTGATTGAGTTTTGAGTTATTTTTAAAAATTGACAGTTACTATGAAATATATAGCAGTATTTCTTACAAAGTCTTATAGAGATTTTTGAAAGATAGGAATGAAAAACTGATACAAAAAGCTATATTATATACTGTACTATATCAAATCAGGGTTGTTTCATTTTGAGACAACTCACTTTTGTCCTAAATGGATGAATATTTCAATGTCTATTCATGCTAGATAAACTTTAAAAAAAAAAAAAGTTGCCTTTTAAATGGAAATAAATTTAAGAAAATATTTCTTCTTCCCTGTCTAACTCCTTTGAAATTTTTACAGCAGATATATACTCTAATTGTTTATAAAAAAGTAATGATCCTTTGCAGCTACAGGCCTGGTATATGGCTAAAAGATTAGTATAGCTAACTGAGGGACCTAAACAAAATATATTTATGCATTTCCAGTATTTAAAATATTATGGGTTTATTGAAATATTAACTGTTTACAGACTTACATAAACCTGGATTCATAAATATGCAATTCATGCAAAATAGTAGTGATTGTTCTTTTGAATGACATTCAGCGCAAATCAAAAGTCTGGGTAAATTCCCATATATTTTCCCTCTCCTGCATCTCTTCTCCTTCCCATTCTTTACTAGGTGAGGCCACACCATTTTTGGCCATTACTAAGAGCCCAGAAGTTAGCATTATTGTACTGGGTTTTTGTTCTTAAATCTTTGAAGAGTTAAGAATAAAAGCAAGTATTCAAGTACATAAGCTTAAAAATTACTTTCTGTGATTTGAAGCCTCTTTTTTATGCAGCTAAACCTGAGAAATTTATAACTATGTAATTTCCATGTGATCTATTACCTTTGCCATGGGGAACTATACTAAGGAAAGTTAGTCCAATAAGAAATATTCTTTCCTGTGCTGGAATGGTTGTGGTTTGGGTTTAAAAAAATAAAATAAGTAAAATAAAATAAAAATTCCCCCAAAAGATTTCATCCCAGTAACTTCTGGAACAATTTGGAGAACTTATGTAACTTCTTTAAATCATAATACTTGTAATATCTATATATAATTTCTGTGAAACCAAACACCGTCTGCTGAATTTGCAAATCCAGCCTTCACATTCTATTTATAGTCGTTGCTACATAAGCATTTTTCTCTTTTCCTGCGAAGACACAGTAATAATCTTTAAGATGTATTACTCAAAGCTCAATTACTTACTAACAGTGTACGCAACCTTTTGAAGCTGGAAGACAACATAAGCTCATGCCAACAGCAATGCAAAACTTTACTTCATGTGTGGTAGGGAGAGGGGAAGTTTTCTGAGGGGTGTTCGTCTCTTTAGCTCCTTCTCATCCTTTATGGCAACACTTTCAACTGTACTTCAGCTGATATTCTTATTTATTGACTACAGCCTTTTGAAACTAGGGATTTTCCTGACTGACTGTCTTGAGCTACTGTCTGTAAATGTTGAAAGGGATTGTTTGCTTTGAGGGAAGGTGTTACTTGCTTAGTTGGCAGGGCTTAGTGTAGAGCATTCTACCGCCATTTTGTTCATCATTGTGCAAAGCTATAAATCATCATCATCTCAAAGCACTGAGTTTGGAAATAATAAAATTAGTGAGGTAGAAGAGATTACTTTTAAATGCATAATTATTATGAATCTTTTCTTGTCATTAATGGCATTATGCTTGTGTACATATACGAACTGTTGCACATGTGTATAAGCATGTTTATATTGTAGAGGCGCTTGAAGTTCTCTGTCAGAATTAGACTTCTATTGAGGAATGCAATGTTTATTCAGAGAGATCTGAGCATAATCCTAAAGAGCATTTAAACAAAAGGAAGATACAAATATTTAGATCTGAAACATTGTGCAAAGAGAAAAAGCTATAGCTTTTGTCTATACTAGCTCTAATTGAAATAGTGTTTTTAATCAAGTAGTGACATGTTTGTTAACTTCTAATAATGTCATTCATACTGAGCTAAACAGTAGAACAATTTTTATAAACTTTCATCTACAGCACCTTATTAAATACAATTGATACTGTAATTTCTAGGGGAAATGTGGCATAAATTGCATTATTGATTTTATTTATGTAAATTCATGTATGAACTTAAAGAGAAACCATCTATTGATGATACTTTTAGTAGATGTTTGCAATACTAATTAAAAGTTATGTTTACAATACTAAGCAAAACCTGAAAATAAATTAATTTGCTTTCCCAAAATTAACTCAAAGGTGTCCTCCATCCCCTTCTCTTGCTAGTATTCACTCCTATTTGCAGTCATACGTTTCTGCAGCCATTGCTTCTGGATGTTCTCTTGAGTTAATATGTGCTCCTTTTTAATTAGCTATATAAATAGGACTAAATGGTCAACATGAATACACAGTCATCTATGTGCTAGGTAGCGAGCTATCTTTAATGCTTCCTGTGAACTCCAGAAAGCCAACAATAAACTTTAGTGGGAGAGAAGTATAGCAGGTGAAAAAGGAAGGCAGGGAATAAATGAGGGTGTGTGATCTTTCTAAGGAAGCACTGAACTGTATTGCTGGGATCCCAAACGCACTCCTGTAAAATGAGTTTAGACTAAAGGTAGTTAAACCAACAAATGAGAAAAACCCCTTTGTGAAATGCTGGAATTTTGTTTTTCCTAAAGCTCCTCTGTACAGTGACTTTGCACTGCTGTTGGGCTTCATATGTTCCATCTGCTTCCAGTGTTCATTCTTGCCTTATGTGAAAATAAATGTCATCTGTGAGATCTGGTACTGTTTGCTCTCCATCTGACTGTCTTTTCTTCTTTTCATTAGTGTCATTTAGTTCTGTTTGTTCTGAATGAAATAATTTGAAAAATACATTAAGGCAAGGGTTTAGGGCACCTTTTTAGATGTTTGTGTAGAGATTTTGGTTTTGTTTTATTAACATAGATAATAATTATGTGGGGAGGTCATCATGCCATGACAGAAAGTGTAATGGCAGCAAAACAATTTCATTTTTTATTTTCATGCTTCTATTGATTTTAAAATTGCCTTGTCTCCTTGAGAGCTATTGTGCTTGGCTCTTCCTATATTCTGATGTATTGTTTTCAAACACATACAGTGTTTAGATATAACTAAGTTGCTGAAATAGCATTTTATATTTAAGTCTTTTGCCAATGCTATTAGTATACCTTGAAATGAACCGCTCTGAAGAAAGTTTATTGAATTATTTTTGTCCTGCAAAATCTTGGGTTGGCAGTTTAATAACTATTAAAAGCTCGGGTTTTGTAGTGATAATATTCTGGGAAAATGGGCGGCTAAATTTCAAGAGGCATCAGTCTCTTCTAATAGTTTGGTACCTGCCTATAGGAATTTGCTGAGCTCTTTAGCCCAATTGCCAAGTCAGGTTAGTAATGTGTTACTAGCTTATCAACATATAAGGAATAATATAAAGGAATAAAAGACACTGAGAGAGCTAATAAGGTTTGCAAAACTAGACCTGATTTAATTGTGAAGAGATCAGAGTTTATTTAACTGGAGGGAAAAAATGAATGATGTAAAGTGTGACATAGCAAAGGCAGCAGGGTTCATAAGAGTCCCAGAGTGTGCGAACTGTCACTTTATACATAACCTTGATAAGTCTTTCAGAACCAGCTGTACAAACAGTTAGTATTGATGCTGCCTTGGGGGCCGTGAGGCAGGCTAGCTGATATCTCAAAGTCCCTTCTATACCTGTTTAATAAAAAAAAAAGGGGGGGGGGAGGCAGGGGAGCAATAAAATACGCTTTTTCTTCTTTCTTCCCTTCAATTTTTTATATTAGCGTCTGAACTTTCCGAGATCTGATTTGGCTATTACTGAAGGCAGTATCTCTTATCAGTGGCTGGGGAAAACTTTTTCTAGCAGAGGAAGATTTCTTAAATTTTATTCCTTTTAATCCAACTTTGTAGCTCTTTACTACCTTCTTGTTTGCTTTTTTTTCCCCACCGCTTTTCCTGCCTCATAACCTCACCAATGTGCTTTCCTTTCATCTATGTGATCCTCTCTATTGTGGGTGAGTGCCATCTGTTTCTGTGGAATTTTAAGAAAAAGATTTGCCAGGCTATTCCACAAGCATTATATATGATGCTAGAAGAGATGAGACTGCAGTCCAGAATTAGGTTTGGTAGACTGGGAGCAATATGAAGGAAGTTCCTATCAGCCTGGCTGTTAGAAATGTGAGTTTTATCATTAATCTATTTTTTAAACTAAAACAAAGAAATGAAAATAGATAAGCCTTACCTCCTGCACAGATACTTGGCTGGTCAATATGCCTAAGGAAGGAAGAGCTAAGCTGGTTAGACAAGAGTTTTGAGTATCAAATGCAGTTCACATGTGTGATCGAGTGTTTGAGGTCAAATGTGTTGGGCCTTAACTGCATACAGCTTGCATATAGATTGTATTTTTCTGATGATGGGATTCAATTGTATATGTATGTCAGCACATGTTATCAGGGAGATTGTTGTAACGCTTGCATCGCTGGCATTGGAAAAAAGTGAACCAGAAAGGACTGTTGAGGCTAATATCACAAAACTGTTGCAATGCCCATCTGCACGTCCAGCCCATCTATCAGTGGAAATTGAGCACCGCCTTTTGAACCACTCTTATATGAGCAATAATTTGTCCCAATCCCAAAACCCAAATTATTCGAATTATATGTTTTCTTTCAAAGACCTCTTTAAAAAGACTGGAGGATAGAAGTCTTGTTCTTTGTGAACAGCTTTTCTAGCCATAGAAAAAGGAGAAGAAAGAGCATTATTTTCTTAAACAAGCTGTTCTGTTGCATTGCTCATCATGAAAAATAACCCCTTGAATCTCAAATGCTGAAACATGCTGAAGTAAAAATAATTGCAAATGCTATCCCTGAAAAAGTGGGGCAAGCGTTCTGCAAATAACGGATTAATGTATACAAAACTTCCTTTGGAAGCAAATAGATTTCTGTACACATAAAGCTCAGTACAAACGTACTATGTCAAGGAACCCAAAAGTTAATATAGTGAACCAAGTTTAAGTCTTTATTCTCCCAAATGTAATTCTTATTTTTCCCCATGTTTTTATGCACATGACTTACTGAGTTTTATCATGTCATGTTCATTTATCAGCTTGCTTCTTATCTAGATAAAATCCAGAAATTGTTATTCAAGAAATAGTATTTTATACTCAGTTAATTCATGCTGGTTTTATTAAGCATTGGCCTCATTTTTGTATGCAAACTGTTCTTGTCAACCTTTACTCCTATTTTAGTTAGTAAAAATGTTGAATTTATTCTAAACTATGTTTATGTGCATATAATTTGTACCACTCGACGTAAAAAAATTGTTATTCAAATTGCTTCTGCTTTAGCTACTGCCTTTCATATACCTCCAACTGTATGAAAATCCACTTTTTAAATAAAATGTTCCTA
>NW_008795129.1:9159725-9224977 GCF_000699145.1 Aptenodytes forsteri
CCCCCCCCCCCCCCCATTTTGACAGTTTGTTAGATAACCTTGACCATTCAGACAGAGTAGCATGGACTGACAGTGATCAAAGCGGAAACTTTTGATTTGTCTTTCTGGAATTGCAAATATGATTTTTCCACATGGGTAGTTTGGGACAGGTTGGTGAATGGTAGATACCTTTAAAATCATAAAGATGTAAATAAAGTTTATTTATGTCCATTATCGCAAATTAATTGACTGAAATGAACAAAGTCAAGGATGTTTCCGAAAGGAACTTTGAATGTGTGGCCCAAAGTTTAAAAGAAGTCTAGTACTTTACAAAGATGCAATATTCATATGTCTCATCTCAGAATTTTATGATGACTCAAAGGAAATCTTCAAATCCATTGATAGTAATTCTATGTTGCATGCACTTCTTGCATCTGCGTTTCTTGTTATATGCACACAAATACTTGATCTCAGTCTGTGTATTTTTAATGACGTAAAAATAGAGTTCCTAGATTATTCTGGTCATTTGCTTTTTGTTACTTTAGCAAAAGAGTTCTTCAGTGAGTTCAAGGTGTGTGCTACAGAGATACTGTTATAGCAAAGATACATTGTGTAATTATACTTGATTCTATCACCTTCTCTCAGTTCATCAATTCATTTTCACTGGCATGTAATTCACTTGTAAACTTCCATATCTCTAAGAACTTCAGAGACCCACTATTCAAAAGAAAAAGCTTGACATATTTTCCTTTCTGATCTCAGAAAATTATTGGGCAACTCATAGTGTCCTAAAGCAAGTATTGTTCTGAACTGCTGAGTGCTTCAAGATTACAAATGAGTTTTCCAAGTTAGAAATAAGATTCTAGTACCTTTGTAAATCAAGGAGGTTCCCAGTCTTGTCAAATAAACTTTTCTTTAGCCCTTCTAGCTCCAAAATTTCAAATCTGGAAATGTTGACTTTTTTTTTTTTCCTCATAGAGATAATGCTATTTTAAGTCAATTTAAGAAATGTCTTTAAGATTTCCTTGAAATGTGTATCTTTGATATTGTGGACACATTATTGTGTGAACAAGATAAGTACCAACAGTGAAGAAAGCATGTTCTTAAAAATCTCAAAATACTTTCTGTTAAGTCTTCAGTAAAATGTGATAATACAAAAAAATGGCGTTGCTTATTTCTATATTTGAAATTACCTGCTCAGATTCACTTTTACCTATGATATGGAAAGAGGGTAGATCTAGTTCTTTTGAGTTAATGTTTTATGGATTCACAAATTTATTATTTCCTTGAAATGCTAACTATTTGACCCATATACAACGTGCAGATCCAATCCTGTATTACAATAAAGTAATGAAAAAAAATCAGAAAAGAAGTCTCACTGAGATCAGATGTCAGTAATTTTTAAGTCCCTATCTTATTTGGCATATAAGATCTCATGGCTTAGGCATTCTAGTTAATCTAAAATAAAGAAAATTTTTTAAGGGGCGTGCCTAACCAGGAAAGATTATTTTCATGGTCTAACATAGTTTAATAACATTATAATAAATGTGTTTTCAGTTTCTTAATTTTACAGAGTTCTTCCAGTAAGGAGTGTCATGCAGTCTTCAGACTCTAGCACAAATTAATCCTGTCCATACCTCTGCTGAAATCTGTGAAGAGGATCTTTCACAGCTTGTCAGTTTTATGTTGCTGTTAGAATCTGATTTAAAAGACAAGTCAACAAATTAATTTGGCAATATAATCTGCTATATGAGGATACTGGAAGTACATCAGCTTGTCTATAGACTTAAGTTATCAGATTTTTAATGAGGTTTGATGCGCTTGAAAAGGTTCTCCAGAAAGTTTTCTCTCATGAGTTATTAATTAAGCCACAATGAAGCTGCTGAAAGCTTTTGATCTGCTTGATGTAGGTGAACAATACTCAGGTTTCTATACAGAACATTTTCTTGATGCTAGTGATAGTAACATGTTGAATAAATATCAGCATGTGATTGATTGGCTTCATAAAAAAATGTTTTAAGAAGGTGATTGTGTTTCAGTCAAGCTTGTTAATTATTCTACCAACTTTCTCCTTTGTAGCTAGCTGTCTTCCCAGGGGAACTTTTCCCCACAGTTTCTGATCCATAAAAATTGAACCCTTAATTAGAGATTAAGCTGTTAGAGTAGATACTCATTGTTTCACGTGACTAATATCTGTTGTCTCCAGGAGATCAAGTAAGGTGGTTTTTGTTTTCACAAGTGTTTCTTAACTTCAAAGGCTTGGTTCACAGGGATGTTGAACTAGAAGTTATTATTACGCCTTCTTGTACTGATGTATTGTGTCAGCATTTAATTGAATCATGTCAGATGATACACATTTCTAGGTTGAGCTTTTGTGTAATCATCACTGATACCTATTTTTCCCAAGTGCCACCGATTTTTATTTTCTGTTGTCTTATAACTGAAGTGTATTGTGAACAGTGCATACTACAAGCCTTATATGAGTATAGCCAGCCCAGTTACAGAATAGTAAACCAGTACAAGCCCTAAAGCATGCATAGGTTTTTGAAGAAAAGTGTTCTCATGGCCTTCCTATGGAATAATCCTATTCCATAGGAATAAATTAAACTGGTGACAGCACATAACTTTGGGTTTTGGAAACTTTTTGTCTTTGCAGCCTTGGGCAAAGCTAATGAGGCTGATAACAAACATCAGTTTCACTGCTTTATTTCAATTTTCTCTATTCCCTTTGGAAGCTTAATTTTTTTTTTTTCAGTTAGCTATGCTCTTTCCTTATTTTGTATTGTCAAAATAGCTAACTACTAGAATATAACTTTCTCTCGATCTTATAACTGTTCTTTCTTATAGTCTGTCTCTACTGTGACTGTACTGAGTTACCAAGAGATGAAAGAAGCTGAAACGCTTCAGTTTGGGGAGGAGAAGGCTGAAGGTGAATGTGATGGAGCCTTTGAAAAATCCCAGGGGAATGCAGAACTGCTATTCACCATGTTCCACAGAGCTAGAACTAACGGAACAATTGGTGAAACTTCTGGGAGACCCACTTAAAACCCACAAAAGGAAGTGCTTCTTTAGTTTACTTTTGGAACTTGCTGCCACAGGAATTTGTGGAATCAGATAGTATCAGCAGGTTCAAAAAAGCATTAGACAAATTGTTAACAAAAGGCCTTTAAGCAGGGATTAGAAGTAGGTGAGAGTGTGCCTCCTAACATGTTTCATCCAAATACTGTGAATGCTAAGGTAATAGGAGAGAAACATACCACTGATACTGGCCAGTCTAACATGCTCTTTCTAGTGTCACTATTGAAGACTGAACACTTGTCTGGATGGTTCATTGGTCTTACCCAGCAGGGCATTGCATATGAGCTCTCATAGGTATTCTAGCTGAGCTATATGGTTCATGTCTACGTTATGCACTAAGTTAAGTTCATAAGAATATGTTTTAGTCACAGTCCTTTCTTTTCTGTAGGTTGTCACTTGGTTTCATCTCTTTCAAATAAATTGCAGAACACCTGTCTTGCTAATAATAATTCTCAGAAATCATTTGTGCAATTCTGGTATTTATTTACATGGTTTGCTTTTATTACACAAATTACACAATGTTCCTTTTTGTGTTGGAACCTTCCAACACAAACAACAGGGCAAAACCAAACTTACTCCCAGCCTACATAGTGAGCTGAAGAATGAAGGTGGTTTACTTGTTGATATACAATAAGCTATGTCCTGTTGCTTGATTGTGTTCTTGGTTTTCAGGATGTATGTTAACTGAGCAAGAGTAACTTTAAACAGCAGAGTAACTTCCATCATCCACATAACTTGTCTTCTCTTGCCAACATTGTCGCACTGTGGATGTTCTGGTCCTCTGCCTTTCCAGGACCATAGGCAAGGGTTGTTAGGTCACTCTTTCCTTCTGAATCCTTGAGGGCTATCTTGTGTGGATGTGTGCTTCTGCGTGTCACACAGCTATGCTTATCTCATAAACTGTGTTATCTGGTGGCTCACAGCTTAGACAGGTGTACTCTTCACTGGGTAAAAAACTGGCTGGGCGGCCGGGCCCAGAGAGTTGTGGTGAGTGGAGTTACATCCAGTTGGCGGCCGGTCACGAGCGGTGTTCCCCAGGGCTCAGTTTTGGGGCCGGTCTTGTTTAATATCTTTATCGATGATCTGGATGAGGGGATCGAGTGCACCCTCAGTAAGTTTGCAGACAACACCAAGTTGGGTGGGAGCATTGATCTGTTCGAGGGTAGGAAGGCTCTGCAGAGGGACCTGGACAGGCTGGATCGATGGGCCCAGGCCAACTGTATGAGATTCAACAAGGCCAAGTGCCGGGTCCTGCACTTCGGCCACAACAACCCCACACAGCGCTACAGGCTTGGGGAAGAGTGGCTGGAAAGCTGCCCAGCAGAGAAGGACCTGGGGGTGCTGGTCGACAGCCGACTGAACATGAGCCGGCAGTGTGCCCAGGCGGCCAAGAAGGCCAATGGCATCCTGGCCTGTATCAGAAATAGTGTGGCCAGCAGGAGTAGGGAAGTGATCGTCCCCCTGTACTCGGCCCTGGTGAGGCCGCACCTCGAATACTGTGTTCAGTTTTGGGCCCCTCACTACAAGAAGGACACTGAGGTGCTGGAGCGTGTCCAGAGAAGGGCAACGAAGCTGGTGAGGGGTCTGGAGAACAAGTATTATGAGGAGCGGCTGAGGGAACTGGGGTTGTTTAGCCTGGAGAAAAGGAGGCTGAGGGGAGACCTCATCGCTCTCTGCAACTCCCTGAAAGGAGGTTGTAGCGAGGTGGCTGTCGGTCTCTTCTCCCAAGTAAGAAGCGATAGGACGAGAGGAAATGGCCTCAAGTTGCACCAGGGGAGGTTTAGATTGGATGTGAGGAAAAATTTCTTTACTGAAAGAGTGGTTAAACATTGGAAGAGGCTGCCCAGGGAAGTGGTTGAGTCCCCATCCCTGGAAGTATTTAAAAGACGTGTAGATGAGGCGCTTAGGGACATGGTTTAGTGGGCATGGTGGTGTTGGGTTGATGGTTGGACTTGATGATCTTAGAGGTCTTTTCCAACCTTAATGATTCTATGATCTCAAAAGAGTTTTGTGGCTCTTCATGAAATTGTACAAGTGTGTTCTTATGTCACCAGTAGACCCCTTCTCCCTTGACTGCCAGATAGATGTTTGCAGTTCTTTTTCATCAGTTTCATATAGCTTTCCTTGAGATGCAGTTAAAATTGGAGCATTTCAGTTGAATGTGTTTTGATTTATTGCAACAATGGGTAATCTTAGCTGGAGGCTTTTGAGAATTCCAATAGTGTTAGCGCTAAATTTACTTAATTGCATTGCAAGATTTGGGGTTTGGGGAGTTTGTTTTGCTTGCTTGTTAAAAGCTTAGAGTTCTGTTCTTCAACATACAGTTTCACATTTGTAAAAATATACTCGGCTTCTGGGATGAGGTGAGTTAATAGTTTCAGGAAGGTTATCAGGAGGTAAAAAAGAATGTATTGTTCCTTTGTATTTGAGTACATGCAATCTGGGACACAGTGGTTATGTAACTTTCTACCTGTCAGAGGTAAAGAAAGTTGCAAAGGGATGGAGAACCACTAACACAGAGGTGATCATTCTGGGAGTTGCACAACTAATCAGTGCCTGCTTGCAACAATTCACATTTTACATGGGAAAATGCACTCACTGCTTCTTAAAGCAGGTATGTTTTCATTAATACTGTAATGTTGTATGAGGTACCTAGGAAAGAATCACTTTTGTGCTGAATTTTGAAACCTTTCAGGAGGTGGTTTTCTGTGCAAAATGATGTTCATACTTGGCACCAAAACCAGCATATGGGAGTGGCTTCATCGGTGGTGGTACAATTTTGGGAGCTCCCAGTCTCTTTTCTTTTGTCTTCTGTTGGAATTGCCCAAGAGAGAAAGTAACTTCAGATACATAACACTGGTAACTTCATTGTTTGTAGCAGTACAATAATTTTCTTATTGGCTCCCAAATGTCTTCATTCAAGAATAATTTCTAAATCGCTAAATTTCTAAAATATTTACTCAAACTGGAGGTGTTATGAAATTTACCTGATGACCCTTCTATTAAATCTGTTGTGCTCTGAACTTTGACTTATGTACAAGATGGGTATTTTTTATTAACTTGTCTGAAATGACACATTCTTATTTTGCATCCTGTGTAAACAACATAATAAAATGTGTGTTGACATTCTTAAGTTACCATGCTGAATAACTGTCAGCTTGTTGGAAAAAGTAACATTTTAATGTAAATACTGGATAAACTTGAGTTCATTTTCAAATTGTGTGTGTATATATATTAAAAAAAATATATAATCAACAATGGTGAAACTTCACCTTCTTTGAGTGTTTAAATGTGATGCAATGTTTTTGAATCAGCAAAAGCTGATTAGGCTGACTGTCTTCCTGTTTAAGTGGATTGCACTATTTTCCTCCTGGAATTTACAGGCAATTGTAAATATACCTTCAGTAAATTTTTTTTATGGACACAAAGATTATGTGTGTGAGTGCATATATAAGATAAAAGTAATGTTATACAGTGCAGTATAACATTGAAGTGTTATAATACATGAATGGCAATAGGTTATTCTAAAATTTACAGAAGTCTGTGGTAGATTTCTGCCATCATGTACTGTTATCTTGTCCAGAGCCTAAATGTTTACATTAAGCGTATAAAGCTTTATTTTCTTAAAAAGAAACACAGAAGTCTTTTTCATCTCATACTAAAGTAATGCTGCTTTATTTAATTTTTAGATTGGTAACGTTGTTTGAGAAACCTCTTCCAGATAAATTATTCTCAAAATGATACATGCTTAGTTTTTGGTGTATGGGCATTTAGCAAGACCAGGACTTGCTACATGAGGTCTGACAGTGATTCTTTGCTATCATAATAAGTAACGAAATACGGCTTTCGCAGTAACTAGAAAGGAGGAGGATTAATTTTATTCTTGCTGCAAAGCCAGCTCTAGTATTAATTCTCCCTATCACTTGCTGTGCAAGGAGCAGAGTCTGTTTCAGGGCTTATCAACTACCTCACTGTGGCTGAATAGTTGTTCACACAAACAGCCCCTACTGTCTTTACATTAAACATAAATTGTGAAGGAGTTCTTCATCATAGCCCTTGACATTTTTTTAATCCCCTTAATGAAACACTCATGTAGTTGCTCTTCTGTGGCCTCACTGATGGTGGGGGAAAAAGACAGAGGTGTGTGGTATCTGAGACCGTGTTTCTTCAGGGCTTGAGGAGGGAAGCTACTTGAGTGGAACAGAGGTTACTAGTGCCTGTGCTGAAGGAGGTTCAGCCTTGCTCTGGGTAGCCCCTGTGGCCACTCAGAGGTGACAGCCAGGGGACCAGTCAGCAGATGAGTAGTCCTTGACTAGCCACAACTGATCAGTCATGTAATTGCTGGCGAAAGAAAAGTAGGTAGGGAAAGCTGAGGGGTATAGTAGGACACCTCAGGATGTGCATTTGAAGATGGAAGTAGAAAAATGGGAACAATGGAAGGCTTTATGGTAGAGGACACTTGGGATGTAGAAGGAGGGAGTGGGAACTAGATGAAGTGGGCTAAGGGGGAGTGTAGGGAGAGCTAAAGGAATCACACCTAAAACCTGGGCACGTAGGGCAGGACCAGAAGGCATTGTGTTAGGTTTGGAAATGAGATGGGGTTGGGAAGGAGGAGGAACACAAATGGTATTGCAGTGAAGAGAGAAAGAAACAAGACAAGGTTCTATTACCTATTGCCTACGCTCATTTTCTGTTGAAAAACTTCACCTGATCCCTAGCCTTCCACATTTAATTACCTTGGAAGACCATAGATATCTTTTGTGACAGATTGAAGTCCCTGTGTAGAAGACACTGTTTTCCAGATTATTTTCTGGTATTCTAAAATTTCAGATAAAAAATGCTGCTTTTTGCATTTTCCATTATATCATGAAATATGCTTGTACAACATTGTGGATTTTGCTATTGATGCATGTGTCATTGAAATGCTGTATTTATTCTGGTAGTTATAAAGACGTTTTGTCAATCTGTTTTTATTCATCTGAACATACTGGCTATTGAGTTCATATTGTTTTGGTAGGATTTTAGTATTTACAGATGGTTAATTATTTAAATTGAAACATAATCGGAAAATATGTTCTCCACAACTAATTAATAAAATGCAAAATGAATTCTTTTAATTAAGATTACTGTTGATGAAGTTGATTGCCTCTTAAAACCATAATCCTAAATTATTATTTTATACTACTGTAAGTCTGATATGCCTGATTTTTTTTAATACCTTTGCTATGTAGAAAACTTGCACAGCAGGTATGTTCCTTTTTTTTTTTTCTTCTCCCCCTCTCCCCCGGCTCTGTCATCTTCAAACTTTTTCTCTTGTCTTGGGTTGTTTGAATTTCATCTTGCACTTTTTTAATGTCTTTTCCTTCTTTATGGTGGGAGGGGAGAAAGAGGAGAGAGGGGAGAAACAGGTAGAAGCTACATTTTCTTTGCTTTTGGAGCTAAATCTAATGACAGCTGTACCCACAATTTTCTTCTGTGTTTACATGCAGCCAGGAGCTATGGGCGGAGAAGAGGTAAAAGTATTTACTAAATGTTTTGTTTGCTGAATAGTGGGAGAAGTAAATATTTAGTTCTCTTACTGTAAGATGATGTTACCAATTTTAACATTATTTGATTGATCAATTGCTTCATATAAATCAATCTCATATTCTTCATTTGCAAAACATCTCCCTTTTAATAGCAGCTTAAAGCAATGGTGATCTTGAGCTGATAACTTCAAGTGTGTTGCTATTACTAGTGAGCTGGAGGATGACTGATTTTAAGGAGTCTTTCATGACACATATTTATGACTTCAAATGCGTAATGTTCCAAAAAAAAGATTGTTTTCAGGTTTGGGGTTTTTTTTGGTAGAACTGCAATGTTTAACTAGTACATTGAACATTTAAAAAATACTTTTTTCTTAGATGAAACACCTTTCATTGAATATTACGCTTGAGTATTACATTGGATTGCCTTAGGTAGAACATTGTGAATACGAATACTAGTAACTGTCCTCAACAGTGAGTATTGATGATGATGATGATGATAATAATAATAATAATAGATACAACATTTGAGCACATTTTAACTTTATTTCATCATAGGCAACCCTTAAAAAATAAAAGCAGACTGAAAATATTTTCCAAATGGACAGTGCTGCATGTAAGTTTATTCTGAGAGATTAATGAACATGGACAATAGCAAGCTCGCTGACTACCAAGAAAGCTACTAATGTACCTTATATTTATGTACTGTGCTGTAGCTTAAACAGACTGGTTTTTATTGAGAAAATAACGGTGAAGATTGCAGCTTTTAACAATTAGAGTTGGGCAGTGCCATCTGCTTGAGGTACTTTGGCATTAAACATTATTTTCTTTTTCATCTATGTTCTGTGACAGCTGTGCATGTGACATCACTTCCTTTTCAAAATGTAGAATTTGCATCACATTTGTGAAGAAGCTTGGAGACAAACCTAGCCACACAAGCAAGCCGATAGCGTATAAGTAACTTGTAATTTGCACATATGTATGGATTGAGGTAGTAGGCTGTATGGGCTGTACTAACACAGTTAGAATTTGAGCTGATTTTGTTCAAAGCTGACTGGTTTTAGTGTTTATTTGATAGCTAAAACAAAAAGAAAAGATTAAAGTTTTCCCCACAAACTTACCTTCCTATTTTTACCTGCTTCCAGAGAACAGGCTATTGTTAACAGATGTTGAAAGCATCCTAATACTTATACTTTTTCAGTGCTCTCATGGTACTGAAACAAATTGGAAGTATGCGGAGTATATAATATTGTATACTCTCTGTGCATCTGAACACTGTTTTAATTTCATTTTAAGATTGTGGCAGGTGTTTCCAGGTTGATCAAATGGCACCAAAGTAGGGAAGGAGGTGGGAATCAGTTGGAGGCGATTAACTTCTTGCAACTCATATTTACTTGCAGAAGCGAAATATAGTAATGTGGCAGTAATTGTGATAAACACCCTGTAGGTTGTTTTATACAAATTGTAGTGATGACAAAACAGGGCAAACAAGTTCTGAATGTGCTGGACTTTCAGAATTCTTTTTACTCTACCAAAAAAACATGTTTCACTCCATAATAATGGTTTCCTATGTGAAATTCAGGCTTTTCTATAGTAACAAGTAGATTTGTGTGTGTGTGCGTGTGTCTTGTCATTAATGTTAGGGATTTTGTGACTTGCCTTATTCGTACAATATTAAAGTTTGTGATATTCATGCTTTTTCATTACCTTGAGTTTTATAATGTTGTTTTGAGCTTTCTTAACCTTAAGAAACATGAAAATCTACAATAGTCTGTTAAAAAAATGATGTTTTGTTTATCAAATGTTCTCATATATCCCTCTCTATTATTGTTTTTACTGTTTGCATTGTGATAATATGCAGAGTACCCAGAGGCGAATCTGTGCAGGGACTCATTTCATGTTTATTATACTTGGATTTGTTTGATTCTGTCACTGTGACTAAGCATCTTCAGTGAGAAGAGGTTTTGTCAGAAATTTCTTGGGGCTTGCCATAACCTATCAGTTCTCTACTTGATCTTCTGTTTTTTTTCTGAGTAAAGAGTCGAGCATTTCTTTGTAGGTATCATGCTTAGAGCTGTTGAGTCATGTTCTTTTAGGTACATTGTTTTAACTTTTACAACCAGTTTTTCAGGTACAGATGTAAGCACAGCTATGGGAAATCAGCCCAAAATCTCTTCTGCTACACTGACAACTCAGAGATGCCAGGGGAGGGGTGCAGGAGTGTAAAAATAGGGCATTTAGTGATGCTTTCCCATAATACTGTCACAGAGATTTGCCTCTGGGGGTTTCTTGAGGTGACATCTCAATATTTATTGCTTCAGAATGGGTTTTTCTCCTGTTCCTGCTCATTCCCTTTTCTGAACCTACATAAACTTTTCAGCCACCTAAAAAGCCTGTGGCAAGGGGTTCCACAGCTTGACTTGCTTTCAGCCTTGCCATGTACTGATTGTGTTCAATGCACTTTAGTTTTCCCTTACTGGAAGAGACAGTGAATGACAGAATCATTCTCTATTCCCTTGTCTGTATGCTTTCCATTATTTTAAATGTATAGTTCATACATTTAACTCTATACTTAACTATAAAGTTTCAGATCATCTTTTGCATTTACTTAAGATGAGTACAATGCTTCCAGACTGTCAAGCATCTGGCATAAGAGGTGATATCTTGCTTTTTAAGCTGCTGTCCATTTTTATTATTTCCTTCAGAACACAGCACTTATTCAGCTTTGTCTGTAGACCTGTATTTTAGTTGAACACCTCGTTCTAGTATCTGTTAATTTGTCAACTTCCACTAATGGCTCATGTTTGTTGGGTTTTTTCATTTTTTACAAAAAAGTAGGTTGGGGGGGTGGAAATTACTAAGAAGCAAAATAATCTTTTAATGTCAATCTCTTAGGGATATTCTCAAATTTCCTACTTTTCAATGGCTTTTCTGATTTGATATTTTTACAGTTTTAGTCTTCCTAATTTCTCCCATGCATGTATTCTCTTTTATGCTGAAATGCGTATGTTTATATATGTGCATGACCTGTTTATCCATTAATGGAATATTCATCAATAGTCTTTCCTGTTTTATGCTCTAAACCCACCATTTCTGACAACCAGTTACACTAGGCTTTGAAGAGTAGCATCTCTAAATCCTTCTCTGATTGTGGCATTTACCCTGTTTTTTATGTTGGCACTTAAAAGCACAGTAGGATTTTTGCATCAGTGGATTTTTGCTTCTGTGATCTCTGTCAATGTTGTGCATTCAATATATTCTTTCTAATCAAGACTTCTCCAGTACCTGGTGTTCATAAAAAATCAGGCTGGTGTTCTGTGTCAGTCAGAGCATCTTTCCTGGTTTTTGTTTGTTAGCTTGTTTTCCCTATGTGGCATTGCTGCTTCTTTTTGTAATCTGTCCTTTACTACTGGAGACTCAGACTATTACTGATATTTTCAGTGTATACATTTTTCTGACTAGTGTCCCTCTGCATGTCTTGATTTTTCTCTTTGCCCCTGTTTTATTTCCTGTACTTCCTTGTGCTGTTAATACCAGTATGGTATTAATTTTTCCTTAGGTCTTGCTGGAAGTCAGTTTCATGTGATCCATTACCTTTGAATTTAATTATGTGCCCTGCTACTTATATTTGTTATTAACCCCCCTATAAACTGTTTGTATCAATTAATTCTAATTCCATCCCTGGGAGCAATCCTCCATGATATGAGGGGACAATTAGCTTTTTCAGAGTTGAGATGGGGTTCCCATTTATACATCTCTCAGGATTTAATTTTTCAACTCAGGTACAGGGAATTATTAAATTCTAAAGTTGGCATGTTCTACAGTGCTGCTTACATACAGACTTGGAATATTTCTTTATCTTCTGGGTTAATAAATCTGTTCTTAAGATAATGTGTGTATACTTTGGCAGTAATAGCAACAAGTTAATTGCATCAGATGGTCACAAATAAATTCTTTACTTTCCATTAACAAACCGAATAGCAGCCATTTATGTTGCTTTTTGTTAATTTATTACTGAAAGAGTGTTTTAACACTTGAGTAACAGCTTAACAGGCTGTCCTAGCTAACAACTTTTTTCTTCAAGTGCAAGTTTTTTGTGGTTTCTTTAATAAGATTTTTTTCTCTTGTTACTAAGCTTCTTGCTTCACCTACATGTTTAATATCCCCAATACAAGGCTTTTCTATGTTTATTTTGCTGTTTGCCCCCTTACTCAGACTGGGCCTCCTTTCACTCGAGGAGGAAGTGATGCAGCCCTTGTGGTTAGGACCCTGTAAAGCACTCTGAAGGAGACTGTCCTGCTCTGCAGTGTAATGGCTTGAGGGATCTGCTCTTTAAGATCATTCCTTCAAGATCTGTTACGGAAGATTTAAATCTCTAAGAATCGGTTTGAAATGTAGAACTTACGAAGGTTCTTTCTATAGCTGTGACAAAATTTCATCAGATAACTTGTTGGTTTTCACTGCTAGCCATTTGCAAGGGTTTGTTTTAAAGTCCAATTAGGTTTATTGTCTTGAAAGGATAATATAGTCTTGGAAAAATAGAAGCAATACTAATGAACATCATTTGGATAACTGGACCACTTAGCTGGGCCCTTTAATGCGAATTCTGTTAAAGCAAAACAGTAAAAGGAAAATACAATGTTTTTTACTGAAACATTTAATTCTCCACGAAATAGCGTTAACGATAGATACTACAAAATCTGTTACAGGTCGGTCCTCACTCTTTCCTTTTGAAGATGGCTTCCTAGACGACAGTCATGGTGATCAGTCTTTATCATCGGGTCTCAGCTCTCCAACACGCTGTCAGAATGGTGAAAGAGTGGAACGCTATTCTAGAAAGGTGTTTGTTGGAGGTCTTCCTCCTGACATTGATGAAGGTACTGTGAATAAGTTACATTGGTGAGATGTGGGAATTGGCTTTCATGTAATTACTTTAAAAAGGTCAGATTTTCATAAAAACAAATGTATTTTCCCAGGTATGTCACTTGTAGCGCTTGTGGCATTATTTAAAACAAACAAACACCACCACCCCCTGCAACACCTGAGAATTTACTTGACATTCTTTTGTACTGTAGATCAGAAGAGATGGAGACAGAAATGCCTGCATAGCAGGCCTTCTAATCTGCAATAGCAGCATGTGTTCCCACGCATGTAAAGTGGGAAAGCTGAAAAAGGGAACTTAGTGGGTACTGTCACTCCTCCGTAGTCTTTCCCTGTTCTTTTTAAAAGATGTGGTTGACTTTAAGGACTTTGTTAATACAGTCCTTACCAAAATTAATCGGGCTTTAATTAATCAGCTCTTATATCCAGCATATATGCAGTGTTCAGCTGACAAATGTAGGGCAATTAATATGGTTACAAAATAATAATCAGCTTAGTAGGGATGGTCAGGTTTTTTCTCAATCTCAATCAGTATCTGCTCTACTTGTGTGTGCCCACACACACCCCGACTCCCAAACCAAAAATATGACAGGTTTTGGTGTATTTTTCTTATTATAGCTGGAATCCACCACTATCTAGCTTCAACTGGCATACAATAGGGAATCTGAGGATGCCTTATAATGAAAAGAGAGGGATCTCCGAATCTGATCTACTAAATTGAAGCTAAACCACGTGCAATTTTAATAAAGAAATAGTATGAGTTGCCAATCTGTGGTTTACAAACAGCTCAAATGCAGTTCTCATGTCACATCATGAGTTGCAGGATTGTTGATACAGGGACTGCTGGGTAATCTGAATCCCCAGCTCTAAGAAGAAGCAGGCCAACAGGTACAACCGATGTGAACATTGCTGGGTCACTCAGAATCAAAAATAAATGCCCAGCCTATTCTGTGAGGAAGTAACATGGCCACTTGGGAGCTGTTACCCTCTTCCATGAGAGGTCTGCTCTAGTAACACCTTTTTCCTTCAGCTCCTGAGTTATGCGATATGTGTTTTGTGGCTCTAGTTGCTTGAAAAATCGGACGTGCAGCTCATGGGGTCACATAAACTGGACACATCTCAAACAGCAATCAGAAAATTGGAAAACCACTGCCTTTCTGTTCAAACTTTTCTCCTGATGGATTGTTGCTCTGATCTATCTAGCATCACATTAGACACAATTTTAAACTAATTATTTCTTTAAAGTACATAAATAAATGCATTGAGAAAAAAGATTTTTTTTTTTTTTAAAATAACTTAAAATACTTTTTTCTGAAGCATTTGCATGTAAAACAAAATTGTCCTATAGGATAGTTTGAGATGTGTGTTCCACGGTGTTTCTAAACTGATGCTTAAAAATCAAAGAAATAAATCGGTAATTCAAGGCAGATTTCTAGAGGGGACTGAGGAAGGTGAAATCCCCACAGTCGCATGACCTGATGCAGCCTGCTTTCTAGGGCATGCTACAAGGAGTGGCCGTGCTGACATGTAGCTCCTCTGTCAGTCCCATGTGGCTGCATCTGACCCTGCTTTGTGGCTATAATTAGAAATAGACCGCAGCTGAAGCATATTCACTTCTGATAGATCATGTTTGCATTTAATCCTGCTGCAAACTTGCATTAGTGGAATGTAAAATTACTTTTTTAAGCAGCCATGTGTAGCATAGAGGTGAAAGAATATTTAGGCATCCTCTATGTACATTATTGCAGTTTTCACTGTTCTTAATAGGTGTAGAAAATAGTCTGGTTTTTGTTTTGTTTTGTTTTGTTTTTAAAGTAAGAATTGTTACCTTACCACTGTCAGTCTTTGGATTCTAAGGTGCCTCATTTGTTTTTTGTAGATGAAATCACTGCCAGCTTTCGTAGGTTTGGACCTCTTGTGGTGGACTGGCCTCACAAAGCTGAAAGCAAGTCGTATTTTCCACCTAAAGGTAATTAGTTTAAAATACATTTATGCAGGCTGTTCTGGTAAAAGGAAACTACGTCTGCAATGTGGCACTCCATTACAAAGAAAAGATTTGACTCTTCATGATGAATTTTCTCTCTTTCAACAAGCATATTTTCAGCAGTTGTCATGACGGAGAAAACACAATTCAGTGACTGAAATGTGGTCCTGTGTGTGTATTTCTTCAGTAAGCCTGGAGTCCTTGAATCATGCCCTAATTTACACTAGGCTTACTTTAGAAGGCAAGTTGCAGAAATTTCCTAGTGCTGATTTTGTTGCAGTTTGCATACTGTAGAAACTATAGGAGTAATAGCTGGAAGTCACTGGTGGATGGCAGTATTTTGTAGAGACGCGTGAGTCCGCTTTGTGTGTTCTGACCCAAGCAGCTGTGGTCCTGCTCAGAACCACAAGGTCTGCATCGGGGTGTGCCGGGTGCTGAACCGCAGCAACGAGCTCTGCTAAAGAGAGGGCAGGCTGGCATCACGCGCCAAGGTCACAGAGCTTCTAGGTTGGAGCTGATTCGGTTCAGGGTGGTTTAGAGTGCGTGCAGGTTGGGCAATTTCATGTCTGTCAGCAAAACACTCTGCAGACCTGTTTTGGTTGAGAAAGAACAGTTTACGGGAAACCTGTTTGGGAGAGTTACTTGGCTAAATCACATTGCTCTTATTGTATCCTAGTCTCTCCTATGAGTTTGTATTATGCTATATACATTCTATTCTCAGTCACACGTGCCTCTTGGATATAGTTTGGGAGTTCACTCATGATCTGAAACAGTAGCATGAAGTTATACATAGAATTTCTGATCTATATGTTAAGATTTTCTGTTCTCACTGACCCTGAAAGTTCTTAATTGCTCATTAAGGCCACTGATTATTTTGGCAGAACAATGGGCTGTTCAGTCAGTGAACTAGCTAATCCTACAATATTTTGATAGATATATTTTGACTGTAAAAAACACACAAATAAAAGCCAATTTAATTTATCTGGAAGCTTAAGTGCTGGAGGTGAGAGAACTCTGTGACAAATGCTTGCCCTGTAAACAGTATTTGGGGCACTTAAAAACAGAACAAAAACCCATACATGCTCCCTCTTTCCCATTCCATTCTCACAACTCAGCCTTGCTGTCACTAGTTATTATGCAACATCTGTTCTTGAATTTAAAAATAACCTAAACAAACAAAAAAACCCAAAACCAGCAACAAAACACCCCAAACCTCCCAAAATCTAATATATTCCTAAGGACAGTTGGTAAAATATGATTTTCCCTTTTTATTTTATATTTAAAGGTCTTTAGGGTCTTCCTGGCTAGTGAATTCTGATTGTACCGTCACTTACAAGTTAAAAAAAAAAAAAAAAGTAAAACCAGCTTCTCCTTGTCCCTAATATCTCCTAATACTCTCCACTTTTTTTTTGTGTGTGTGTTCTTATTAATTCAGTAAGTAACTATTCATGGTTCTTCCTTGCGTGAATTCTTATTGTACCGTCACTTACAAATTAAAAAAAAAAAAAAAGTAAAACCAGCTTCTCCTTGTCCCCCTAATACTCTCCACTTTTTTTTTGTGTGTGTGTTCTTATGTTCTTATTAAGTAACTATTCATGGTAGATCAACATGGGACTTCAATTATGATTTTGTTCTGTATCTGACAGTGGACTAGTTATGCCTCGCCAAACTTGTAAAAATGTTTTTGAGTAAGATCTAACTTACAAGTTAAAAAAAAAAAAAAAAGTAAAACCAGCTTCTCCTTGTCCCTAATATCTCCTAATACTCTCCACTTTTTTTTTGTGTGTGTGTTCTTATTAATTCAGTAAGTAACTATTCATGGTAGATCAACATGGGACTTCAATTATGATTTTGTTCTGTATCTGACAGTGGACTAGTTATGCCTCGCCAAACTTGTAAAAATGTTTTTGAGTAAGATCTATTTTAGCAGAAGACAAGGGAATGCAGCCTCACTTCTATTTTTGTCATGATTCTAATGTAGGAAACAGCTTTCAAAGCCCCTGCCAGTTGCCCTGAATGTCTGTCTGAAAGTGCTAAACAACACTCAATCCCAACTGTTCCAGATTTATTTATAACTGACTTCTTAGTTATCAATCAGGGCTGCAGCATCATACATCCTGCATTCCTGTCTTTGAGATTCACTTACAGTCATGTTAAGCTCGGTAGGTCAAATGTACTTGACTTACTGTGATCCCATATAGGCAGCATCTGCATAGAAGACAGGATGTTATTACCAGGAGTCAAAGGGTAAAGTTTGAATGTGTATTATAATTTTTTTCACAGCTTTTTGGTGTATTTTATATATAAAGAGTACTTTTTTTCCAAAGTTGTTATGCAATCATTGAGAGAAGTACCACAATAAAATGTCTCCACTGCTGTTTTTCATTAGAAGTTCCTTTAGAACTAAAATTGTCTTTTTTATTTTTTTTTTTACTTTTTTATTTTACTCTGTTTTGATGCATTATCAGGCATTTCTTTAAAAAATAGAGTGAAATGAAAAGAGATATTTGAAATTATGCTTGGTACAAAATTCAGTGACATGACTTACTCAGCTGTCAAATACTCATGAATTCAAATGTTTTCTCCCTTCCTTTTTCTACATATCTTCTCTTCCATGTTGCATTGCTAGTCTGTAAATTCTCTGACATTTTGAATACGATTCTTTCAAATGGAAAAAATGTGTCCCCCCCTAAAAAAAAGACAAATTAAATTACAGAGGAGGAAATGAGTTGGGTTTTGTGTGCTAGCAATCTCAAAGGAAAACAAGAAAAATGCATTGTTGGAAGGCAGTGGGGATGATGTGGAGGCTAATATTTGTTCACACATTAATAAAGCCTGACCTCCAAGGCTTCTCCCACCTACTTGAATGTGCCCCACTGGCAGTAAAATTGAACCCTGCTCTTTCTGAAAATCAGCCATCACCTCCGGACAGACTTTAGTGTCCTCTTGATGGATAGCCTTTTTCATCACTCCTTCATGTCTGTAAGGTCAGACCAGTGGGCATTGTCTGGACTTACAACAAAGTTCAGTATTTTTTGTTTGTTTGCCTTGATAAGCATTCAGTTACAGGTTTGGAGCAGACAACATCGGTAGTTGATGCCATGGGTCAGCCGAGTTTTACACTGGGGCAGTTTTATATCATGGTTTTCTGTCTTCATAGTTACATCCAGGTGATGACATCCCTCGCAGTCCTAAGTGTATTAATACAGACTTCCAGTATCTACTTGCTGGTATAATTTATTGAATTTGTGGAATGTTTACTATATTGGTGCAATATATGATCTTCCTATAGTTACACTATATTAGGAGCACTTTGTTGATATTCTTAGGACTAGGAACAAAAGGCTGCAGAAACTATTAGCTATGGCTAATCTGATCAAGCATGAAATCTGAAAGCTTAAAATAAAATGTTGCTCACAGTCTAGTGACCACCACCACCCCACCATCCCCCAACAGCTTTATCTAGCTAGTTTAGTGGGCAAGTCAGGCCATAGATGTGTAGTCAGTTCTAGCAAGCCTTGTTAGCTAATTTATTAGTTGGTATGGTTGACTAGCTTAGGTGCAGTGGCATGTAAGCTGTTTTCAGGACTAGCTGGGGTCCAGAAACATTCCTGCAGCACTGAGCTTGAACAAAGAAGGTTTTCCTGGATTTGGCATCCTGAGCAGGATGGTGTCACCACAGGTCCGCTTAGGCATATTACCTCAGATTTAGTGCTGGACCTGATGGACATAAACTGGTTGTGTGTGAAATACGCTGAACTGCAATCTTCAGCATGGTGAGTTACACGAGGCTTATTTCAGTGCAGTGCCAATGTTATGAATTTGGACCTTGTGGGATCGCAGATCAATGCGGATGTGTCTGGACCATATTCCTCAAACACATCTATACTAACTATATTATCCAGGTTTTCCTGTTTTCCCAGATATTCTAGGTTTTCGTTACCCTTACTGAATCTTGCCTGACATCACAGAATACACTGTGAGCACGTGTTTGGGACAGCCATCTGGCTTGGTCAACGGTTGAGTTTTGGTTATTATAATAACAAAACCAAAATCATCTGATAGATCAAATAGCCTTTACAGGATGCATTGGTTGCCAGCGAACTCAATATTTAGGTTGCTGAGAGAAGAGGGTCCGGTGGCACCCAGTTTTTTCACTGAAAGTGTATATTATGCACTTGTGCAAGAGAAGCTGCTAACAGCTGACAATGTGTGTAAGAGGTTGCTATTTCTAGTTCTGAGCATCTGTATTATTGCCTTAACATTTCCTTTTACCCCTCCTATGCATTGTAAAGCTTAGCACCGTGTTTTTATGTTCGTGTCATCCATGAGGTGATTTTAATGCTTTGCTTCTGAATAAAGCCAGTTCATTCCCGTTGCCTGAAAAGTCTTTGGATGACTTCCTTTGGCATCTGTTTGGATATGTTAGTAACGGAACTGGCAAAATTATAAATGCCACGTGTTGGTCTTGGGTAAGCAGATGCCCAGTTCGTAATGTGTTTACTTGGCTTTCACCACAGAGTTTTGGGAATTAAATGTGGTTTGTGGCTAAGTATTTTTTGAGTACCTATGAGATGTTGAGAAATAATGAAATATGCGCTAAGGAATGTTACCAAATGTAGTTACACATTACCATGACACAGTCTATTTCACTCTGGCAAAATCCAGATAATTCATATTTTATTGAAATATAAATTGATGGGTTTTTTAACTTATTTGCTGGTCTGCTGAGTTAAGCAATGCTTATGCTAACTACAGTCATTTTTTTCCTTTTTTTTTGTTAAACAGATGGTGCCAACTGTTTCGAAAACATTCTTTTAGGTTTTTTTAACAGATTGCTAGCTTTAAAACAACTTTTTAAAAAGTCTTTACTGATTTTTTTCTTTGTGATAACTATGATTTTTCTAGCAATCACTAAAAACTGCACAACATATTTTAAAATGACAAAAATTATGCAAAAGTCTTCCTCTGTTTCTTTTCATTTAGGAGGACTGATGTTTGGATAGAGATATAGAGTGAGAAAATGAAGCATGGCAGAGCTTGGAAATAGGATGGGTTTGGAATGGGAGGAATGCTTTGGCTTTACAGTTGATTTAGCTGTGTGGTGCAGCAGTCTGCACCTCTTGTGTTTTCCCTGTTCTTCAGTTAGTTATTCTGTTATTTCATAAAAATAAGCACACGTGTCCCTACTGCTCCACAGGGGACACTAAGGGTGAACAAGATCTCGTGAAGAAGAAAATAGCATATGCAAAGTTGCACAAAGTAGCATTGTGAAGTGATTCTCATGCTTTGCTTTAAAACTGGTGGGACAGACTGTATGAGCCTTCCTGATGATCTCTAAGGTAATGTTAGATGGGAACACTGTTGCTGGTAGTCTTCTGACCTTGATTTCATGGATGAGGACTATTTGCATGGTTAATTCCATTGCCACTGCAGTGGCAACGGTAGCTTCTGCCAGAGGAACAAGAATGAACGGTTGCAAGGAGGAAGTACAGAGTCATAATTCTAATTTCATCAGCCATATTCACGAGAAGGTATCTGGTTTGTCCGAATACAGCAATCTGTTGTACTGAAACTAATTGCTTTGGCTTAAACGATCTAATACCATACCACCAAAGTCCAGCATAAAATGCCTAGCCAATTGTTATATTTTAAAAACTGAAGTCAGAGATCATAATATTTGCTAGAATGGAAACTGACGTTCCTTATTGAGAAATATATTGTATGGCAAATAGTGATGCAAGATCTTTTTTAAACTTTGTTTACGTATGTTCCAACACACACATGCACAATATCAGTCTTTTACCCACTGAAATCTGAGGCCATGTATATAATTCGTAGTCCCTGTGTCTTCCCACAGCAGGGCAGCATAATCCTCAATCAATGCAATTCACAAAACGCGTGGTAGCAAAATGCAGTACATGCTAATCTGCTCCTCTGTAGCTGTGTAACTTGAGGTTGTTCTTGTATAGAATTTTCTTTTAGGTTTTTGATGACTTTTGTTTAAGCTTCCCTTTGTAAAGCTCTTCACGCTATTTCCTGTGGTGGTGTACTGATAATGATGATTTAAAAATGTTTGTCTTTGATAACTGGCATAGCAGTCTCAAAGAGCATTCAAGGAGCTTGCTTCATATAAGAGAATCTCTGTCCCTAAAACTATGCCATTTGCAATTTTTTTTTTTCTAGGGGTAAACAAGAATCTGATGAGGCAAAATATAAAAATATTTTTGAGCAATCAAGCCTAGGCAGAACAAATCTGATTCTGAAGTAGCTTTGCAGAATTATTCTCTCCTAGCTTTCCTGTTGCTTTCAACAAATGCTATTTCCTTTCAGAATTGCTAGGTTGCAAGAGAATTTTTTTTAACCCTGAAGAAACCACAATTTTTTAGCAAGCATTTGTTGACCCTTCTTCAGTCAGCAACTTCTGATGCCGAAGGAATGACCAGGTCTCTTCAGAAGGGGCTCAGCATCCATAGTCTCCACAGGATTTGGTAGTAAAGGTGTTTCTGTCAGTCTTACTAGTTGCTTATGACTACAGTAACCAAATAAGTAAATAAAGGCTATTTATTATGAGAAGAATGTAATGATTGTAGCCAAATATTCCTAATGTAGTTTAGGTTATTACTGAAAACCTTATTTTGAGAGCCAGGACTGTGCAAGTTTAGAAAGGATGGGTAGTGTAGAATTCAAGAATGAAACTTGGGTTTCTGGGTTCTAGTACAAAGTCATAAAGCAGAGTAAATCCAACCCCAGCAGCTTCTGTCTTCCTCATTATTGTAAACCGAATGTTCCTATGAGAAAAATCTTACTTTTCAGAAACCAATTTTTCCCTTTCTGCCTACTTCCCTCTCTTCTTTATTCTCCTTCCGTGGTGTCAGAAAGCTTTTTCCAATCAAGACATGACAAATTTGATGTAATCCCCACAATTACTGGATTGGCTCCTTTTCAGGACTGTTTCTGAGGTGTGGGGTCGGGGTTGGGAGGGGCAGATGTTGGGCTGCAATTACTGATAGTGGCTCTCAGTTATTATTCTCAATTATTCTTCAGTAAGAATCAATCTTGCAACACTACATGCTTGATAACACTCCGTAAGACATTCTCCTAAGTGGAGTAATCTCTTGTGAGATTTTATGTAATGGGACCAAATCAAATTATTTTCTGCCTATAACACAAAAGAAGGCTCTTGTCCAAATTTAGATCTCTGTCCTATCAATAAATTTATCCCTCATTTATGTTTTTTTTGTGGTGTTTTTTTTTTTTTGTCATGTTCTCAAGAAATTGTAGTTGACTTTTAGTCTACAGGACACTTGTCTATGTGTAGACTTTTTTTTTCCTTCTTTTTTTTTCCTTCCTCCAAAGACTTCAAAGTTCTTAAGATATCTCTGATAGGCTGGAGTATATCCTCAACAGATTCTTGGTTACTCACCAGTGTCCTGGCATTTTTGATAGTTCTTTTGTTCAGATAAATAACATTTTTAGGATCAACAGTCAAATCACACTGGATAATACGATGCCTGTGTACTGTAATATGTTACATGTGTACAACAGACAAAGGACTAACTTTTCTGGTTTTTGAAGAAGTAATACGCATTTGGGGCTAATGTGTTATACAGGAAATAAATTCAGTAGCTCTCCATCACCTAGGTTCCTCTTTATTGCTTAAGCAGATTATTTAAGCAGGAAAAGTTCTGTTGCCTCAAAAGTAAGAGTTCAAGGGCTGTGATAGTCCTAGAGTAGCTTTTCCAGTGCATGTTGCTAATATGATAGATTTTACTGTCAGACTTACTTGTTATCCACATGAAAATGAAGGTTTTAGTATTTGGCATCTGAAGATGAATACAAGTCTACAGGTTTTCATGGCTGCACTTCTAATTTGCTAGAGAAACAACTTGTTTTCATGCTCTTCCTCACTAATGTGCTAGTCCCCAGAGTTTCCAGAAAAATATTGTAAAGACAATCCTGTGTGATGTTTTCAATTTCAGCCTGGATGTGCATCTGTCAACCAGCCTCTTTCATATCTGAATCTATTGAAAAGTGGTTTATATAATCGGGGGGTTGACTGCAATTAACCATGTAACTGCATTTTACAGCATTAGTAATAAATTGCTAGAAGAGTTTTGTAGTCATGACTGTTCAGAGGCTGTTCACAAGGTTTTGACAGAGGCAAAATACCTTTTTTACAACACAGAAGTCAATATGGAAGGTTGTTTTGCTGTATTCAAAACCGCATTAAATTCTAGACTTCTTCTGTTGGACTATGTGTTTATTGGAAGAAGACGGGATGTCTCATAACTTGGTCAGCAGTCTTATGGCCAGTATCATCAAAAGGCCTTGAATTTCCCACAGAAAAAAATCAGGTTTCTAAAAGACCTAATTGATTTGTTGGTAGCAATTAAAGGAGGCGTGCTTTGGAAGCCTATATCATGGTCTGCAGTCTACGTATCACTTTTCTATTAAGTTGTCTCTAATGCCTCTCAGTTTTGCTTTGACTGATGGGCTAGGTAGTATGTTACATGAGGAGAGATATTCTAGGCCACATCCATTGCTTCCAGCAAAGCCAGTTTTGAAGTTCATATGCATCGCATCTGCACCTACTGATAGAGTTTTTTTCATAAGCCTCCTGACTCTTTAAGAAAAACTAAAGGTCACATGTTGGAGTTGCATAATTTCCTCTTTCCAGAACAAAGTCTTTCCATAAATCATCTAGATGCTTTTCTGTTGGTCATATGCCAGAGGCAGGCTGTTTTCTCTCCCTCACTGCCAGGAAGGGTTAAGATTGCAATGGGATTTCGTATATTTTACACAAACTATCTATTTTATTAGACTACATTGAGTTAAGTCACAGTTGATATTTAAGGCTTGTCTCAAGGGGATGCCCAGTTCAGTAGGTTCTGTTTAAATACCAATTCCAAGCATCCACTTTCTGGACTAACTGTTGCAGTAAATTTGTTTGGGCAGATGCTGAAATAATTGACTAGGATTTTTCAATAAGATTTACCTGTGTATAGTGCCCATATTTTTTTCTTCATTGTTGTGCAGCTGTTACCTGCAGTAAAACTTCTTGAAATTCTGACTTATTTAGACTAAATATACCTCTGACTTAAATGGAAAAGAGACAAATGTTTGGTTAAATGATGCAGTAATCTGAAGAATTGATGGTGGCTAAAAAAAAAAATCAAATTTCAGACAAGTTTACTGATGTCGCTTTTTGGACAGAAACAGGAAATCTTAAAGATAGTCCTTATTAAAGGATGCATTCTTCTTTGAGTTTTTCAGGAGTATGTCTTGGGTATTCGGTATTCTGTAGTATGTAGGTAACTGACACCAACTTACATGCAAATTGAGTATTTTTTAATTTATTGGGCAATTAATTTTAATAAAGCTAGACCTGGTTCTGATCACAGGTTTTAAATCTTAATGTTCTTAAAGATTATCTCAAAGAGAAAAGAGGAGCCCTATGAATTTGTCTTCTAATAATCAAAGATGAATCTTACAAATCATCAGCTATCCAAATCAGGGACAGCGTTAAGTTCAAAATTCTAACTGTTTTTAGCTCTTACTTCAGGAGATGCAGATCCTCTTTCAAAGAAAGCTTTGTATTTAGTGAAACAGAAGCACATAGAGCTTGATGACTGACTTCATGACGTTTCCTAAATAAGAACACTGAATCATGCATTTTTAGGGGTGTGCATCTCTTTGTCATTTTTGTGGATGATAAATAAATGTATTAGACTGTGATATATGGTATACTAATTGAGCGTACATGTATATTATACTGCTTATATCAAAGTGAGTCACTGACTAGCTTACACATCACAGATGGCCTGCTCAGGAGGTAAAAATACGGTCTGGCATAGATTCCCACTGGATTTGTAGCTACTATGAAATGTCTGTATGGGGAAGAAAATATGAATTCCAATTGAGAAGTCTCTTATTGATGATATATTTAAATAGTGAATGGATATTTAGCTAAAATGAAGTATATTAAGTAATTCTATGTAGCTACTGTTTATACTGAAATTTTGCATAGGATAATGGCTAAAAGACTCCTACACAGACTGAAAAATATGTTCCTTCTTCACTATTGTCACTTCATAGTACACATATGAAAGAAAATGCTGCTAATTGTGATTTGAATGACTGTTAGTTCATAATATCTAGCTAAATTTTCTTTCAAAACCCACTATGATCAAGACACTAAACAAAAGGTTTAAGGTGGCAAAAACAGAGTGGAGAAGTGAAAGCATTACCTGGAATTTGAACACACCTAAGTACAGAAAAAGCTTTCCATCACTTATCTATAGGAAGTAACCAGACGGCTTTTGTCAAATGGAAGCAGTTAAATATTTGTCTGATTCTCATTAACCACTTCTAAAGCCAAGTAGATTTTACTGTGATTTGTGTACCACCCCACCAGTTGAAATACTACTTTCATTAAATGTTGCCTTTTCTTTTGTTTTGTAAATGGAAATATATTAATTGATCTGTAAGTATTACAGGCTCCAGGATAAAAGCAGTCCTTTGAATAGTGATATCAAGGACTTGATAATATTTAGTGCTTTGCTAATAGCTTGTGCTATGTCTTGTTTTGCTAATAATTTATGAAGCACCAAATTCTTCTTTCAAATCATTGAAATAAGTTCAAGGGGATGACTGGGGGTGGTGGAGAGATTCTATACTAGTACTGCAGCATATTCACTGTTTCTGAGGGTCATCTAAAAAATAAGTTGTTCCTTACTTGCGCCCCCCTGATCAGTTGTAATAATTTCATGCATTACAAGCTCGTGCTCTCTTTATAAATTCCTATAAGCATTACATTTATAATATTCCATATTCCGTTCCTAAAATCACTGCAATGATGCACACAATTCTACCCCTATGGTAACGATACGGTAATATAAAATTAGTGCAATATCATCTGAATATCTAAATCAGCAATTTATCAAAGGTAATATCCCAAATTATACTTCTGTTCTCTCAAATCAGAGGTTAGGACTGACAATGGGCATTCATTGGGTACTGGAATGAAAGATGCCGTGGATGCCTCTGCCCAAGGCAGCGTATATGCCGTTTTCTGACTTCAAAAGCTAGGAGCAGCTGAGAACTGGTGTGTCTCTCAGATGTTTCAGTGCTGTGGTTGGCAGCTTTTATCTACTTTATACCATGCAAATTTTACCTAGTTTTGGGACCTATGATGTATGATTATACTACCTCAGTATAATCAGTAATCTGTTGTATACCAACGGAGGCTATGCAGGGCTGTGCAGTTTTCGTTTAATAAATTGAAAAACAATGTTTTAGAGGATTTGATAAGTCCAATAATTTTTTTTGTAAGATGTACCATTCTGGTCTCCCAGGAAAATGCATACTCTCACTAATCAGAAACTTCTTTTTTCTGAGAGAGAATTTGTTCTGCAACTATGAGTAGTCAAGTTTTGGAAAAACCTTCCGTTATTAAGGAAGGTTTTTCAAGCTGCATCTTTTCTATATAGTTAACAAAGACAAGAAACTTTAGCAACTAGAACCTGAAAACAATCCATGTGTGAGTGAACATTCAAACCAGTTATTAACCAGCAATGCACCACAGCAGCAATTGACAAATTGACTACTTGATTAAAAGAAGAGAAGTCAAAGCCTAGTACTGAAGCTCTGCATTCTGTCTTAAGAAATGTCTTACAGCTTCAGTCCCTCTCTAGGCACAGTTCAGTCACTGTGAAGCGCAGATTATCTGTCTGCTCACAGGAGAGTTAGAATCATACAAAATCAGGAAATATGTTGCTGGCTTCATCTGTGTAATGTCTGACATTGGGTATCTTCTCTCTTTAAGTTCTTTACTTTGAATTCAGCTCTTGACAACAGTCCCAAGTGTTTTGTGTATCACAGGTCTAGTAAGTGCTGTTTCCTTTCTTCTTTTAAAATAAATTTTAAGAAAAATATATCATTTAAAATGAAATAGATTGTAAACCCCAATATCAAATTTTATTAATTAAAAATAACTGACTTCAGCAAAAAGGTAGCCTGGATTTTTGGACCTTTGCTTTCTTCCCCTGAAAATCTTTGTGTTGAATTTATTTTGCCTCATGCTGACAGTATGCATGAAATAGAAGCTGAAATCAAGCAGATGATTTATATTTATCTAGAATTTTTCTGTGTTAATGTTGCTTGCAGTAGAATTGGAAATTGGCTTATTTGTGAAGAAGAGTAACAGGTTTTGTTCAAAGTTGGAAACTGATCTCTTTTCAGCCATCTGTTCAGAGTAAAAGCAGCAGCAACAGACCTGACCCCCTCCAGATGATGACAATGAACTGCCCTGCCCAGAGCGGTCACCATTTCATATTGCCCTTGAAAACTAAAATTGAAAAATTCAATTCTGAATTTGCTTTTTTGATATTTATGAATGTAAATGCATGGTTTTCATGCTGCTGACCCAGTAAACTTCACAAAGATAGCTCTTGCCTCATCAAAAATTTAGTCTTTGTCATATGATTAATTCATGTGACTACTCTTATAACTCCAATAAACCAAATTGTATGTTATAGCCTTTCTTTTATGTTTTTATACCTTTTAATTCTGATTTATAGCTGCTATAGATAATGTTGCAGTCTGAAGTCTGAAGTTTTAAAATGGCTGTGACTTTTAAATTTGAAAGAGGAGACAACCCTAAATTTGCTGTTGCAATGTTTTACACTAGTGTACAAGTAAAATGCCAGATAAAAAGCAAGGCTTTAGTACGCTTGTAGAATATTCTTTTAGTTTAAAAAAACAAACTGCATTTCAATGTTTTCTTTTTCAGTACAGGTGGGTAGGTGGGTAGGAGTATTTTTACTACAGGACAAACTGAGATGGTATATGTATGCTGTTTTTTTTCCCCATAAGCAGTGAAAGTCCTAGTGTACAAGTAAAATGCCAGATAAAAAGCAAGGCTTTAGTACGCTTGTAGAATATTCTTTTAGTTTAAAAAAACAAACTGCATTTCAATGTTTTCTTTTTCAGTACAGGTGGGTAGGTGGGTAGGAGTATTTTTACTACAGGACAAACTGAGATGGTATATGTATGCTGTTTTTTTTCCCCATAAGCAGTGAAAGTCTTGAAGTAGTGATGACTACCAAATCCTGTCTGCTTCTTGACGTGTTTTGGAATTGAAAGGACTTTATAAATCTTTAGCTGTATATATTCACTATGGCATTATCGAAATGTTGTCCTTTCTATTCAGCACTGAAGTGCAGAGGAAACATTGGGGCAGCTCTCCAGTGTCCCAAAAATAATGTATGTCCTCATGGAGCAAGCAGACATTCTGTGGGTGGTTTTTTTCTTTTTTTTTTCCATTTAAATTGAAGATGTGGGGAAAAACTCCCCATAATATTTATGACAACATAGGAGGTTTCTAATTTCTCTGTTATTTGTGATATGGTAAGATCATCAGTAGTAAGGGTTAAATATTAGTTTCCATTCTTTTGGTAATCTCAGTGATGTGGACTATTTAATGGTAAAATTGGAATTATGAATGCATGCAATTCGTTTTACAGAAGCTACTGATACAGGACTTCAGTTTTCATTCAACTCTTCCATATGATATGCTTGCTTGCTGACTTTTCTTGATATGCATCCTGCCTTCCATTTAACTATGTACGCTTCATTTAATTGCTCTTTAGATTCAGGATCCAGTTATTTTTCAGTACATACCTTTAATTAAAAACAAATAAAACCTACCCCAAAACCTGTATTTAATGTGGCATATGGGGAATTTCTTACATATCAGACTACTCAGACTTAGTCTGGTACTCATGAAAAACACGTAAAAATGAATAGGAGTCGTCTTGTAAGATGCTAAACTTCGCATTTCTTATACACCTTTTGTTTTTCAGAGAAAGGAATCAGCCGACAGGGTCGTACACCGCCATTTAAAATTAGACTGACTAAAAGAAATTCATCTTTGCAGCCCTGACTAATACATAGTTTCACTCTTCTGCAGTAGCTAAGTGAGATTACAGCCCTTTCTATTTTGAGGTTTCTTAAGTATTTAAAACCTTTGATGTTTTTTGAAAATCCAGTCGTGTCACTGCAATGTTTAAAAGAAAGCCTGCATTTTTTTTAACACCTCGGATTTTTATTTTTCAAAAATGAGTTTAATTTTTAATAGTCATTTCAGCTTTGGATTTAGAAATGTGTTTTATTCATGTTCAAAGCATCTTCTAATAAGATTACTAAGGGTGACTTTGAGCAATGACCCTTTGTCATCACATTAACTGATTTAGAAATTTGGTTCACACTGTTTCTAAATGTTCCTTTGCTGTGGGCTTTTAAAACAATTTTATTCTAGAAGTTCTAGTAAATACAACCGTAATTCAATACAAAACTACTTTTAAAAATCCAGAAAAAAATAAGAAAATGCTATTGATATTTAATGAAAAAATTAACTCTATTTAAATCTACTTTTTTGAGGTAGCCATCTCAACCATCTAAAAATAAACCCAAAGACATGAGACTAGAACATTAACTTTCTTTGCCAGTTTAACTCCATCTTATTTTTTACATAATAATATTAGGTAGATATATATATATTGAAATACTTCAGTGAGAGATCTTAGATGGATGGTAGATTTTATTGTAATGTTGGAGCCTATAAAACATCAGAAAAGACACTGTCTAAACTTTAAAGACGGAATGAAAGAAAATGTGCTTCAAAGGTAGTTTAACTTTTTTCAAGTGTAAGTAGTCTTTCCATTTTGCATATGAAATGAATACATGTGACTACCCAAAGACTTTTCTGACCTGCTATGCAGTATGTAAAGAGAAGAGAAAGTCCTTCTCTTCATTGTCTTAGTTCTGCCACCCAACATCAGTGTTATAAAACTGGAAACACATGACCCTTAGAATATGATTTTGATAGCTGATTTTGTAAGTGGGCTGAATTTTGGGAATTACGGATTTGAGGTCAATTACATAGGAGATCAATAGATGATATGCAGACCTCTGACATGGATATTCAAATACTCTTTGACCTTCTATATAATTCTTCATTACATTTTTTTTTTTTATTTGAAAAGTAGCCCTGATTTCAAGAGCCAGAAATAGGTTAATCTTTCCCTATTGGTTATATAACATTTGAATGCCAAAATGCTGGCTTTGTGCCCGAAGATGCAGTTCATGGTTGACGTATTTGAACAGCAATTTATATATTGCTGTTCACAAATGCAAGAACTTATGAATTACTTTTAGTATTCACAAGTTGAGCATAAAATGATAAACCAGTTAATATAAAGAGATGGAACTAATTCACAATTAACTGAAATTTCTAAGAAAAACTTCTGATTTAATTCAATCCACTCTAGACTTCATTAAGTGAGATCTGTGCAGCTACTCCATTAGCACCTTTCTCAAATATTCCTGTATCACTAAGTAACTAGAGACTGTTCAGACAACCTTAGCACTCATAACATTAGTAATTATTCACTTACTTAAAGGAGTGTAAAAATTCTAGTATAACAAACTTCTTTCCTACCTTCTCCCATGGGTTACAAAACACAGTCAACGGTTTCATTTCACTCCACCAATTCATGGATGCTCTGAAATGCAGTGAGTCTTTTCCTGGTGAGCCATGAAAGGCATGAAGCTGGATCATCTTCCAACTCAGAAATATTTTGGTCTAGACAAGAAGATAAGTCTTCTCCAATAAACTCTACCAGCTATGGCTTGCTAAGTTGAATGGTGCCTACAAGGCCCATAAGTTAATGTTCTCCCTCACCTGATACACTTAATACACATTCTGCCCTAATAAAGGTTCATGAGTAGTTATTTTCACTTTAATTACATTGAAGAAGGATGGGCAGAACGCATGCATGATGCACTTCTAGCTGAAACTCCCAGTATGATTCCCTGTAACTTGTACCAACATGCCAGTTTTTAACATAAAAGTATGAATATCAAGATTCTGCTATTATGAGAAAGGCAGAATAAGCACCTTAATAAGCTTTCCATCTAGCATGTTGTTTTGAAGAGATCACTGAAGCCTTATTACAAAATGTGCTTTCCGTAATACAGAAAGGTTCCCATCATTAGAGAAGGTATGCCTATGTTGATATTAATTGAAATAGAGATTTTCCAGACTGTCTAGGCTGGCAAAAATGCATTTTCCAGACTATAGCAACATTATACGGTAGTTCCAAGTGTATCTTGCGTTTCAAGTGACAACCTTGTTTCAAGCTTGTGGGACACAGCGTATATGCCAGATTTTCCAGTTTGTACTCAGCAAGGTTAAGTGAAATTAGACCAACTGGACTAAATTATCCTTTCATATGAAAATTGTGTCACTGTTTAGATGTCAGAATGGGACATGTACAAAGGAGCTTAGTTCTTGTACTGCTTTCCATAAAATAATGAATCCTTGAGCTCAAGGTTGAGGAGCTCCTAGGCTGTGCCTCAGGATCTAGGGAAATTAATCTTCTTATCTTCCCTCTGCTGTACCCCTTTAAAAGTTGTAGTGACTTTTCTTACAGCAAAATATGTTGTTGCCTTTTTCCAGTGGATTGCAAAGTGCAATGTTTATTGTCAGCACTACAGTGACATGTTGTACCAACAGCTGAGGAGGAGCTGGATTGTTTCTGCTCTGCCGAGAAGCCATATATCTGTGTATATACAATATTCAGCTGTGGTCAGGTACCTTGCTATTTTCTGGGTCTTCAAATCTCTCACCTGTTTTACTTTGTGGAATATGAGTCAGGAGCAGTCCCTTGAGCCCTCAAACGTTTAGAACGTTTGGTCAGGTAAGAAGGGATCACTGCTGAAGTTTGTTTGCAACATACTACCACAGCATGCTACCAAGATTCTGCTGTAGAGGATTAAAATTTTGAAATTCATCAAATCTCTTACTTCTTGGAGAAAACCCGTATGCTTTAAGTCATACGATACCCGTGATACACCGAGAGGAGAATGTGCTGAAGCACACGATGCTGAGGAATTTGAAGCAACTTTCAGCATCTGCTAAATAATTCAAGTTATTTAGATTAATGTTTTTGTTTTGGAAACTGATCATCTTATTAATTCTACCTCACCTACTGTCTTTAAACATGAATTAAGTTTCTTTTAAACTTAGAAGCCCCTATAATTGACCATTCTGAATGTTAGAAGTCAACTGGCCATGCAGTAAAGCTTTTTGGGGATTAGGCTCATCTCTCATTGTGTGTAGTAGAAAAAGGAATAGAAATACGCAGTAGAACAGGATATAATACCTGAAGTAGACATTTTTGAGAATCTCTTCAGGAATGAATACTCTTAGAGTTTTATAAAATTATAGCCAAACTTAGCATTTCAACACAGCTGACAGAAAAAGATAATTAATTACTGTTAATTTACAGATTGGCATGCTGTTTTCTCTTTAAATTGTGGCTGAAGTTATTAAAAATGGTGTTTTGTTCCTATGCAAAAAAATTATTTCATTATAAACTGCATCTAGTGTGAGATAATTCTTTATGCAATGTCAGTTTTGGCATGTGTATTTTCCAATTTCACTTTTTGTACTGGAATCTGAGTTCAGAGTGCATCTCCTGCTGTAGAGTTCTAATCAAATGCAGTGCATCCATGGAAGCATGTATTTGCTTCTATGAACACGCATAATGAACAGTGGTACTGTGAGCAAGAGGGTAAGTCTTCAGTAATAGCAATGCCTAGCACTTCCCACTGCTCATGTGAAGGAGCTGCACCTTTCTGAATTTAAGGTTTTTGCATCCCTCTGCACTTCTAGAAAATGACTACAAATACCTTTAACTTTGGCAGGTATCTTTCTTGTCCATATCAGCTTCTACATGATCCTTATATTATTTCAACTCCTGTTATTTAATTATTTTTCATTTCAGTGTAATCTTTGTTAATCTTGAGTACCAAGAGTCCTTGAATAATTGGAATAGATGTGCAATCACCAGGTTTTGAAGTAAGGCTGGACATCATGTCATGCTAGTCTAGCCTGCTTGCTTTTCTAGATTAACAGAAGACTGCTGCTGTAAACTGCTTACCTGCCTTTCCTCAGAGGGCCTATAGAGACTCTGTAGCAGGCAGGAGAGTGTGTTACAGTCACAGAGGTCTAGAGAAATGAGGAGGTGTTAACTTACTAAACTTCATGGGAGGTGCTAGCCCTGGGTTAGAAAACTGAATTCTTACTAAATTGGACTGCTCTTGTAATCTAGCAGCCAGAGAAAATTAACAGGTTTGGTTAATTTTAACTGGTTTGGGAAATTATGATCATACCATTTACTGTACCCCCAAACGGCTGTCAACTCCAACTACCACAGATTAAGCCACAATAAACATTTTCCAATTTTCATTTTGAGTTTACGCTAAAGAAATTTCCAATATTTTGCTGGTTTAATATTGTAAAAGTCTGAAATACACAAAATTCTATTTTTTAGAGTTCAAATCTTATGGTCTGGTCAGAAGATAAATCCTAAGTGTTTAAATCTATTTAAATATATTGTAAACCATTCTTTTGAAGTATGCATAAATGTACTTGTATTCTTATTTGGATTTCATAGTACTGGGATGATCTGCACTGCATCTTCTGGGAATTTGTCTCACAACACATTTAGATAAAATATAAGGCAAGGATTGGGCTGAACCATGAAGTGGGATCAGTTGGCTTTGGAGGTGTAGTTGCCATGGTAGTCTTTTCGAAGTATCTAGTTTTCTTACTGGGGCATTTTGTAAGGCTGAAAAAACTGCTAAACTAAAGATACTTTAATTTGTATAAAGTTTTTGCTCTCATCATTGACTATAATCAGAAGGGGCGGTATGGAGTGAGGAAGATATAACAAGCTCATGGATGGAAAATAAAATGAAACTAAAAATTATAGTGATTGCAAGCTAATTATTTTTGTACTCAGTTAATGTAATTAGTTTTGTAAAGTCTAAAACTAAAATGTTGAAGTGTGTTTATGTCTTTAGGGGACTGTTTTAAGAGTAATATATCTGCTAGAGAGGAAACCGATGTTTTTACTCAAGAAATATTTCACTTTTTATTGGGACTGGTATCTTTAATCTACTCCCAACTCTAGGTATGCAAGTTCCTGGTTTGCTGATGATCAAAACTATTTTGTTGTCTTGGGGAAGTCAGTCTTTCTAGATGTGTTCTGGGCTATAACTATGTTGTTAACGCAAACTTTTTTGGCCTCTGAAAACAAACAGCTGCATAGAATTTAATGTTCTTTGAGGAGTCACACAGGACGAGAGATAGTAGGGTAATTTGGTAGATAATAACTCTAAAGGAAAACACTTTTTCAGTGTCTAAAATTTTTTTTATAAATCAGAGTTGTGTAGTATTTCCTCTAAAAAGGACATGCCAAATACTATTCACTCAATACCCAGTGCAAAATTAGGGTAAGTCACTAGTATATATTAATAGCAAATAGACTGTGTAAAGCTGTATCAAAAGTTGTCATAATTTAAATACGGTATATCATCGTGTAGGTGCTTAGTTTGTGTCAAGAGTCTTAGGCAGAGAAAGTCTAGCAGTCCCTGCTTAAACTCCAGCTGCCTCTAATTGCTGCAGATTTTCTGAAAAGAGGTAGCCTGTAAGACATGTAAGTGCCAAATTATAAAGGTCAAAGCCAACACATTCACATTCAGTGAGAAAACTGAGTTGTACTGATTATGGAGCAAAAGAGCAATGCATGCTCGATAGAAAGTCCTCTTAACTGGGCAGCTGCATTCAAGTCTAGCAGCCAGTCTTTAGATGGCTTTGCTTAGTGCAGAGTGTGCTGTATTTGTTTCACTTCTAAGGTAGCAAAAGCATGGACTGTTTGGGTCAAATCTTCATTCAAATTTAACAACATTAAGACTGAAGAAAGCTTTCTTGCCAGCTGCATTCAGAAGAGCACTGAATGCCACACACATAGTTTTACTGGCTAATTTAAAGTCCTAAAATTCTGAATCACTTGGAGCAATTTTTATGGGACTTTCTTCTTTCTTTCTTTTGGACTGCTTTATTTAAATATAAATAACAGCAGGTCTTTGACTCATAATAAAACACAATGCATGCCATTCTTTTTTGCTTATGCTTATTGTTTTTAGGTATTTTTTTTTTCATAGTTAAGTATGTGAGCATAGAAGTCTATTTATCTGTTTACTTGTCCATTTTTTTTTTTTACCCTTTCTTCTAACATTTATTCATTGTATATAGTAACCAGAAACCCGGTGCCTCCATTGTAAGATGATAATCACTGATACCAGCAGATACCACTGATAAATAGCTCAGATACAGTTGTTGGATGATAAGAACCCCTTATTCACCAGCCTATATTCTCACCGCTCAAAATCATTAATTAATCAAATAAACATACTCATATGCAGCAAACACTTTTGTCTCCATTCTGAAATCAATACTGTATTGAGGGTATGATCTATTTGGTGAATTTAGTTTATGAAAACAAACTAACAGCCTTAACAGTTATTTGTAATTTGTATATCTTATTCACTTCTTGGGTTTGTTTTCTTTATTAAAAAAAAATGCTTCATAAATTAATCTGTTCTTTCTTTCTTGTGCCTTTATCCTTTCCAAGGTTATGCCTTTCTGCTGTTCCAGGAAGAAAGCTCTGTACAAGCTCTGATAGATGCTTGTCTGGAAGAAGATGGGAAACTTTACCTGTGTGTGTCAAGTCCCACAATCAAGGATAAACCAGTAAGTAGCTTGTGCCATGACGCTTATGCTGGTTGCTAACCCATTTGCTGTTACTCTTTCCAGTTAATAAAGAAAGAAAGAAATACCTACAGTTGATTGGCTTGTCCATTTCCTGTTGCTATTACATTGAATGGACTTTCTGTATCAGCGTAACATGGTTTTAACATTTGCTTCTTTCTGATAAATGCCATGTTCAATTAACTTTTATATTTGGTACTTCTGGTATCTCACAGGAGTATGCATCCTTTTACAGTGTTAGGTGTGAAACAATCAGATTATAATTCTTCCCTCTATATTGTTTGAAAGAAAAGAAAGCCTTATGCAATGAAATGAAGAAACTTAACCCCCTCCAAATTAAAATCCAGATAGCTTCAAATATCCCCTGTACTTCATTAGGTTTCTTAATTATACAATAGCTAATCAATTTATAATTTAGGTCTCATTTACCTTATATAAACTGCAGGGTAAAAACAAGTCATGCAGACAGCTATAGCAGAATAGAAGACATACGGTAACCTGTTTCTATTGTTCACATCTCTAACATTCTTTAATGCTAGTCTCTTTTGTGGCTATGGATACATACAGATTATAAGCAATAAAAAAACCCAAAACATGCTGCCTCTTAAAACCACTATTAAAAAACTTGCACAGATAAATGAACAACCCAGTATTATAGCACAGTGAGTGTGCTTACGTGATTTCTAGGATCAATACATGGATGGATGAACATCTTTATTCAAATAACTTCTGAGCAGTTTTTTTTCTGTGTAATCTAAAGATTTCTTATCAACTGTGTTGCTTGCTGCTTAACAAAAGTGAGCATTCACATATTATAAAAACTCCTTTTGTATCCAAGCACAAAAATTAACTTTATCTCCACTCCTATCAGTGCTTTGAAATTTGTGGATCACTGTATGTGATTTCAGGAAAGCCAGAAGCCCAGACTGCAACTGTAATTGCACATACATGTTCTGAAAGTCCTTTCACAGATTTCTTATTACAATGGTGATTAGGGGCAGGGAATTAATGAGGTAGGAGTTTGCTGTGATGAAATTTAACTCGAGCCTGGCCTCTAGAGGTGATAAATGAATTGTCCACCTTCTTTCGAACACTTGGATAAGCTATGTTCTCAAATTGTTTTGGTGGTTATACCACTGATTTACTGGTTTTGCTAAGTTAAAATTATATTTTTAATTATAGAAAGATTTGGCAGTTGTTTCTTAATTTTAATTGAGTTCTCAAGTTCCTCTACTAAAAACAATACAGGTGCAAATTCGACCTTGGAACCTGAGTGACAGTGACTTTGTGATGGATGGGTCTCAGCCTTTGGATCCAAGAAAAACTATCTTTGTTGGAGGAGTTCCGCGGCCCCTCCGAGCTGGTGAGTAGAAGGAAAATGTAGGGCATGTAGTAGGGGGTCCAGATTAAGCAGAAAAGATGAGAAAAGATATACAGTATATGTAAAAGAGCAGAAAATATACCCTGTCTTTTCCAAAGATTGTAGCTCACTTTCTGAGTCAGTGAGTGTCTTCCAGTCTACAAAATATGAACTGTGAACATTTTTTATCTTTTAAGTAGGTTACTAATTAGGAGTTTCAGTAGAAACAGTTTTCCCCAAGTTTGCATAATACTCTAGAACTTGGCTGATTTTTCGTAATTTATACCATCTTAATCCTAACGGTGACTTGCTTGCTGAGATGCAGGCAAGTTCCCCTCTCCTTTGACTAGACGACAAACTTCTCCCAGCCCCTTTCCAAACCAATTCCAACTGCAGCTCTAGGATTTCTCTTTCCCTTTTTCTCAACCCTAACCCTAATTTTCCCATGGAGCTATAGACAAGGCCTCTCAGCCATTGTCCAGAAGAAAAATTTCTCCCAGCCTAGGTCTCTTGGTAGCCCCACTCTGTACTGAAGGCCGCTTTCCAGGCCCACTCCTAATGTAGCTCTTTTTCTTAATCTTTTTTCTTCACCCTTAACTCTTTTTCTTCACTTTCATTTGCAGAGCCATAGACAAGACTCCTTAGCCTTTGGCCAGAGGAAAGATTTAACCCAGCCCAGATCTCCCGGCAGCCCCCACTTTGTTTTGAAGGCCCCTTTTCAGCACTGCTCCCAACTGTAGCTCGACACTCTTTTCTTTCTTCCTAACCCGTGTATTTTTGGTGAGCCAATGACAAGGTCACGAAGCCATTAGCAAGTTGAAACATTTCTCCCAGCTTAGGTGTTTTGGCAGCCCTCACTTCCTCTTAGTAGTCCCTCTCCATCCTCACTCCGAGTCAGCTGCATGGTTTCTCTTTTTGGTCCTCTCAACCCTAATCCTAATTTTCCAGGGCTGTGGTAGACCAGGCCCGTCAGTCATTGTCTGGAAGAAAGACTTCCAGATCAGGTTTCCTGGTAGCCCTCACTTTCCTTTGGCAGCCACTTTCCAGCCCACTAGAACTTCAGCTCCTGGCTTTATCTTTCTCCTAATCCTCATTCTTTTGGGAAGCTGTACACAACGTCCCCAGCCATTGCTGACAGTAAGATTTCTCCCAGCCCAGGTTTCTTGGCAGCTTTCACTTTCCTCACCATCTTAAAATAAGGCATAATTGTAAGATGGTAATTATGTAAATAGTAACAATTAAACATTACCTCATTTCTAATTATAGCCTTTGTAAAACTGTATGTTATTTGGCCTGTCATAGATTACACTTGAAATGCATTACATTTGAAAACTGATGCCTTTAAATAGTTAACTTCTCTTGGAGAAGAAAGCAGACAAATAGCTTCCAGTTTTTCTTGTTTGCAACTTTAAAGGTCTGATACAGAAGTTTTTCCTAAGATGTCTGAACACTGCATCGTTTCCTTGCCCTGGAATCCTATATATTCTTTGTCTGTTGGGAAGAGTAACTTACTGGAACTACTATTGTAAATGTTTTTAAGCGTTCCTGATGTTTATTCCGTACTGTCACTTTCTGAGATCATTACCCAAATGATGATTCCAAATCATTAGAATGCAGAAGAATCTACTAGTCACTACATTATGCTGATAGTTTTCCCTTACTGTTTGGAGCAGGAGTATTGTCTGGTTTGGTAGAATGAGTTAGACGTTTGTTTGCTCGTTGCAAATGGACAAATTAGCATATGGTCTTCCCTTAATGTGACACACACATTTTTACAAACACACATACATAGTCAATTTAAAAATTGTCTCTATTCTATATATAATTAGTGAGAATTTTGTGAGAACTACAAGGATTTAAATATTTAGTATATCTTTTTCATTTTATCTTGGATAGCTAAATTTTAACTAGCTACCGAAAGTGTTTTCACATAAAGCATAAAAAATGGCTGACTTGGCAGGGCCTGTACAGGTCCCAGTATCGTGCTTTGTGAGGGTCTGCCCTTCATCCATCTGACAAATTTGTCTGCCTATCAACTTTTACAGAGAACTTGGCTTGGTGATCAGTTTACATGCCTCTTCTCCACTTCCTTCAGCCTCTTTTCCACTTCATTCAGTTCTTTCCCTTAATTTTCCTCCTGTATGTGTCCTCAGCCACGCACTCAGCCTGTCTTATTTTATGAATGATATTTATAACTTCTTTAGAGTTTTTCTTAGTTTCAGAAAAAGCAACAAACCGTTTTAAAAGATCCACAATCAAGTCAATGTTCTACAAAAATACTAAGTTAAGTTGTACCCAAAATGTAGGCTTGCTTTAAGTGCAATAAATTCTGATGTTTCACAAAATTTTGTTTCAAATGTAAAACACTTCCTTAATGTCTTTTCAACCTTAGTACTTAGGCAAAATATCGGATTCTAAATACAGGACTATCTTTAAGTGATCTTGTATGTAAACTAGCATTAACAAGCCTGGCTGGAGCTGGGGGAGATCCTGAATACCTAAGCCCAAATACCACAGTTTTAATTTACAATATGATAAAGTCTAAAACAGTTGACCTGATATCTACTTTAACAATGTAAGTCTGCATTTTTTTCACACTTCAGTCACACCAAGTTTCTTTTTACAGATTATACAAAATATAAAAGCAAAAAGTTTTTTGCTTTTATATTTTACTGTAATTATGTCGGGTTGAATCAATCTGTTAAAACCAATGTTTGGGTTTGCTATTTTAGACTTTGGAAGACAAGCACGCTAAGGCAAATAGCGCTTTTTTTAATGCAACAAACCAAACGCAATGCTGCTATTTATGTTAAATCTATAATATTTAACAATTGACTTCTTGCAGTTGAATTGGCAATGATTATGGACCGTTTATATGGAGGTGTCTGCTATGCTGGCATTGATACAGACCCAGAGTTGAAGTATCCAAAAGGTGCTGGCAGAGTGGCTTTCTCCAATCAGCAGAGCTATATTGCTGCTATCAGTGCTCGCTTTGTCCAGCTCCAACATAATGACATTGACAAACGGGTAAGTAAAATAGCATGGAACAGAATGGTTGTTACTCACAAAACTCTACAGAAATTAAAAACATCCTTATATTAATATTGTGTTGGAGAACACTGTAACCTCTGTTCTTCAGATGACATTTGTTAATTATTTAAAAGCTTATTTAAGCAGCTAAAGCAGAGTGAAAAAATCTATCTTAAACATCTTAAATAACCTTTTAGCACTAAAACCAGAAAGTAGTTGGTTGTAAGCTCATTTGTTCTTGGTTTTGTTTTGAATTCTGAAGGTCAAACACTGTAGAACTTCCCAGCTTCTTTCTCCTCCTTTAGACGTTTGCTCATTGTGCATCAACAGCTTTTAGTTAGTGGCTACTTACACAGCTTCTGCCATTTCTATTATTAGGCAACATTTTCTCACGACAATGTACGCCTAGACTTGAGGTTCCTAAAACACAGGTTTATCACAAGTATAATAGGTAATGCTGACCTCAAAAGTCTTGAGAATTATTTAACCAAAACCAAATGCCAGTAGATGCTTGATAGGCAAAAGGGGGGAATATGAGACGGTTTTGTTCAGTCCATATGACATCCTGGTTTCTAAAGGGCTTTTCGAGTTTAGAGTGAAGTTAAGGTATTTACTGAAATGTGAGTTGAAGACATTAAAAGAAAACATTACTTAATTTCCAAGATTTTTTTTTTTCCTTTAGACCTTCTGTCTTCACCTCGATTACATGTACAAATAACACATGTTTTTGAGGACTTGGCATTTAGAATTATTCAAAAGAATATACAGCATGCATGGCTGCTACGTATTTTCACAATAGGGATGGCTTGTTTTCTACTTAATCTAATATAAATTGTTTCTTAAGAAGTCAGCTTGACAGGTATTGGGAGTCTATTATGTGCGGTATACATATAAAAACACATGGCTGAAAGTCCAAGCTCTTTTTACTTTCTCTTTAAAAATCTGAACTGAACTTTTTGTCAGATTAGATGAGGTCATGGAGTTATAAGTCCTCAAACTATTTTTCTATGGTGCTACTATACCTCATGATTTTAACTAAAACAAGGCTGTTCCTAAATATTTCTTGTCCATTGAATTCTGAAAAATTTTACAAAGAGACTAAGATGATTAATTCTGGAGTCTTAATCACAGTGTTGAACCCTTTGAGATTTATATATCAGCCATGCGTAAAAACTTGGGTTTTTTTTCTAAGCTTTAGGATAGAGCCACAAACGATGCTAGCTGGTAGGTTTTTTTCCATCAATCAGTACTTTTCCCAGTTGGTTGATTGATAATTTCAGTTTACTTAATTATCTTTATCTGGTTTTAAAATAGGTTTATCTGTGAGTTTGAAGAAGCGTGAAGTCTCTTAATCAGTCCTTAAATATTAGTTTTTAAATCTAATAGATTGAAATCCCTGAATTGTAGAGCATACATTCTTAAAATTATTTCATTAGTAACCAAAACAAGAAAAGGAGTGAGAGAGAGAATCTATTTCAGACCTTCAAAATTCATGCTTCGGAAATGTGAGTAGGTGGGGATCTAGAGATGTGCTGGACACTGGGCCTGCTTTCTTCCAATTTCATTTGAGACAGTGCTGTTTTATTTTACGTGATGCTTCTAATTTTAGTGGTAGGGCATCTGATATGCAAAATGGCAGTTATTCAGACTTGTTCCATGCAATACTAGTAGTACAGTGTAATTTAAAAAAAAAAAAAAAGATTGGCAGTTCTAGCTGTTCCATAGGCAAGAAATATAATTCACTGCATAAGCTTTACTTCAAATGAGTAACATTTGTTGAAATGTGATCAGGATAAGCTGAAGTAAAATTCAGCGTAAAGCTTTTCTGTATAATATGTTTCTTGTTTTTCAACTTAGTATCTCATTCTGTGTTTCTTTAATACTGTATGTATTTAAGTGTAGTTACTGGAGTCAAGTTTTCCTTGCAATATACAAATTTTGCCAGACTAGCACTTGTGCAGTTACAGCAAAATTATTTATAATAAAAGCACGTATATTTCAATTTTTTCTATCTCTTGTAATGTAGTTGACTATACTTAAACCGCTTTATAAATAGCATCATAGAGCCATAAGAATTACACGTGCATAAACTAACGATTTCCCCAGAATGAATAAACACTCAATTTAAATGTGTAGGCTTGATTTTATAGGAACAGACACACAGGAGAGAACTCGCATGTTGTCAACTTCTGTAATAGTATTATTGCAAGTGCCTAGTCATGCATCAAAATACTGCTGTGTTTGGCACAAGTGCTTTAAAACCAAAAAGAATTCCGGTCCTAAGACGTTTACAATTGAGCGTAGGACAAAAGTCAGCAGCTCTCCAGCCTATTTCTAACTGATGGCAAGGCCATAGTTGGAACAACTATGAAATCTTACTACATTTCTAGAGCTAAAAATCTTTAGATAGTGATTTTTGTCAGCGGAAGGCAGAGTATTTAATACAAGTGCATTCAATCTTGTTTAATTTGAATCTTCTCTTCATTTATTAGTCTGGTCCTGCATTTTGCAAAAAACTTTTTTCACAGAAAACAAAGAAAGAAAGAAAGAAACCTCTCTGGGAAAAAAACTCTGAAACTCACCAGACCTCTGAATTTTAGGAATATAAGTTTGTTCTTTATAATTTTTCTTCCTAAATGCTGCTGCTCTCGTGCCCTGCCCCCGTAACAACTGTATTCACATTCCTGGAGGTTTCTTAGACAGCAGCAAAATCCTTGGAGATGCTATTTTTACTGTACTTCCATCTTAGTACTTCCACATACCTAACTTTTCCAAGAAATGTTGAATAGTTACCAAAGCGCACCCTTCTTTCTTGAGATTTTCTGACAAGTGAAGTGGTTGGTATGAAAACTTAACTACCAACCTCTTCGGGTTCATCCAGCATCAGTTGAAAACCTTCAAGAGAGTCAGAAGAATTAAAACATTGCTCCTTCTGTTAGTTTTACATAGTTAGCAAAACGATGTAATCTTCTTACGGTTATTTTTCTTCTTCCTGGTGCAGGTGGAAGTGAAGCCATATGTGCTGGATGATCAGATGTGTGATGAATGCCAGGGCACTCGCTGTGGTGGAAAATTTGCTCCGTTCTTTTGTGCCAATGTTACCTGTTTGCAGTATTACTGTGAATACTGCTGGGCAAGCATACACTCTCGTGCTGGGCGAGAGTTCCACAAACCACTGGTAAAGGAGGGAGGTGACCGGCCCCGCCACGTCCCGTTCCGCTGGAGCTGAACCCCAGGCCCCACCCAGCAACAAGTACTGGAGTAGATAAAATCGAGTGAAAAGAGAGCGCTGCCTCAGGGCTTAGTGTTCTGGAAATCTGTGCATTCGTCCTCGACTTTAATGAAGATATGGGTCTTTTTATTACTATTATTATTATTTACAGTCACATTACTGAACTCAGTGTCCAGTATAATACAAACCGGCAGAGTGTAACTGTACTGATTTTGCACTTTGATTCACACGAACATCTGCTTGGTACCTTAATTTCCTACACAAGACTTGTCACTAGTGACATTATGTAGACTGCCATTCTCATCAGCCTTCACTGGGTTGATGTGTATGTGATGAAGATTTTTTTATTATAATTATTTTTATTTTTAAACTGGAGCATGCACTTATTTTCAGAAATTTAGACTTGCCCCTAGCAGATGATTTACCAAAGGTAATATTCACAAGTAGGTGGCAGATGTAGCAAAAACTTAAACGGATATTCAGCAATCATTAGTTTGGGTCATTTAGAGTAGTAATAACCCTTAAAGAAAATAAGCCTTTAGTTGCACTCCATTTTGACTTGTAAGGATGATACCTCATAAGCTGGATCAGACTTTTTTCTTTTGTTTTGCTGAGGTTTATTTTTGTTTGTTTGTTTTGTTTTGTTGGTTTTGGGGTTTTTTTGTTAGGTCTTTTAGTGTTATGTAAATGTATGCTGCAATAGCTTTTGCTGCTATTAAAATGGTATTACTAATACCAGAATACTCTATTCAGGCTAGGGTATCAATTAAAAAATGAATATGTGATTAAAATAGTGATGGCTGCTGAAAGGAGATCAGTATAGCATACAGAAAAGCTTCCAAGGAAGGTCAATATTTTTTGACTGCATGTTTACTTAATCAGGTTGCTGCATGCAATAAATTTTATATATGTCTAATATAAAACCTGCCCACAATGCACAAATTATGAATCTACGTAGGCTACAAAATACTCAGTAACAAAAAAAATTGATTACTGACTGGAGGAAGGCATGCCTCAGTAAATGTAATGCTTCTGAAATTAGGATCAGCCCATTACAGAATGACCTATATTACAACAAATATAAAAACTAGCTGTAGGATATTCTTAAAACAAATTTGTGGATGGTAGATGAAGTACTTTGCGGTGCTCTGTTATATATCGTGCAATTTATTTTATATAGTAAAGTGATTATGTCTAGTACTGTGATCAAACTTAACTGTTAAAGCCTCTGTATCCAACATTAACACATTTTTGACAGTTCATAACAGGTACATAAACAGAAATGAGCTCTTAGTTACAATCTCTCTCCTAACGCTTGCATCATTTACGTAGCTGCAGACCTTGTCCAGAAGACCAAAGAGCTCATGCTAGCGTACATACACTACCGATTAGATAGTCTGTCAAACTAATAAACTAGGCACATTTAAGAAAGTTAGGAAAAAAGTGGTGCTAAAGAAATGTCTGCATATAAAAGTAACATGAGATGTCTGCTCTGTGGATGTGGCGTTATCTCTCTAATCCCTGGATGCATCCTGTGAAGCTTGAATACAATTAAGACCTGCTAACACAGTGGACATTTTTTTAGCATGAACTATGGGGCTGCAGATAGCATATAAATATAAACACACTTGGTATACTAATGATTGTGAGAATGTGTACACTATTTTTTTCTTTTTCCTCCTTTGTTTTTGCAGTTCCGGGGACAATCTGACTGGATATGACACCGCATAGTAGATTTAAATGTTCTGGGTTTTGTTTGTTGTGATGTCCTTGTTTGTGTCTTAATTTAGTAAGTTGTTTTTCCCAATGTTTAGTTGCGAGTATTGGCTTTGAAAGGGTTTTTTTTTCTATTTTTGGGGAAAAAAAAGAAGAAAAAATAGTTTTTTACTGGTTTAAAATGCTTATTATAATTATCCCTTTTGAAGTTACTTCTGGGCGTTTTTGTGATATTGCTTTTCCCAGCCCAGGTGTCTTTTCTGTTTTTTTTTCATCTGTACAAGACATTTTGTTATGCACTACTTTTTGTATCTAGACAGTTTTCAACAGTCGGCTGATGATTTTTTTTAAAGAAAAAGGCATGCTTTCTGACTGACATGATCTTTTGCAATACCTCAATTTTGAAATATAGGAAAGAAAATGATATTTTCTAAGTAAGTTTATTCAGAAAAATATATATTAATTTAATTCTGCAAGAAAAATGATTTAACAGATGGGTAACTTTATTTTTTTCATGCTTATTTGAGTTTTTTTGAAAATGAAGAAGTTAGAGCTTTATAACTGTAATATTAAAGATCATAGCTAACCTACAGAAATCTACCTAATTATGTGAAAGAAGTAAACCTTTTTGAAGAAAAACCCCTCTTTCATGTAGAAAAAATAACCCCAGAGAGAAAGAGAGAGAGAGAGAAGCTGGAAAATGTACAATATAGCATAATGTTGGATTAAATCTAAAACAAAATCATCATAAAGAACAGGTGTAAACACAAACTCCATTTGGTGCTGAAAGTTGTGAATAGAAGGTGAAAAAATATTTTCCCTTAATTTGTATATTTATAATCAAGTGTGATTATGCACGACTGACCAGAATTGTGAGAGTTCTTCTGTTTGTATTTTTTTAAAGAGAACTTTTTTTAGTTTATTAAATTATGACATGCTCCCTTTTGTTTTGTAAATGAATGTGCCCCTGAGTTGTTAATATGTTATATTAAAAGAGGGTCCTTCAAAAAAAGTTATTTTTTAAAATATGGAGTTCTGAACTGCAACTTGACTAAGAAGCCCCTGGGTACAACAGGTCCTATTGTGGCCTTTTCTGATGTGAGACTTGAACTAGTCGATTTTTTTGAAGGCTAACCTAACCTCGACTATTTGTTGTTATGTGCAATACTGTTTGTACTGTTTGTATAAAAAAAAAAGAAAAATGAAAAGAAAAAAGGCATAAATCTTTATTGCAGATTTATTTTCATTGCAGACTTTAGACATTGTGATTCACTAAAATCATTTTTCTACTGTCAAATATGTACCTTTTCTTCATGCTGGTATTTTTTCAATAGTAATGTAGCCTTTGTACTGAGACAAATTTTCATTGTTATTTTTAGAAAGATTTTTTGCTAAGAAAAAAATTAAACATATTTACATATTTTTCATTTTTATTTCGTATTTTCTTTAAGGAGTGCTTTCTCAACCATTAATATAGTTGTTTCTGGGAGAGACTTTCATATCTGGTCAATGTCATTAATATTATTTTGTATTTTTACTTGGAATAAATTAATTTTATGATGCTAATTCTTTAAAAGTTTATTTTTTTCATTTTCAGTTATTTTTGAAGCTAAAATCTTTGTAATATTGTTACTAAAGTGTCTAGTTTTTTGAAATGCAAAGCTTTATGTATTAACTTGCTGATGTGGTTTACAATAGTGTGGCAATGATGAAAATGGTTGGTTATGTAAAGTGATTGGAAAATTGTAACAAAGAATTGGGCAATAAAATGACAGAATGAAGCAGAAAAAATGTGATATTTTGAAAAGCCTTTTCCTTTATCAAAATGATTTAGGGAGATAATAGGGATGTCACAGTACCAGTTCGCTGTCTAGATTTATACACTACCAGTGTTGATGAAATACTATTGCCGTTATAAGGAACTAAATCTATTGAAACAATGGGTTTTTGACCCTGCCCATTCAGCATAATGCTCCATTACTTTTCTCGTCATGAACTCAATAAACTCTTTTCAATAGTCTTAGATTGAACCTCCTAAAATATATAGTCCTCATTGTATTTTGCCACCGTGTTATTTATTTAATTAAATTGACCCTTTCCCGCACAACTTCCTTCCTGCATACGTTTATCAGTGGCAGCATGGAGCAGACTGTAGGTACCCACATCATTTTCTAACGAAGTTACCACGTAGTGTTGGTAGCTGCCTAGTTAATGCAAAATAACGTATGTCCATTTCCTGGTAGCAATGCGGTAACCCATATTGCCACCATGCCTGAACATCTGTTCAGCTTCTTTGTCTTTCTCCGTTCTTCTCTGCATCTCTTGTGTCCTTGTCCTTTTTTTCTTTTGTATTGGCAATACCAAGTGCCAGTATCGAAACACCTTTCATTCACCGCCATTTACATCACCTTTGTTTCCCTGTGCAGCCAGAAGAAACCCCTTCCTGAAGCCAGTGACTCTCTGTTCTGGCACCTAAAACAATCCAGACTAAAACTGGTGTTGCGTAAACAGGGCATACAGTGACTTTCTCTAGACAAAACAATTACTTCAACAAGTTATTGATGACCTTTTAGACTAACTTACGCTAGAGTGTTAGAGTGGCTCATCTGTAACTTGCGGAAAGAAAAGTGTCCAGAGTTGGTCTGTTGTGTATCCTCTGTGTGTTCAGTTCTGTAAGTAATGTATAGACTAGATCAAATAGTGAAGTAAAATTTAGACTCAAATTAGGTACTACTGGTTGGAATGTATGCAAATTGCAAACAAAGGAGATTAAGGAATGAAGAGGGAATAAAAAAATTCCTGCTAAGTGGTACAAAGTTTATGCTTATATTTCTGCCTACATGCTTGTATTTTATAGCCTGCTAGCAAGGCATGGGCTAAAACAAATTGTATTGCAAATATGCAGTTAGCAAATAACTTTGCTGATTTCACTACCTGGTAGAGTAGCAAAAAAAGAAAAAAAAAAAGAAAAAAAAAAAGGCACTTAACTGGGAAAAGCTCCCATGTTAATATTTCAGTATTGTGACATCTCTACTTGCAAGGTATGAGTGAAAGATTAGTCACAGATTTGTAGAAATGTCTCTTTTGTTTAATCTGGCTTGTATGTAGTTGCTTGTTGCTTTTATTGTATGATGTCAGCTAAACCCTTTTTTCTTTTCCTTCCTCCTTCCTTTTTTTTTTAAACCAGACAAACTTCTTAATCTCTGCTGCTATAGTGTTCTGTCATACCACAGAGTATTTTATATTCATGTTAGTGACTACTCTATACCCCAAAAGGGTAGCTGGTCAGAAATCACACTGGTCACATAATTCTGACACACTCAAATTTACATGAGAAAAAGTTTAGCAGTAAGTAGAGAACCAGGGTGCTAGTAAGAGATAATTTCGGCTCTTTTTTTTTTTTTTTCCTGGACGTAGTTCTGTTGGGGGACTTAACTGGGAAAAGCTCCCATGTTAATATTTCAGTATTGTGACATCTCTACTTGCAAGGTATGAGTGAAAGATTAGTCACAGATTTGTAGAAATGTCTCTTTTGTTTAATCTGGCTTGTATGTAGTTGCTTTTATGCTGGTTTGTATGATGTCAGCTAAACCCTTTTTTCTTTTCCTTCCTTCCTTTCTTTTTTTTTAAACCAGACAAACTTCTTAATCTCTGCTGCTATAGTGTTCTGTCATACCACAGAGTATTTTATATTCATGTTAGTGACTACTCTATACCCCAAAAGGGTAGCTGGTCAGAAATCACACTGGTCACATAATTCTGACACACTCAAATTTACATGAGAAAAAGTTTAGCAGTAAGTAGAGAACCAGGGTGCTAGTAAGAGATAATTTCGGCTCTTTTTTTTTTTTTTTCCTGGACGTAGTTCTGTTGGGGTATAAAGTATTAGATATTTGTAATTTTACTGTCAAAATAATGGACATGACATAACTTTTAGAGCATTCACAGCTAAGACCTCTGTACTTGTTTTTCAACTAATTTTAAATGTACTGTATCTTTTATTACATGTTCTCTTAGATTGTTTTTGCTAGTAATTCTAACAAGGCTTCTTCCTTTTTGGCTTGGACTAATGCTTGTATGGAACTGCAGTACTGTGACTAAACATGGAGCTCAATGCTGCTATTGCTTACAACTGCTTAAACTTTGTAGTTTGGACTTTATTTTTTTCTGTAATAACTTATTAAATATAGTTGTACGAAGTACTGATATTTGTCATCCTTTGCACATGCTAAGGAAATCCTGGGATATGCATTATGGGAATGTAAACTAGCTGCAAACCCCCCAAATCTTGTATTGGAAAACTGTTTGCGCTAGATAAGGTTAAGCAAATACACACCTTACTCACATGCACACAAACTATCTTTTCTAGTTATTTTATAATACAAGTATATGGTCCACTTATGTTTTCTCCTGAAAATAGAAAAGCCACCCTTGATAAGGCATTTATTGTGCTAAGCCGAAGGTAAATACAAAAACACACACTATGGAAATATTTCTGAGAATGTCGTTTTCCCCACCAAATGCAGTATCAAGTGCCTTGAAAAAAGGAACTGTTGAATTACTTTCTCTGAATTTAACAAAAATTGCTGGCTAACTTATATTGCATTTTTTTATTAGCAGTTTAACAATAGCTGCAGGCTAGAGATTAGACTGATCAGTTAAAAAAGAAAAAAAGCACTACAACACTAGTTTCTAATGGTTTCTATTTTAAGAATAGGAGACAATTAAAGCTCAGCGATACAGTTGTTCAGAACTCTACAGAACAATTCCTTGAAAAAAATGTGAATCCTGCTAGGCCAGGGCAAGTGAAGACCACAAGAATAGTGCGTGTTCTATGTCACTGTTTTCTTTCAGTGTCCACATAAGTGCAGCTCAACAACCCTGCTGGAACTATCAGCACTGGAAATTACAGGCTGACTTCAACGTATGTGGTGTTCTTAAAAAGGAACTGCCTAGGATTACACTAGAAATTAAATGCCCCTTGGAAACTGTATGAAAAGCTGATGAGGTTACATGTGCCGACTAAGCATTGTGCATGCTCCTTCAGTGTGCAGAGTCCTGTGGCTTGTGTTATGCTATTTTAGGCTATCATCGCCATGTGCAATAGCTCATACACATGAAAGAAGAAAGCTTGGGTGCCAGAAAACAAACAGAACGCTCAGGCATGTTTTCAAACTGGTAGAGAATAACCATAACTCTCAGGAGAATGGTCTACTGACTGTTCTTCCAGGAGAAGTGGTTTTACAAGACAGTGATCTGTAATAGGAATTCTAGTAGTAAATAAATGTATGAGAACTTGTAGGCTTCTGGTTACTTCAGAGTTAAATTTGAGAAGGGAGTTCTTATAAAGGTCTTCCAATTAATGAGTGTTAAACTACTTATTGTAGCCTCTCTCCGTACAATGTTCCGAGTCCGTCTGGACAAAATCAGTCTGGGTTTACCCCATCCTCTCTTACAGAGAACAACTGTGGGAGGAAGGGCAGCCTCTCTGGAACTTCTAATCCCCAATCCTTCCATTACTGCATTACTGATAAAGTAAGCCATGCCACTTGTAAGGTACTGACAGTTTTCCTTCTCCAGCTGATAACAGCATTTAACTCAGCCATTGTTTGCATTAAAAAAAGGTCGCACTAATTTAATTTCAACCAATGCACTTAAATAAGTACAAAAGGCTGCATGGCCTCTTTTGCTTCTGGTTTGTATGTGTTATTTTTGCTAGGCTTAAACTGAACTTAAATAGCTACCTATATGACTAGTGAAGCTTGTGTATTAAACCTATTTAGGCACGCTTCCAAGCTAAACATTTTTGTACTCAAGGCACCAAAGCAACGTCACCCCTCACACAGACCTGCAGAAAAACCAAAGCTTAGCACTTAAAAGCTATAATCTGCTTTCCTCATGTTTAGCAAAAGCTAAACAGCATGAGCACACAGGGACAATTGTTGCACTCTCTCTCCTAGGGATCAACCAGAGAATGGGTTTTAAAACAAACAAAGTATTTAACCTGTTTTCATAAAAATGTTACTAGCTACTTGCAAAACCCTTATACCACACAATTCTATTATGAATACAGGACAAAGTTGCATACACCAGATGCACACCCAAACTATGCTTGTTCAAATGAATTCTCTCTCTCCCCTCCCCAGTGGCAAGCAAGGTTTTGCAAAGTTTATCTTGGGATGACAAACTGTACCTAGAGCAATTTGAGAAGGAAACATGACAGAAGTCCAGAAACCTCCCCCTTTTCCTGTTTTGGAAGGAGAAATAAAATATCAGCAAGTATAAAGTCATATGGCAGGCCCTTGGCAATAGTTAGGACAGAACTCATGCTGCCTCACTCATAGCACGGTAGCTTTCCAGTGTGGCCAGGCCCACCGTTACTTGACTGGCATAGTAGGCACTTGGGGCTAAATCAGTAAAGCCAGGTATCCATTTGCTACTTTTAGGTGCCTGAGTGACATTTATTTGCTAACAACAACTTCCTAAAAGCCCTTTGAGCTGCTGCCTAGCATTGCTTGCGCCTACGTTTTTGTGAACAGGAATATGTAAAACTGCTTGTGTCTTAATACTTCTGAATTGTTCAGTAACCCAAGATCTACTTAGATTCTTAAGGTATTTCCCTGTATTTTTTTTTACCTGCATGTTAGACAGTGCTAACATGACACATATTCTAGGTTGTGGGTTATTGTTTGATGGTTTGGGGTTTTTTTTCCCTGATCACTACCTGTTGTGTGATTTGTCACAGCTCAGAAGTGGTCAGTTTTACTGCTGAACATGTACATTTGCATCCCTTCATCTGCTGCTTGCAATGACAAAAGGAAAATATCAATCATGAATGAACATAAACAAAAGCTTTTCCCCTCCTTAAGAACTTGCTACATATGTTACAAAATGTAAATACCTTTAGACAACACGCAGCCAACCTTACCTCTGTATAAGAAGGTCCTTATATGCTGAACACGTCAATGTGAATTCACTTGCTAATCAAAATGGTATGCAATATCAAAGGCCAAAAGAATGCATAAAAGATAAGGGATAGAATATTGTTCCCACTAATTCGAAGACAGGATTCTGTCTTACAGACTTCAGTGGGATACCACTTCACCAGGAAATGTTTCAACTTTCACCCAGGTATCATCGGCTCCAGCTTTAGACAAAACATTAATGTTACTCTGGTTACTTTCTTATGTTATGGTCTCTCTAAACATGTTCTAGCTTAGGAAATGCCTAATCATTGCTTTCTACCCACTGATGAATTTACTTAATTGCACTTAATGGCCTGCAAGTGCACACTAGCAAAGGTGAGGTGAGGTGAGGAGGAATGGGGAAAGGTTAAGTAGTCCATTTTATCTCCATTTTAATTAATGTTTTATCTAGAAAAAATTCAGTCACTCTGGCAGAAATAAGTAGGAGTATTTGATACCCATTATAACATAAACTCAGAAATAGGGCAGAAACCAGAACCGAGAGCTCCTCCCTCCCAAGCGGGTGTCCAAGCCTTTCAATTAGTAAGTCGTTCCTTTGCTCTCACCCTCTTAGCCCAGAGAGTCTTGATTTGTTTTATATAAAGTGGAACAACAGAAAGCAAAAGCCTTCCTCCAGCTTCAGGCAGCATAACTCAAGCTAACTCCACTGTCATGAGCATGAAATGCTCTGTGTGATAATCCCCCCTGAAAAGCAGCTAAATTAGCCAATGCTAAAGCACCTTGGGTATCTCTACATCACACTTACTGTACAGGTGCCTAACTCAAGGACATGGATTATGCTCTGGCCACCACAAACTAAACAATTAGTCACAGTGATGCTCAAATTCACACCACTTACCTAACTTCGTGGATTCGGCTTTGTGACCCTGACCCTTTCTTCCTCTCCTCAGTTGAGGAGATTTGTTTATATCTACTGAAATGTTTACATTAGGTGCTTACGTTGTTCTATTAAAAGTTGCTAAATATTGATGCTTGACCACAGCAGAAATAATATACTCGAACAAGCACTGAAAAAAAGACCTGCCACATAGGGGAAAATGACAGTAAAGCCTCAAAGTGCTGAAGAACCTGCATCCTATGAGGTAAAATATGAAACAAGTGATAATGCAAACCTCACACACACACAACCCTAAAAGGACAAAAAAGCAAAACCAGAGCTAGAATGTTCTAGCACTTTTCTGTCAAGAGAGTTTAGAGGCAGAGAATTACCATTACTTTATGGCCATGTAATGAAAGCACTACCCCCCCAGCACATAGGGTATAAACATGACAAACTGTAACGGTCTCTCCCTCTGATTAAAACAAAGTAGAAGTCCACAGTTGTGATTCTGGGACACATTTTCCCAATGATCAGCCAGCAATTTGGTAATGTTTTGTTCTGGAAAAATCCCTAAGGTACCAGGAAATTTCCGTGCTAAAATTCCTTCAGTAATACTACTTCAAGCACTGCCCTGAAAAAAGTTTAATATAGACTATATAGGCAGAAGGCCAAAAAAATACCCTAGTCATGAGGAGATATGACTTACTGAGCCTGCAAATCTTTACACCATTATGTAACTCAGTAACTCTTGTGTCTAACTCACTGCTGTGTAATGGCTGTTGATAGCTAATCCTCAGTGAAGCTAGGTGTCGTATGAGACAAAGAAAAAGGAAAACAAATGCTAAGATATGTGGAATCCTCTGCATTTGTCAGACTATTCATACAGAATATGTATTAAAAAAAAAATCTTAAATTCACATCCATCCTATGAGTCTGGGCTCCACTGTACAGAGTGTATAGAGTGTAGAGTAAGTGTATAAAGTAAGAGGAAAAGCAGCAAAGTATGGGGGAGGATGAATCTCTCCTGCAGTTTAGCCTTTTGTTAACACAGTATCTGAGACACAAAAAAGGACTGTTCATAGAAAACATAGTTCAGTATGCCTTTGACAGGGCAACTGCAGCCCTGAACTGAAGACGCCTGCCACTGCTCTAAAGTAGGACAACGATTTCTGTTGGAAAAGGATTTTAAGGAGCACCATTTCTGTCTTGTTCTTGATTTCTTGTTTCTGAATAACATGTGAGGCCAGATGGGTGACAATGGCCTTTCCACTGAGAAGTAACGCCAGAAATAGGACAACACTACATGACATTCTCCTTTTGCTCTTTTAAATACTATCCAAACTCATGCTCTCCTAACCTAATTTGAGTAGAATTTAGAACTATATTTATAGCAGCTTTTCCACTCTGGAAACTGCCTTCACTTGCAGAAATTACGTTCTCTAGTAATTAAGTTGTATATTATAAGCTGCAGTATTGCCTCTGAGCAAAATGGTTTGGGCTAAGCCTGCCTGCTTTTGATCCCAATTTCCTCATTATTATGGATCAACCTCTTCACTTGTGTTTCTGTCAAGTGTGAAGAGTTCATGGGGATTGGTTATGTCAGTTCTTTTCACAGGGGAATTAAGCTGCATTCAAAATGCTGCAGGAGCTAACGCAGAGTCAGCAAGTGGCAGTGCCTTTCTATCAGAGAGTCCTCTTAAATCATGCTCTGAAGGAGGGATGTAACAGAAATAGCATTAGCCAGAAGTGAACACTTCATATCAAATACTCAAACTGAATCTTCACCCAATTCCTGAGCCAATTCCAAACACACTGTCATATTAGAAATTGGGGGTAGGGGTGGGTGGGTGTGTTGTCCTCCGTTTTGTAGGACAACATCCTTGCAGAAACAGGGCTGTGAGAACAACCCGTTGGTCCCAGGAAAGGGAGTCACGGTGCTAAGAGTCACTCAGCTGCAAGTTCTGAAAACTTTGCCCTCTCAGCTTCCTAAAGCTCAGGCTGTACAGCTGAGCCAGGGCCCATGTGACTGTGAGTCTGCCCGGCTCCTGCTAAAATGAGTTCTCCCTGGCTATCTCCAGCACACATACTGTTCCCACAGACCGAGCCTGTCATCACCAGCTGTACCACCTGCTTGGACTTCTGGGGCCCTTCTGAAACTCCTCCTATTACCAAGCCTTTACTTGTTATAGCCTCATCCTGGCAGTGGAACAAGGCAATCAGTGAAGATGCAACTTCTCTCTGGATCTGAAGAACATGATATCCCTTCTGAGGCATCAGAAGGTGACTGATACCACCTTTCTGTCAGTTCCACTTCTCCCCATGAGCACAGTCCCAGCCATGCTCTAGACCCTTACACACACCTCTCCTCAGATCATCCTCACTCTTAAGTATGAACAGAAGCCTTACTGCAGGACTGCACAGCTGAGGAAAGGACAGAATAGTATCAGGCTGTGCTGTCTGATGCAACTCCCAGAGCTACATACTCCCATTTATTCTATAGAAGCCATGAAAACCTGTCATAAACTGCACTCCACTTCTTGCTGTTTTGCTTAGTGATATTTGGGCTGCACCTGGGAACAGCTGTGGATTTTCTGACAGAGAAGACACTAGCTACAGCTGACAGGACTCCCCAGCTACTTGTGGCTTTTCCCACTGCCTGGAGGAAGAGCTGAAGATGTGAAAGTCAGCCAGGATGTAGTGGGGAGGGTGATAGCCAAGGCTACAAGGTGCTCATCTAGCCAGACCACCTCTGATGTGAAGTTGCCTTCTGTAGTTACAGACAACTGAAAGGTCCAAGCAGTATTGCAGGAGCATAGAAGCTGCCTGTGCTGATCAGCCAATGATGACCCTTGTAATTCCACATCCCATCTCAGAGAGTTGCCAGTCTCAAATGCTTAAGCAGGAGGCAAAAGAAATCTTATTTTGGCAACTGTGGAACAACTTGCCCCATAGGAGAATTATGCTGGAATATGTCAGAAGTCCCAGGAGATGAGAAAGGGTTTGATGCGTGTGTACAGCAGTGGTATGTATGGTCCATGGTTTGGAAAACCTAGCACTGAACAAGACTCTTGTGAAAAAGGGCTTGTGTCCCAAAACCTCAATGGTATAGGCAATGCCAGTTTTGAAAACAGGAAAGAATTAAATACATATTTAATGAAATAGCAAGTAAGTTTACCTGATACACTTGGCTGGTAAACAGCAAAAGTGCAGCCTTACAGGAAAAGCAAGTCTATTGTTGCTTTTGCCATTCTCCCATTTTGACCTGGGCCAGGCTGGACAGTCCTCTCTTCATGGGAAGGATGTGGTTAAAAAGGAAGGGAAAGGCCTGCACTGTAAGGCAGTACTCTCTCCCTATTACAGGTTGATTCTTCCACAGGCAGGGTTGAAGTGGCAGATGGCCTGGAGACATTTCGTAGTACAAGTGAGTACAAAAAAAAGATCTGACGCATCGCTGCCCAGAGGAAAGGAGAAACTCCCTCATTCATCTTGGTTAGGGTGCAGTAAAGTGAAGGATCCATTTTTTTTAAAAATCAGGACAAGGAACAGCACCATAGATTTAAATACATTTCCCTTACCTACAAATGTCCCAAACAGTCCTTCCTCTCCCTGAAGAGTTAAGCTGCTATACCTTCTCCTTTACAGACCCAAACAATATTTATCTATCTCATAAATATAGCATGGAGCTGATGTAGCTTCATGTTCTAGTTCAACTAGTTCAAAGGAGCTTACACATTTCTTTCCCAATCCCGGTGCAAAAGCAATTCCATTTCTAATATATCTCTTGGTTCTTATTCTGTACTGCCCTATTTAGGCTCTGTAAACTTCTGAACTTTGTGGAATAAGCACCCAACTTTATAACAGTGTGTAAAATTTTTGCCAATGAATATCAACTTTAGCCACACATATTGCTTACCCTCTCAAAGTTAACCATAGGGTGTTTATTCCCATCAAGTTATCTGTCCAATGCATAAATGATAGATCCTCACAGGATGGTAGCTAAAGCAGATTTGCTGTCTGTGCTGACAGCAAAGCAGGCTACCACTTTTCTACCCCAAGAGAGGAAAGCAGAAATGCTGTTAAACTTGGAGGAAGACTCCTGGGAGCCAAGATCTGAACAGCTATAGGAGCCAGAAATTCCCCAGTCAGCAATGGACTTAAACACAAGCCTGACTGACTGGAATTATTTATGTGCTTAAAATTACATACACACTGAAGTAATTGCCAGATTGGGGCCAACGGCTATATCTGACAGGTTGAGCCAAAATATTCCCTACCCCAGTACGTACCAACGTTTCTGCTGTTCAACCTGCACAAAGACCTGTACCATTAATACGTAACTGAAGCCCTTGACTGAAAGGCTATGAAGGACCTAGTGCTAAGCATTAAACTAGACATTTGTCGACCTGGACATGTATCATATAGGAATATTTGCAGCACATCAAAGCCAGATGTCACCTGTAAAAAAAAGGAGCTGGCCAGCAATCCTTTCAGATTTTCTGGACAGCTATGTCCATGCTTTCAAAACATACTCTGATGACACCCAGGACAAGCAGATTCCAAATCTAACTCCTGAATGAGGACACGAACCTCAGACTGAAGGGAATTCCTCTTGTTTTGTTATCTGTTGAGCCTTTCATCTGCATTTGCTCCTGGCTGATGGAGCAAATCAAAACCATCAAAATGGTTTCTAAGAATATCGTATGCATCACTTAGAGTGCCTGCCACATAATTCAGGGCTGAGCAACACGGCCCAGGGAATTAGCCCTTCATTTCCATTTGTGGCTCTTAGAAGAGAGAGTTGTTAATTCAGCAGTTCATTTCAGAGAAAAATCTAATATCTGCCCCTTTTCAAATCAGGTGGGTAGGTGAAAATTCAGGGTTGGCAGATCAAGCAGACAGACTGCAGGCAGAGAGACTGCACATAAGAGTCAGGATGTTCTCTGGCATGATCCTATTTATGAACAGCAAACATGAATTCCTCCTTCTGTCAGTAGAAGAGAAATAAGTGAAACACAGAGACAGTGTCTGAGGTCACAGCTGTGAATGCCTTTGAAGGTGAAATTGTTGGTGTGGAAAACCTTTAGTACTGCCTTAATCATATTTCACTGTAGGGCCAAACTGAAAAAATAAAAAAGGATGTAATTAAAAATTAAAGTCCAAAACTGCTCCTGAAAATTCCTACTGAGGTGCTGCATAACCTTGAAGCTGTCTGAACTCTCTGGCTGACTAAAGTTGCCTAAAGCTGCCCCTGCACAGACCCAGAATTGCCCATCCTGGCAAAGCAGAGTACATCAGTATATAGTACCTGTGTGAACAGTACCAAAATCCAAAGAGCAAGTGCTCTTGTAGACCTCCATTGTCCACTTTCATTTCATACCACCAAGCCAGAAGCTGCACCCTCACCTCTTCCCACAATTCATCAGGAGAGTTTCAGTTATATTGACATGTTTAGGAAGAAAGAAAAAAAAATTGGATGACTGCAAGGACACACAGGTGTGAACTCCAAGTGACATTCCCACATGCTAAAGAAGGGCAAGATCTCAAATGTGTGTCTGTCCACATCACTTCCTGTTAGCTAGCTCTAGTGAAGTTGAATGGCCAAGTATGAAAGCATCTAACTGCCCTTGACACTGTGCAGGTTCAGGATTCTCCAGCTATCTAACACATATCTAACAGCCTATACAGATGCACCTAACTTACTGGATTTATGAGATATTACCTCCATCTATATACACTGTAGGCAAGTGACAATGAGCCTGCCTTGAGGATCGGGGGCTTTAATGACCTGGTACTATTTCTCAAATAATTTCAATGACTAGGAATGCATGTTAGCGAACTAGAAGGTGAATTAGAACAGTCCACCATGATGATACCAAAGGACTATCTAAACCTGGGCCACTCCCATGGTAGAAGTATTTTCTCTGATTAGAGGACATTTTGGCAGCCACAAATCTTCTGAGTGAAAACACCCCCCCCCAACTTTGGTGTTGCATCTGTGGAATAATTAGTGACACTACCTACGTTAAAAGCTCCTTGTACACCAGAAGTGGGGTGAAGCAAACTGTACGTACTCTACCTGTACTTAAATGTGCCCTTCTATGATTACATCAGTCACTCTGTTAATTAAAATCATTTTGGTGGGACTTCCTTTAGCTTTTAAAACAAAGAAATTAAAAGCCAGAGCAATTTCAACAGTGACTATCTTTGCAGGTGCTCCTCATCACAGCCTGGCACCAAATCAGTGAGAAGGAATTCCTGACTGCACTTACTTTCTACACCCGTGAGATCAGGGCTGACTTACATCAGTGCATGTTCACTTGCTGTGTCTTCTGCTGCTGCTGATGGTTAAGAGGTTTCCACTCCCTGGATACTTAACCCTATGTCTCTGCCAGCGTTCCACCCATCTCAGCTCTTCATCTAATTACTACAGAATGCAGTCTGACTCTATAAAAAAAGTCTAGTTAAAAAAAAAAAAAGATTAAAAAATTAGATCAACTGGCAGAACTGAGATGACAGGAACTTCTGGAGAGAAAAAGGTTATAAAATGTAGTCAGACCAGGCATCTCTAACAACTTAATTTGCTCCGCTCACTGTACCCTGAGACCAACTACTCTTTGGGGAACAACAGCCTTTTTGTGGCAGGGTTTTTACACTGCCTTGGTCTTTATGCTGACTGGGACTCTCAGGTGCTATTGTGATAAAAATAATAAAAAACAAAATAAAGGAAGGAATGGAAGATTTATATCGTTCTTCAAAGTAAAGCCTATTTTGATTTGTTTGTTTGTTTGTTTTACAGCCTAAATATTACCACATTGTCAAGTTCCTCTCCCTCGAGGCACTTGATGGTCAAATTTTATAAGTAATCATGAGCATCTGCTTAGGGCAGGAAGTCCTTTAATTTTTACTGAACCTCTCCTGGGCTTTGGGTGCTATTGAGGCATACAGGTATCAATAAAGCTAATTTGATTTTCAGCCAGATGCAATCTAACCACTCACAATCCACCTCCTTCAGAGTCTGCCACAACTGTGCAAGTATTTTGAACATTTATAATGTTTGCAAAAATTCCCAGTCTCTTCCTTTCCAAGACAATATTAATCAGCCGATAAGGAAGAGCAGTAAAAATTCCTTCTTCTCAGGCCAGGCTATGACTCCCCATTCAAAGCCAGTGTTGCTAATTGTCTTTGAAAGTATTTATGTTTCAACAGTGTCTAAAGGCCTCAAAGTAAAGCAGAGCTTTGTTGGGCCTGGCATTACATAAAGCAGAGAGACAGAGTCTGTCCTTAAGTGCCTTCAGTCTAAGTAGGCAAAACAAACAGCACATAAAAGGAACAGAAGGACTGAAAATAAGTGACTTGTCTGAGATCATACAGCAAGTCAGGAATGCAGTGGTCTCACTTGCAATAATCAATAAACTCAGCCCTTTTTTCAAAAGAAAAAACTAATCAGTGTGATGATCTGTTTCTGCCTCTGTCTCCACTGCAGAAAACATTTATTGGTGCCTATTAATTTTGACACTTGACAACTACAAGGATTTAAGAAGCTTTAATTGCTGGTTCTTTCCCACTGTGTAAAGAACCGAGGTTGAAAGTCTGATCTCTGTTTGGAGGGACTGGGTTGGGTAGAGAAGTTATGCTTGTTTCACATTTAACAGGATCCCTACCCCCCGCACTAGATTTTATTAGGTCAATGCTTCAAAGACATGGCTATGATGCCCAATAAAGTCTATGGCAGCATGCAAACAAACCTTGTACTCAGAAGAGCGCAATACAAGAGGCTTCTTCTCAGAAATATCCCATTACATACAGAGTCATTTTCAACTGAGACTGAATTAGTCAAAAGCTATTCAATGTACTTACGTTAACACTACAAACCCCTTTGGATTGCAAATCAGATTGGCAGAAGCAGCAAGAAAAGGCTCGCTCAGACATTAGGAACAATTCAGGCATCCAAGCTCACAACAGTTATGACTCAATCTGGCTTGATTTCTGGTAGGCAGATTAAAATGCGTTGTTTGTACCAAATAAAGCATGAATAATAGTATTGCCTTTGTCTGCCTCTTGCACTGCACTGCTGCTAGAGCTGTAGGAGACAATCCCCCCTACTGGTGATACTCACAAAGAGACTTTACCTTCAGCTTCCTGCTCTTAAGAGACTTTATGGTGGGGCAAGGCTGGGTTCAGCGATGCAGAAGACTATTCAAGTAGCTCTCAGCTTCTCTTTATCTTGCCAAGTCCTAGGGTCAATATGGTGAGGTCACTGCTGGATTGTTCCTATTCTTCAAGTTGCTCTGATCCAACCACTCTATTTAAGAAATGATAACAAAGCGTTCTTATTAGCGCATTTGATGAATTACATTCTAAAGGATGCAACTCTGACCCCTGCATTAACTTTTTTGTTTTTCTTTATTCTTAGAAGAAGAGCTAACAAGGCTCATTTCATCACTGCAGGCCAAGTGGCTGTAAGAGTGTGTTATCATTTCTTTGGCCCACTGGGCAGGATGCTGTCATCTTTTTGAACAATGGGCATATTTTTAATTTACACTGAAAAGAAGCTTAATAGAAATTCAGGTGATGTAATTTGGGGGAAACAAATTCCCTTCTGTTTGTTTTGTTTCTGTATCCACTCGACAGTCAAGAGATTTTTGAAGTAACTGTAGGTAAGTAGCAGTTACATTACCAGGACTTTTTCTGCATTTTAGCCAAAGGAAGTTTTGCTTAACGTGCATAAACTGAACAGTCTGTGACGCAGAGACACAACTACAATCTGTCCCATAGAGAAGCACATAAAATGCCAGACTATAGAGAGCAGCCTGATATCCTCACACACTTACTCTCACACTCTGCTCCTTATGATACTTCAATTTGTTTTGCATTGTGGCACAGTTTCAGGGTAGAAAGCAGTCCCACACAGATCCACTCATAGGCTAGCAGGTTGCATGTCTTTATGCTAACATTGCTGAACAAGCACTGTAGTCAGTAAGAAGAAAAATAGAAAGACCGGCACTGCCATTTCCCCCTGGTGCTCCAGCTGTGCTCTAAAAGAAAAGGACAGCAGCTGTTATCAGGTATTTGTACCCTGTTATGCAACCAGGAAGAGGAGCACTTATTTCTGAATCCAGCTTTGGTTTAGGTGAGACAAAAATACCAAACTGCTCAGAAAGGAAAAGTGACAGGCATATGAGAAAGCAGAAATTAGATGCCTAGAAACACCGAAGTTGGAATAATAAGGGACCTCTGCCAACATTATCTAGCTGAGGTGAGCTCACAGGTTTGGACCTCTGTCCTGATCTCTAGTCAAAGGGCAAGATACAGGCTTGTGAGTGTCACTGTTCCTGACTATCTGTTCTCACTATCACACTTTGTCTAGCTGTATCTTGAATTACAGCTGAGTAACTTGGTTACCCACTTTAATTCCCAATGAACTCCACAAAGTCCCATTGCCAACTTTTCTACTATTATTCTTTTCATTTTAATGAGCTGTGTACTACATATACCAAGGTGCTACTGCATCGTGGGATGTGTAAAACTGCCTGTGTATCTGTTCCTGGGACCGAACTAGCTAACTGAACTGTTTGCTGTATTCATCATTGTAGAGACCTGCTTTTCCCAAGCCTTGCATCGCTCTGCCCTCCATTCCCCCTCAATACAGGAAGCTTGACAATTGTACCATCTATCACCGCATAAAACTACATCGTCTCACCACACCTCCTCCTGGGACATAAAGTCTTAGACTTCCTAACTTCCCAAGTTTTATTTTAACAGGATCCACCTACATCATTTTTTTTCCTACTTATGTTTCAGAAACTCAGGCAACAAGAACACATCATATAGGCAATGCAGAATGTCTCCAGCAGTAACACAGCACAAATTGACTACTTTGGAAAACATAATTACTGGGTTGGAGTTTTCAATACATCTCTGAAAATATAATCTTTTATAATTTGAGTCCTGACTATGCTACCACCTACTAACACATAGAAAAAGTCACCGAAATGGAACTGCTCTTTAGTCTCACCATGATTAACACCTGCCACAGGAAATGTAAATTCCCTAGCAGCTGTGAGCTAGCATTAGAGCAAGGTCACGGTTTTTTGTGGTTTTGGTTTTTTTTTTCTTCCACTGATGAGGAGGGAGGAGGCATAGAAGACATGGGAGGCGACATTTTTTTCTACTTTTCTTTTCCTCTTTTCCCATTTCTCAAACATAAGATTTTTTTTTTCTTTCAGAATTTGCTTTTGAAATTTTAAATGCTGATGGGGAAATTTGTTGCAACAATTTTTGGAGCAACCTCCCCTCCTGTATTTCATGTGCTCTATGAAATTTATACTACCTTAACTACAAAGGCTACACCCCACATCACTAGGTACTTCCTAAAATATAATTCACAGTCCATGAAACATTTGCTGTAGGTCTGCAGAGAACTGGCTGATTACATGATCCCAACACCTTTTTGCAACTCAGTACCTAACCTGGATAAATATATGAGAATACCTTCTTTCCTGATACCACATTTCCGAGCAGGCAATGGCAATTCCACAAGAATTTTTATTAGTCATCCATGGGAAACAATAAGGTAGGACTCAGCATTGCCAACTCCCAAATATTTAGGGGAATGTTTCTTGCTCCCCTCCCCCCCAGTAAAGCTCTCTGCTAGAATCAACAAATTTACACAAGCTCCTTGAATTTCCAGCCATAATTCTAGTCCTCATATGGCCAGATAAAAGTTTGAAAACATGATGCCTAACATTTTTGTTATTTTGTGAACTGCTTTAGTTTGAAACTAACGTCTGATTCTGGTGGAGGTATGGGTTGAGGTTTGTAGAAATAGCAAAACTTTGTGTCCATGCTGTAAAAAAGCTTGCATTCATACTACAAAACATTATTCTAGTGAGTATCTTAAGGTATTGAGTTGTTCTAGTCATAGACAGATCTTGATGCTTTTCAGCTGCTTTGAATTTCTGTAAGTGCTGCTATACAAAGAGTCATGATACATAAAGCAAGTATGCATCTGAAATCTTCCAGTATGAGAGATCTACTTCTGCTATTGTGTCCTGGGCTTCAAATACTCCTAATTAGCAGCTGTCTCCAGTCTTTTAATGAGTCTGTAACACCATTTAGTTCTGAAGCCACACTGTTCAGATTGCCCTTCTGATTTTAATGTGAGTTAAATTGGGGTTTAACTTTTACTCATCTCCCAAGTTTCTCAGCTGTGAATAATCCTCACAGCTCAGTGATTTGGCTGGTATTTGTTACCTGTGCCATGCTGCTAAACTGCTAATACCTGTCCTAACAAGCTGACTGGGCCAGCTGACAACTCTCTAAAAACAAAATGAAGGGGAAAACAGCAACAAACTCTCCTAAGCTTAATTAGGTGGTGTGAAAAACAGGTTACCTCATCAGCCTTTGTAATTTTCATGGATTAATTAAAGGATAATGTTTGCTGCAGAGGAGTTTATGAGGCAATAAATAGCTTTTGTGGCTGATTAAATGCTAAAGCAAAGCTGATAAAGGCATCTAATAATTGCAAAAGCCATTTAGTGCCTTGAATACATCTCTGCCACGGATGTAAGTCTTACTATATGACAGATCAGCAGCAGACTAACAAAACAGAGAGGAAGTCTCCTTGCCTCCAGAGACCTTGAACAGATAAACAGATAAATTCATAAGGCTGCAACTCAGCCCCAAATCCAGGTTGATCCTCACTTGTCAGGAAACAAAATGCAGATGAAGATGATGATTTTGCTGCTCTACAAACACTTCAACAGCACACAAACCACCGCCTTGGGCCAAACACCATCGTTTTACCTGCAGGACCGCAAAAACCCTAAAAAACCCACCGGAGCGCCTGGCGCTCCCCGGCTTTTCTAGCAGCAGCCGAGCAGTATTGCTGCCGCTGGGGGAGGACTGCAGCCCAACCCGCCTTGCCCTTGGTTGTGAGGTGTTTGGGTTTTTTTGGGGGGTGCCCAACGGCAAACCCG
>NW_008795129.1:9225105-9282613 GCF_000699145.1 Aptenodytes forsteri
TGCCCCTCGGGCTGGTGCCGCCCGCTCCCCCTGTGAGTGCTCTGGGGTGCGCGGGAGGAGGGAGAACGTGAACTCTGAGCTCCGGGGACGAGTGAGAGACAGGTATACTCGTGATTTCGAGGCCTTTTCTTCTATTATTATTATTATTATTATTATTATTATTATTATTATTATTATTATTATTATTATTGCCTTTTCTTCTTCTTCTATTATTATTATTATTATTATTATTATTATTATTATTATGGATGGTGAAGGTATGAAGGCAGCCCTGGCTGCTGCATCCTCGCAGCCAGTGTTGGGCCTTGGAGTCCCTGTGTAAGGGTTGTATTTTCTCTAGGGTTCTGTGCAGATGCAAGGAGCTGCAGGGTCTTTCCAGCTATCTGCCACTGAAGCTTATTTGGACTTCCAGGCTGGCTGGTTTGCTTTCTCCTCCGGTGGTGGCACACCAGGGTTCCGTGCTGATGGTTGGAGCTACGTTTCCTGCTCAAGTGGGAAGGGGATGAAGCGGCACACTAGGCTCCCAGGGATAAGGCGTTCAAATCTCTTCCACTGTGGTGACTTCGGGAGCTGTGACCACACCTATATTGGAGGCAAAAATACTGCGCAGTGGGAACTTGGGGAAATAAACCAAACTGAGCCAGGGAAAATGGGTTGACTGCAAGTGCATCTCATGTCCCTTCCTCCTCCTTCACTTTTCCTGACCCCACACAAGCCCATGTGAACTGTCATGGTATTTTTTTTTTTCACTCTTCTTGCTTTGTTTGTTGCCTTGCTCTTCAGCTGATAAATAATAGGCACAGCCAAAAAATGATGTAATTTGTAACTGCAAGAACACACAGTTCTGCATTTTATAAACAATAATTAACTACTGCTGACTGTGCCAGCCGTCAGAAGCCTGAAATGCTGATCACATCTTGCAGCTCTTACCACGGTAGCAAAGAAAGCAGAAGTATCAACTTTGAATTCTGCCACGTTGTCCTTTCCAGCTTGCAAATGAACTGATAATTTAACCGATATGATGCCAAAGTGGGTGAGCATTAAATTAATCATAAACAAAGACAAACACCGGTGGCCTGGTGTTGACTGTTGGTTTGGTTAGTGTGCATGATGCTTCTCTCTGCAGTCTCTTGAAAATACATTCTCCTGAATATGAGTATGGGCAGTATTTTGACTTTATGCACAGGTATGAACTTTGCCTATGTTTATATAGGTATCCAAAGCTTCCAAATGAACAGGAAATAGCACATCAGTACTTTTACTTTGGTTGACAAGATTGTTGTGTTTTGTGAGTGATGATACTTGCAAGATAGAGGCACCAAGGGTGAACAGTTGCAAGCATCCCAGAAGTGTTTTATAATTTGGACTGAGTGGAGATGTGGGCAGCGTGGAGAAATAGATCAAAATACAGTGCAGCTTTTTCCTAAAGCTACACTTGTTTTGGTAGCACAGAGTCAAAAGTCAGTTTTGCTCCTAAGTGAAGTAGCTCTGATTGAGAAGAGAGGCAGGAATCAGAGTGCATTGCTTTCTGGGGGTTGATGTCTTTTTAGTGTCTTCCTTCTCTGGCTATGGCAGAGACCATACACAATTCAACTGGCTTTTTTCCAGCTCTGTTTACTAACTCACAAAAGCAGTTAGGTTTGAACATCTGCATTAGCTCTTCCCTTGGTTTATCATTACAGATTTCTACTTGAAGTCTTTATTTCTAGGATGCTAGGCTGTGATTGATAATTAAATCGCCTTAAGTGCAGCATGAGTCATGCGAAACAGGGTTAGAATACATAAACGTGTATTTGGAGAGAACAATATTTATTCAAAGAGAAATAACACAGAAACAGTAGCAAAAAGCATACCACAGCTAACCACTCAATTCACTTGCTGCTGGTATAGTGATAAGTATTACTGTTTTCTCGATAGAGAATCTAAGCAGCCAGCCTGCATAAACTATGAAATATAATTACTCTGACATATGGGAAATCTCTGGCAGGCACTGACTTGGCATGGACAGCGCAGCATCACCCTGCAAAGGCCCCTGGAACCAGAGTGTATGGGAGACGTGGCCAGCATGTTCCAATAGCTCATCTATTTCTGAGCCTCTGACTGAACTGCAGATTAGTTCAATTTGCCGCGTTCCTGGAACAGCCCTTTGGCAGGACGCAGCATATTACTCCTCGTTTCTCCCCATTTCTGCACTTCATCCTCCCGTACTTTTCCTGCCGTTTTTGTACCTGAGTCTGGATTTATGGGTTTGAAGTTGCTGCTCTCTGGATCGACTTCCTTCCCCCATCTAAAAAGGGAAATTGAGCAGTAAATGTTTTCCTTTAGTATGTGGAATTTTCCTCTTGCAACTTAGCAAATCCTGGTCTGAATTTTACTGTAAAAGAAAACACTGCAGGTCATCATCTGTAAGAGCGTGTGTTTGTTGATTACTTGCTAAACTGACAGACACCCAACACTGAGTTAGCTATCCACATGATGTAGAGCTAAGAAAACAGCAGAAGTTTTGAGCATGTGACTTTTTTAAGGTTTGGGGGAGGGAAAGGCAAGATAACCTAAGAAAGTTCCTAAATCCCTGTTTGAGTTCCCTAGTGTTATTTGGTGTTAAGTACTTTGTTTCTTTAGCTATTCCTTTCTTCCATTTAAAGTATTCAAGATTTGGCATAGTTTAGCATTAGAGTTTGTACAGTCTTTCACATATTTATATACTAAAATGGATTTAAGTGGCAACTTTTTAGTCAATGTAAATTCAGTCTTAGCCCTCTTTGTATAAGCAGCAGATCTGCTAATTTTTTCATAGAATCTCAGACTGTTCATCTGCGCAGAAACTTCAGGTTCTGAAAACCAGCCTCTCATCCCATTCAGCTGTACGTTCCTCCAGTTTATTTTAATGAGAGATCAGTGGTGCACCAGTCTTGAGAATTATAGCAGTGTGTGAGGAATGACACGTTCAAAGTGATGATGGTTGAGGGTGGCACCTCACTCAGCTGGCATGGCAATATGTTAGCACTTGGAGAGGCAATTGAACGGGAATGGGCTCTAGCTGATAGAAAAATCTATCAGAATTGATAGAAATTACAGTCCTTGCCATATTGCAGCTTAAATATTTGTCCTGAAAGCTCCAATAGTAGTATTTGAAATGTATCTTTTTTTTTATAGTTGTCTTCCTTTTTCTTGGAAGTGAGTGTAATTTTCAAGCCTGACTTATTGGCTGGTATAGTTGTTGGTTAATCAGGATATGAGCATCATTCCTGACTTCATGAAGGACTGAGCAGGTAGCCTCATTGTGTGATGGTGGGCATACTTACATGGGCATAGTGCAGGAACCCTACCCTCACCTGTGGTATTATGACATCTGTGCCTGGAAAGCTCTAGGTAAAAGTTGAACTTCACGTGGCTCCTTTGTGCAAGTACCATATGACCACATGGAGTCCCTCCTTAATCTTGTTTGTTTAATAAGATCAGTATTTCATTTTCTTACTTATTTTGCACAGTATGATCCTAAGCCTTTACCACACCTTCTACTGCTCAGAATTCAAACCTTGCTCTGAAGGTGGCTTTTTCCCTCCCCACTGACTGCTTCTAACGCTAATCATTATAGCATCTGAGTATCTCACTATCTCAGTTTTATAAATCCCTTGTGAGATGAGGAGGTGATATTTCTCCTTAAGCCTTGGCCCTCCTCTGTTAAAGTAGTAAAGAGACAAATCTATTAAACTTGGGTTCCTGACGTAAGGTACCAGAGACATATTTTTATACTGACTACTCTGAGAATTAACAAATCATTGTTCCAGAATACTTCAGCTTTAAGTGATGGGCCTCCTGGTCTTAACTGCTTCCAACCAGTGCCAACAGAGGCCTTAATTTTACTGAAATTGCATTTCATGAGCTGTACTGCACTTCCTTGAAAATTCATTTAAATTGAAAAAAGTAAGTATTAAATCTATTTAAAATATTTTTGCACAGCTCTACTGATAGGTGAAGCAGAAGTTTAAAGTGTTTGAAATGTTGTTCATGTGCTAGTTTGTGCAGATGCAATGCTGGCTCACGTGCTAGTTTGTGCAGATGCAATGCTGGCTGGGTACAACTTAAATGGAGATGTAAAGTTGCAAGTTTGGATCTCTGTGTCTACAAGAAGTTCATAAAAATGGCTTAATCTTAGCAAGGACAACCATTAACAGTTACTCTGTTGTCTTCTTGCATATCTGTTGCAGTTTAGCATTAAAAAAACAAGATCCCAATGGGCCTAGTACACTTACTGGAAAAGACAAAAATCAACCTTCTGAGCCAGTAAGAGAGCCGTGCTTTTCAGTAGAAATAAAAGCTAAATATGAGATGTCTTTGGTCACCCAGTCTAGCCCCTGTCACTACAAGGTTGTTCTCTAGAATGGAGAGCTCTTGTTCTTGGTTGTGGGTTTTGGTTTGTTTGGGTTTTTTAATTAAAAAGACAAGGCACATTTTCTCTTTTACCTGAAAAAAATGTTCCAGAGCACAGCATATCTCAGCAGCAAGAGCGTTTTCTGGTCAGTCAACAAGTCTTTTTAGGATGGGCTACATACCTTAGCCCATCTAACTTCATTTTTCTTTTTGAGGTTGTATGTCTCGGTAATCTTTGTTCAACTTCACCCATATTTAACTCTTTCTTAGTATTTCTGTAGGAAGGAAATTCCTTTTTAAACCCTTTGCTGTGCATTCGTTGTGCAGGCAATACAAATAAAAACGTGAAGACATGCCATTTCAAGGTTCCAGTAGTATGCCTTGCAAATAAATGCACAGTTGTGTGTAATTAAAAAAAAAAACCCAAACAGTTCTCTGCACTAAGAGCTGGAAGTATGTGCATTTGTGGAATTCATTGTAGATCATCAGGTATAAGTTTTTGGTATAAAACTTAGTTTATAGAAGTTTATACATTTTGCACTGTAGAAGCACCTTTTTCTCACCCTGAACAAGGGTAAACACAGTTCATAATTTCCTCTTTGCACAGGACTACTGTGACTGAACAGTTACAAACATCTAAACTTGAACAACTCATCATAGCATTTAAGCAATATTAAAATGGTGATTAGAGTACTGAAATATTTTGCTTTCCTAAGCTATTCCCAAGATTTTGATTGCTTTAGGCGCATGCAGTTGTTAATCCGAAGGCACTGAGAGGGTAACCAAGCTCTTATTAACTAACTGCTCAATTGTGGACAATTTAGTAGTAAAGAAAAGGGGGAGTGCTACAGAAATGGAGATCCTTCCCTACTTCAAGAGGCTTGTGAAGGAAGGTCTTTAAAAAAAAAAAACAACAAACCCCAAAAAACCCACCTAGTTCAATATAGTATATTTAGCTGTTGACCAAGATACATAGGAGCTTGGCACAGACCTTCTACTTTGTTAAATTAAAGATACCTTACTGTAAGAAATAGAAGAAAATTAAATTTTGTTATTTATTGCATAAGGCTTATGAGTGGAGAAGACTAAAAGCCTGCTCTAAATCTGTGGATTGCCATTTTGTTTTTTGAGATGTGCTTGCTTGTTTAGTACCTTCCCTCCCCCGATGCCACCATCGTGCCAGCAGAAAGCGCTGCTTGTGCATACACACAGCAGAAGGAAGAAATGCATCTCTCCCTTGGGTCACACCCAAGCTCCCTGTGAGTTACATCAGTGTGAAGTTAGAGCTCTGTTATCCTGCTGCTGTATGGTCCTCACCGGAGCACCTCCCAGGAGTGGAGTGGCATCCCTGTACTGGAGAGGGTAGTTCTGTCAGTCTCACACCAATGGGGACTTTCTTGTGTTGGGCAGAATCCCCTATTTCAGCTAGGGTTTGACTCTAGTTTTGGCTGCCAGAATAGCAACTGAAGCTTGATTCCTGAACAGTGAGTCAGCCTGAAAAATAAACAGTGTAACTGAACAGATAGCTCCAAACCCGCTGTAGAGAATATTGAAGAACTAGTGAAGCCACTAGAAGGTAAGGAGCCAACTGCTTCTGACACAAATTCAAAGGTCCTGTCTTTCACTGGGATGCTGAAAGAATTCAGATGAATCATCTCTGTAAGAATGCTTATAGTCAGAGAGCTGCCCTTGAAGTAACTCTCTTAAGTGTGATTTAAAAGGTGAATTAATTTTTACTATAAAGCATCTCCCTGCTTGGCTTAGATTAAAGAAAAAAAAATGCAGCTTCCAAGCTTTTGATTACAAACCAACTTATCACCAGCCACCAGTTATTACTGCGGTCCTTAAAAGATTTAAAGCTTGCCCTATGCCAAAGCTCTATTTAATACTGCACACCTAGCTATATTTAACACTACATTATTTGCCATTTGTAATCAAGTTAATGAAATCTTATGTGAATATGTTTTCATCTTTAAGTTTTCCACAATTCCTAACATGGCTTAAGTTGCCCTACTTCTGCTTGAATTAAGGCTTAATTAGAAAGATGTGCTCATTGCCTTAGTAGCCTGTAGAACCATGGGATGGTAGTAAAGTCAGGAATACCACTGATGTTAAGTGTAAAATTACCAGATTTAAAGACAAATGCTTAAGGTAAACCCCAAGCTTTCTAGAGATAATGGGCATCTAGTACAAAGGACTAAAGCAAAATACTAAAGTTGAACTAATTTGAGTTAAACTAAATCATGAGTATGCATACCTTGGATCTTCAGTGTAATTTTGATTTCAGCAAGCTTGGAAAAAAAAAACCAAACCACCTCCAAAAGCATTAGGGAGCAGGATTAAAAAAAATCCAAAACCCCAAACACTCACAATAGTCATAACTACATTTGCAGAAAGACAGCAGCTTCCTGCTTAAGTGGATTCCAAAGATGACATGCATGGAGAAAGACAGACTTGTCAGACTGAATACTTAAAGTATAACAGACATTTCAGAGGTGCATGTTTGCAGAAAATAGTTTTCCATTTAGTTTCAAGTAGAATTTCAAGCAGTCTTAAAGTTTGGTTGAAAAGCACCATTATGTATACAGTTGTTTCCAAACAGTTCTTCCAGCCCAGAACGTGGTCACCAGTAAGAGGTACTTAGTTTTCACAAATTAGGAAGTTTTGAATCTGGGACTACATCATTAATTTGGACGACTGGCTTCAGTGACTATTGCTGTTCTTTTGATGCCATTAAATAATGGAGATAGACAGACTACTAATTCAGTGCAAATTACACACAATGCATCAAGGCTTGGGCATGTGCGGTTCTACTCATGGGTCATGTTTTTTGGGGCCTGCAAGAACCGAACTTGCAGTCAATTCAAGGTTTAGGTTATGTCTTTATCAGCAAGTAACACACTGCAGTAGGGGCAGAGCTGTAGAGCAAAATGGTTGGTGCTGAGAACCTGACATCCCTGCACTATCTTTGAAATTTTTATTTCAGCCTAGAAATAAAACACTTTTCTATTTCAGCCCAGACCCTGGTCTGGTCCAGCTGAATACCCATTAAACAGGTCAAATGCAGTAAGAGGCATTCCAAGAGCATATTTCTTGCTTGAGTTTTGCTGTAAGTGAATCCAGTTTATGCACTGAGAATACTGCACTAACCAGCCAGATCATGGTAAATGGTCTGCTAGCTTGGAAGGCATAGAAAAGCTCTTAGTTAAATATTAAGGTGACTAAAAATTTTTTTTTAATATACTTAGTGCGGTGTTCCTGCTGGTTTCCATTTTGAAGGTGTTAATTCACAGAACACTTAAGATCAGTCAGTACATATAATAATCTTGAAACAATTATTCTAGGTTCTGCTCCCCCCCATTTCCCAGGTGCCAGAGTCTTTTTGATGTCATACCAAAGAGAGTCATCACTAAGAGTATTATGGTTGCATAGCAACCTCAACATGATAAACAACTGGCTTAAAGCAGTCCTTTGCTGTTTTATTTCTTTTCCAACAGGAGCCAGTTTCCTACCACTGCAACTAATAAAACTCTTGAAGAAAAACAAATGCAGTGTTTTATGACTAAATAAGAGGTTTCTTTATTCAAGTATCCTGTTATTTCTGGGCACTATCACCAGATTACTGCACCAAGTTATCTTAAAGTACCCAGTATTCCAGCATTATAATTTCTCTGCAAACAGAACACCAAGCCCCATCTTGTCTCTCCCCCCACTTGGATTATCAATTGAAAGCATAACAGAAATATTCCATGTATGAAGGTAGAAATCTAGTAATACTAGTAATCCAGCTGTAATTTCCAAAAGCATTAGTGTTTTTTTTTCCTACTGTAGCTGACTAGGTAAGTCTTCTACAGAAAAAACACCTAAACATGGACATACACAACATACAAGTTTATATTCCCAGTTTTGTTTATTTTCATGGAATGCTAATTTAGTTACAATATGGCAGTTCATAACTACTGAAATGTGACATTAATTCATCTCCAATGCTGCAGAACAGTCTTGATTTATATATATTGTTTTAAACCAATCTTATTTTACATAGTTGAGGTCTCTGGTGGTTTTTAAGCTCTGATGCTTAAGCACACAGCAAGCTACAAACCTTAGGTTTTATATTTATACATATATTCTGTGTATTCAGACAACTGCTGAAATTTATCTATAATTTAATATTTATAAAAAGTGCATATACTGGTACATATGCACATCTAGAAACACACTTTTACTACTGCCTCCCTTTTATAAAAAGCTGCATAACATACAGCCATATTATTCTCACTCACTGCTATTGAAGTCCTTTACTATCTTTGTTACACAATTTCAACTATTTAATTCCCTCAAACTGAATGTAGGTATTTCTATGTATATTTTCTCCTAAAGAAAAAAAAGCCCTCCCTATTCCTTTAAGAAGCTTTAAATCATGCATCAGTTTAGTAAACAGTCACTTTAGCATGGATTTTAGAATCCTAGACAGTGTAAAATCTACTTCTGGAAAATGTCTGTCTGTATATTTAATTTCCTCTTTTAGTTACAAAAAAATATATAGGATTGAATCATACTGAATACATGCATCTCTCAAAGTGGCTATATTCTAGCCTTATAGATAAATTAAAAAAGTACACCCCTGCTAATAGGATGCAAACATGGCCTCAAATAGGCCATTACCTGTATTTAATATAGCTCATTACATTAAAAAGTTCAAGTCAGCTGTTCTCTCAAGATGGTGTCAAAAGAGTGAAGAGCATAATATATTTATACTCAATATACAAAGGTGGTGCACATACCTAGTGCCATTTAATTATTCAATACTTTCAAGGCTCCTAGGCTTTGCCTCTGGTGATACAAATCCTGAAATGATCTGAATGAAAGTTTAAGTTGAAAATTGTTTTTAATACACCATAAAAACAAGTTGTGTTTAAAAGAAAAATGTACACTGAACAACCTGAAGTACTCACTGAAAAAACTGTACAAAACTATTATAGATACAGAAAGAAATAATGGTGGACTTAACTTCAAACAGAAGTAACACTTGTTAACATATGTAAAAACTTGCTTTGTTTTATTCTTCTACTAAGTAAGAATTTGCAGCCGTTCAGAACAAGTAAAATTCAAACCACCTCACAATGTTTACATTTAAAGTTTTTTTATACAGTGCAAACGTTTAAGACAGAATAACTCCCCAGTGAAACAGGTGACACTACTCAGTGCCAGTCTTTTGAAGATTCTTCTTTCAAGGAGTCTATTTACACATTAAGCTAAAGGTTCACTATATATGCTTTGAAGTTTGCTGAATATCAGCAAGTAAAATTCAAACCACCTCACAATGTTTACATTTAAAGTTTTTTTATACAGTGCAAACGTTTAAGACAGAATAACTCCCCAGTGAAACAGGTGACACTACTCAGTGCCAGTCTTTTGAAGATTCTTCTTTCAAGGAGTCTATTTACACATTAAGCTAAAGGTTCACTATATATGCTTTGAAGTTTGCTGAATATCAGCAGAAAAATACGTGAACTAGCAGCAGTTGTATTACGAATATATGATGGTTACTTTAATGAATGCATAAAGTTTTCAAGACTGTATTCAGTGTCATACTGTTCTTGATCCCATAGTTCTCCAAGGTTTTCGAGTACTGATTTCATTGATGCTTTCCCAGAAGAGGTAGAGGTATCTGCTTTTTCAGTTTTTCCATCCTTCAGAAAAGAAAAAAAAAAAATTAATATACAGAATGTTTTCAGGAGTATACTAAATTCTTCGAGTCTGATGATTCTTTTGGGGAAATATCACTTCCTCCTGTTTTTCAGAGAGCTGTCTACTATTCATCATTCCAACTTCAAGTGTTCGTCTGATTAAATTTTACATTTCAAAGCAAAACTTTTCCCTAAGTTTACTCTATTTTTGGTAGGTATTTGTAAAAACAGTTCTTTACTTTGTCAAGAGTGAACAGATCAAGAAGCTGTTCTGTTCCCATGCTCTGTAGGCTTGCATTTTCTTGGCTGATCACTGTATTTGCAATATTCATTTTGAACTTTTGAAGACCCATGATCTTTTCCTCCAGAGTTCCCCTGGTTATCAGGCGATATACATTAACAACACGTTTCTGAAAGGGAAAAAAAAAGCACACACAGCTAAAAAAATACCATCTTAGGTATTCAAGAAAGCATAACTTTTTAGTATTCATCATGGACAGTCTGGAAGCAGTTTGGCTTGGAGTTACCAAGTACAATTACTGAAGGGTAACTCTGACTGATGTTATATGAAAAGAATGAGACCATGCCAGCATATAGTAATAACCTGCAATTGCATCTGTACTCAGGAAGTTAAGAATTCACTGCTTTTTTTACAGCTGTAGAGGGAGACTAACAACAGTCGCTCTTTCCCTGTCCAGGCATCAGAGAAGGACAACCCTTCAGTTCCTTGTCTCAGTTGCATCTCTTCCTCCACTGAGGGGTGATTCTTCCCTAACCCTCTCCTCAGCAGCTCAGCAAGTACAGAGGAGAAGGCATACCAAGTTGGGGACAGGATAATAAAGTACACACTTCAACATCTGGCATATTTGCAAGAAAGCAGTATGAATGAAAGCTTAGTGGAAACCCCCAGACATCACTCTTATTATATGCTACAACCTTCTCCAAATTCGAAGAAACAGAAGTTCAGCAAGGGAAAAAGACTATGAGAAATTAAGAGTTTTTCACCTGCCCAATGCGATGTGCCCGATCCATGGCTTGCAGGTCTCTCATTGGGTTCCAGTCATGTTCCACAAATACTACTGTATCAGCCCCTGTTAAGTTAAGTCCCAATCCACCAACATGAGTGGTGAGCAAAAGAACATCTATAGATGGGTCATTATTAAACCTGCATACAAAAAGAGTTAAGCATGGTAAATTTCATTTAAATAATGAACTTATGAACCTCAATTGCTTTGAGGCAGACAAAAGAACCATTCTGTACCATATAAATAATACAGTTCATTACAGTTGGCTTCATATTGGTTATGAAGGGATATGCTTACCGTGAAACAATGGAATGCCTCTGACCAGCAGGTATACTGCCATCTAGTCGTAAATAAGTAACTGAAGGTAACTGAGGTCTGAGAAGGTCATGCTCCACTATATCCAGCATGCTTTTAAGTTGACAGAAGATTAGTACTCTGTGCTGGGCCACAACAGCTTCTGTACCGCTTTCTGAAGATCCACCATTCCCCAAACCACAGTCCAGCAGCAGCTTGAAGTAAAAGAGCATTAAAGTGCATCATCAAAATGACAGTAGATCTCATGTAAATATTGACATTGATGGACTATTGAAAGTAGAAATAAGAGAAACAACTACAGAAGGAAGTCTGTAAGTAGCAGTCACTTGAATGACATAATGCAAAGTTTGGCTTCGCTGTCAAACTACGGAGTCAACAGAATAGTCATTTTCTTCATTTTGCTTTACTTACAATAGAATTTAATTAGGTAATGCAATCTAACTTTATCAAGCTAATAGTCTCCTGTATAATAAATAGGAGAAGAGTTTTTCTGTAACAAGAGGGACAGGAGAAAGAAACAGAATAAAAGTAAGGTTTTTGACAAGGCAGCAAAAATTATGTAAACATCATCACCTTGAAGCAAGCTTGTGCTTCCCCCTCCCCCTTGAATTAGCCGGAAAAATAAAGCATATGCCTAAAAACCCCTTGTACTCTATTTCATTTGCTACTTAACTAATGTTTTAAGATCAGTTTTCATACTGATGAAGTCTTAAGCAAAACCTTCTAAATTGTAACATCATCAGGAGACATACATTTAGGAAACTTAAGGCACAACATACAAGTTGACTTACTTGTTTTAAAGCAGACAGCTTAGGTGCATGTTGGATATCTCGAAGGGATGAATTATGAGCTGCAAGTTGCTCTGTAATTCTTTTATATTCTGGATGTTGGGTTGTTAACACTAATGCTGGATGGTTGCATAGCTTCCGTAAGTATTGCAGTGCCTTTAATTATTTAGGAAATGAAGTTCAAAGGAGTGGTTAGCAACAATGTAGTTACAGAAAAAGGATGAACAAAACTGATTTTAAGTATAGGGGCCACATTCCACAATTTGGACTTTAGGGTATATTTTCATTAAAATAAAGTTGCACATTTATATTAAGGAAACCTGTATTTCAAACTGTATCCAGTAACCATTAAGAGCATAGCGATCTTGGTTCCTGCAACAGGAACCATGCAAAGACTACCATTCCCCACACCTTCACGTGAGTGTGGGAGATAGTAGAGTTTGGGAGCTGTGCAGAGCCTTTGAGAATTATTGTTTCCAAGTAGCCAAGACTTAATCTGCAATTCTGTAAGACCATGAACCTTCATAAATTCAGATCTAACCTTAAGGAAACTTTTTTGTTTGTGTTTTAGAAGCTTAATTTTGTAGTGTAACAACTGATGAGATCAAAATTAGTTCCCTCTTGTTTTGAGGTTTTGCACTTTTGGTAATCAGTTTTTAACTGACAGTAGTATCCAAGATCCACAAAACTGCTGAACTGGTGTTTAATGTAATTTAACTGTAATTATGTAATTTAAGCATAATAGCTATACATCACATTCCAGGCAATCTGATCCAAAATCTAAATATTTTACTTAGATCATATGGCCACAAATGTATAAGTTAACTATCTGGATTTTCATCTTTTATTAAACCCAGAAGTACAGTTACAAGAAATAAATGAACTAGGTAGTAAAAATTACTGAAGAAATCTGTACCTGAAATACATGACCTGTAGCTTTAAGCTTTGGTTTTTCAGTTTCTTCATTCAGTGAAATTGAAGAAACTGTTTCATCAATATCACACTTGGCACGAGACTTGGCAAAATCTTCATAAAGCTGAACCTGTAGACCAGGCCCCAGACAAGAGAATGAGTATGTTTTCCCCAACAGAAGTAAGATGAACAAGTTCCGAGTTAAAGTTCTGAATTCTCATAAATCAAGAAAGCTATTTTATACATAGCACAACATTAACAGTGGAATCTCTTGCAATTTATTTTCCTTCAGCTTGGGAAGTATTCTTTAAAAAAAACCCCTGCAGATGCCTAGATGTTGTTCTTGTAGAACAATACCAGAAATTAAGCTAAAGAAATACTCTACTGCAACTGGTCTGAAATTAGTTTTTAAACACGTACTAGAAAAGCTTTAGTCCTGTGGTCCCCAGAGAGTGTCAGAGCTGATAACACATTGACCCAGGAATACAGAAGTGGTTCCTTTGTGGTCTTAACTGTGCTGAAAAAACTAAAGCTTCCAGCCGCTTTTTAAGCATACCTGTAGAGGACTGAGAATACAGTAATAATCTTGAATAATTTTGGGTGGAAGATCTTGCAGTACATCCTCTTTCATTCTCCTTAGCAGGAATGGCAGAACTTGGCGGTGCAGTGCTTCCATTGCAAGAACCCCTAGTGAAGGCAATGAAAGCAGTATTTTCGGCAAAAAAAAATTTTTCAAAACATTCAGCCCCCCCAATCTCACGTTGGAACTGACTGCACTTTCTGTTTTCGTTAGCAGTTCTCATTTAAAGGAAGAAAACAGGAAAACCAGGATTTAACATTTGATCCCTACCAGCCTCTTGTTCTCGACTGGAGCTTCGGGCATCTCTACTTGCCAGTATTGGTTTGCCATATCGAGCTGCAAATTGGCGTTCAGTACCCAAAAATCCTGGCATAAGGAAGTCAAACAACGACCACAACTCTAAGACGTTGTTCTGAACATAAAAGAAACATTTGTTACATTATTTTCAAAAGTAATGAATTGCTACAAGTTATCAGAAACATTTCCATACATATTTAACACTGCCTATAAAACACTACAAACATAACACTTCAACATACTTTTGAGCTCCTGGAACTTGGTGGTTCTTTCATCAACCTTAAGTTACAGGAAGACCTGTACGTGCACTTTAACACATAAATGGACTTTCTACTGTGTCTGATGTCTTAAGCCATGCCCTGAGTTGTTCTGGACAACAAAACCCAGGAGTGGTCTTAGTCCTGGATGAGACAGATACTCCACAGACAAGTCATTTTGGGCAAAGCCCAAAATCTGGAGTTCTCAGAGTCGAGTTTCTTGCTAATTTCACTAGAGGCATAAGGAAATGCTCTCTCCCCTTCCCTGCCTGCTACTTAAAGAACAAGTGGTAGAGAAAATCTCGTTGCCAACTTTTGAGCCCCATTAGTACCGCAGATCCTGCACCCATTCCCCTATACATGGGTATACTGGGAAAGGAAAAAGATGTAGTTTCAAGCATTTAGTAATGAAAGGCTTTTTTACAATGTATACTTTGAACAAGACAACTCTGATAAAAAGCACAATAAAATGGACTGCAAAGTAGATCTCTTTTGCTTGTTTTCTACTACTCCCCCAACTCCTTAGGAAAAAAGAAAAGCAGTTACCTGGATTGGTGTCCCAGAAAGAATTATCCTGTAATTGGCAGTCAGCTGTTTTACTGCTTTTGACAGCTTTGTTTTTCCATTTTTTATTACATGGCCTTCATCAAGAATGCAGTAATTAAACTTAATATTTCTAGAAAAGAAGAACATAGACTTAAGTAGCATTTAAAATGCTAAGCTATTAAAAACCTCAGAACATGAACCAATTCTTACCTGAAGAAGTCAATGTCATTTCTCACAACATCATATGAAGCCACTATGAGATTGTGTCTTTTCACCTGGTGTTGTAATCTTAAGAAAAAAAAAAAAGGAGATCATAACTGAAGTGTTCCTTACATACGTTATTAATTTCAGCCTTTAAAGGTACCACCACAAGTTTTACCATGTCCACAAACTATGCTTCAGTAGTAAAGTGAATTTCAAAATTCTGTGGGTGGTTTTTTACTCTACCCAAGTCATAAATGCAAAGTGCATTACCTTGCTCTCTCAGTAGGAGGTCCTGTATAGTGCAAAGGATTAAGATATTCTTTTGAGCAAAATTTGCCCACTTCATCCACCCAGTGTCCTGTAAGCGTAGGAGGGCACACCACCAAGGAGGGAAGAGGAACACTGTCCACCAGTTTTGTTCTTGCATATTCCTGAGCCCTTTAGGAATATCAAAACAAGTTTGAAAAAATTGTTTTTCACAGAATAGTTGAGGTTGGAAGGGACCTTTAGAGGTCGTCTGGTCCAACCCCCCTGCTCAAGCCGAGCCACCAACAGCCAGTTGCCCAGCATTACATACAGAGTCATTACCATAGATAAAACCTATCATTAAAGTCTTTAAGCTTACCTGAGGCAATGATCACCTGCAAGAATGCAAATGGATTGTAAAGTTTTTCCTAAGCCCATATCATCACAAAGAATTCCATGAAGTTTGTATTTATTGAGAAATGCCAGCCAGTTCACTCCATCCTGAAATCAGAAAAAAATAGTGCCTCAGAAGTAAAAACTGGCTTTTGGCTAGTTGAGCTTCAGTTCAAACATCTCTATGTTCTATCATCCATCACTGTCAAACTACGAGCTTGTTTCCCACCATAAATGCATCCACTACAGCCCATTCACTCAGAGGGGAATAAAGGGAGAAACATAAGCGGCCAAATAGTACAGCGAGGCCTGGTTTTGCAGTGGTGAGCTGCCACAGTCAGCCTAAGCAAGGCACAGCCCATTGGCCATTCCCTGAGAAAAATGACAGAATCCAGACAGGAGAAAAAAATATCATTAAAAGAAAAACAGTATACATGGCATGCATTACTTAATTTGTTCTTCCTTACCCAAGAGTCCAAGATACACACAGAAACACACTGTGTTTTAGCACAGCTAAAAACAAAACAAAAAGCCAAAAAACCCAGCACCCTAACAACTCCTACCCTTCCATAAAATCATATCAGACTAGAACTTATTGTTCTTTTAAAATAAAAGTACAAGCTGTTACCTGCTGGTATTTTCTGAGCTCTGCTTTGATTGGTACTGGAATTTTATAGTTTTCCAGTTTTTTTCCATCCAGTAATTGTTCCAGAAAGTGGCGTTCTTTAGCTTTCATTCGGATTAATTCTTCAGACATGTTTGGTGGATCTGGTATACCAGCCTAGGATAATGTTTTTAAAGCAGTAATGTAAGGGCTACAGTACTTAATTCTCACACAGACAATAATAAAACCTCATACTAGCTTAGACATTTTAAACAAACAGATGGCAAAGATCTGCAGTCTCCTCCATTGTATAAATCCAAACTCAGTGCTATACTTGTTTGATTCCTTGCAGATCGACTCAGCCAGGGTTGTAGGGTGCAAAAGACAAACTCTGCCCCAAAGGACACACTGAAAAGCTTGATACAATTGCATAGAAGAGGGGAAATCCTGGTCATGCCTGCAAGATTTTACAGAGACTGAGCTATTCTACCTCTAATCAGAGAGTTTATCTGGCTGGCTAGAGAATCCTTTGACACCCATTTTGCCTTACCCACAATCTACCATCCAAAGTTAGATGGATTTTTCTCCTACAGACATTAGCAGAATTAGATCTAAAGTGATACTGAAATCCATAGGTTGAATTCAAGCAGTTGGAAACTACTGGGAAAAAGAAAGATGTAAACCCCTCCAGGTTTGTAGCAGCAGACCTTTGCTTCCTAGGTACTTCCCATACCAGGCCAGAAGCCCAAAGAAGCTGTATCTGGGGACCAAACATGCTCAGACATTCTTGCTTGCTAATAATATAAAGTAGCAAAAGAGGCACTGATATTTTCCATCATCACACCTGTCATCCCAGTTTTCTGGGCCATCTCCATCTTTAGTTAGCTTTACTTCAAAAGTTACTAATCACTTAGGGAGGTCCTGGCTGAGAAGAAAAACTCTATCAAGTAATTCCACCATGTATGTGGTTAATAAGGAAGGGGGAAAACTAACTCAGATTTCAGCTGTTAGAAGTGCTCCAATAAGGTATTTAAGTACATACATACACACAGACAACAGCCTACTTGTTCAACTGCTCTTCCTACCCTCCCTTTTAAAAGAACATGTCTGAAGTGTGACTACTATGCCAGTTAATTTGATTCAAGTATATTGTCAACTTGCAGCATGATTGCTTATCAATAAAACAGGACAGATTAAGTTGAACCATTTACCTTATAATCCTTCTCTCAGTCATATTTTCATTTTTATGGTTGAATGAATAATGAAATTGAGAATAAAGATACAGGAAACTGAGCATAGCTAAGTTCTCCCAACTCATTTATTACTACTGTTCCCAATTCCTCACAATTAGAAACCAACACAAAAATACAGATTAGAAACTCCACGCTTATTCAGACCTCTATCGCTTTTACTTATCCAGCAGCTGAATTCAGGTCATGCATTTTAGGTAGTATATAAAATGCCAGCAATAAACACAAAAGACTAGATAGACTCTTTGTTTTGTTACAGAACTAGAAGTCATGCTTCAGGGACATGAAATTGGAAGAGTGGAAAAGTTTTTTTTTTTGTTTTAATGATACCACTATAACTACTGAAAACTAAGATTTTTGTCTTATGAAATATCTGCAAGACTACCCTAAAAAGTCTTCCCATTTTAAAAAGTAAAACTGTACCCATAAAATACCACTCCATAAGTTTTTTCACACAAAGCATGTGTAAAACTTTGTCTATGAAAACTTGATAAAGTTATTACAGTCTCAAAAAAGGATTCCTTAATAAAGCATTTCCCCATAAAACACCTATTTCGCTAGTCCCCATCAATCTACCCCCTACTCTTTCCACTGAGATGACTCCAACCCCTCTACATTTATCAATTTAAATTCCTTGTTTGGCCTAACATTTAAAATTGCCAACATTCAAAAGACTGTCCCACAACAACACTGGTATTTTCTCTCATTAATCTACTTCACTCTAAGTCTGCATATTTCTAAGTTTGCATATTTAGTATAGTTCAGTATCTGATACTGAACTTCCTTAACTGGAAAGGGAAGTCTTAAGGGAGATCTTGAGTAACTGTGGAAAAGAAGCATGAACTGATCATACATATGTATACAAATTAATAAAACAAGTATTCTTCATTTTTAAGAGATGCTCACTAAATTCTACTAAAATAGCTTTAAAAAAGAAATCTAAGCTACATGTATTCCATAGGTTGTATTTAGATGCATATGAAGGGCACAGGTGCGAATGGCATTGGAATGAACAGCAGCATGACAAATTCATTTCTACTTTTCTCACTTTCAACTTTTTCAACATTTCAGTGTAAGCATACAGAAAGTGCTCCATTTAAGGCAGATTGCTAGTTATCAGATTCTAAGGCTCTATTATGCTAAATTAAAAATTGAGATAATAAAAGATACTAAACCCATTAAACTGACATTGACAAATTCTGAACTGTCTTCTATTACCATCTGGTGGTGAAAATAAGTTACTTAGAAGCCTTGTAGTCCTTGAAGCACAAGGTTAGAAAGTGTCTGAGATGTGCAAGTTGTAGGAGGAGTGAAAAACTGAAGCAAATCTGTACTAATTAAACACTACTGGATCATAATACACATAATATTTTGCCCAAAGCTGTAGGGTGGGGCTTTTTGATTTTAAAAGCTAGGAATAAGTAATTGTACTTATCTCCACACTATTTCTATTACTGCTATTTCATTTTTTCCTTTTAAATCAGTATTGCTTTTTTAGGCATTTCTCTTGACCACATACACAACACCACACATACCTAGAGAGCGCACACATAAAACTCCCAGGACTTTTGAGCCCAAACTAGCAAAAGCAGCATTACATGCAGTTAAAATGAGTTTCTTATAAAGAAAAATTTTACTTTAACATTAATTTAGAAAATTACTAACAGAGGGTCCAATTTTACTCATTTTACATTATAAAGGACACATCTTCAATTATCTGATATGGACTCAACATCTATAACAACAGTTACTTATTCAGCATTTAATAAGCCGGAAGCTTGGACTTTGTGGCTGGTGAAAAAGTAGATACAGGGCAGTTCACATACTCGGTATACTTACAACTTGAGCTTACCTCAAGAGGCATTAGTCTAATTAGTGTTGCAAAGCACTGAGTAGCCATAAAACGTACACTGTCTGTCTGATCACTCATTCTACCCAGAACTGGAACCACTAGAAGAACAATGTACGGAACAATACCAACATCTAGCTGCTCCATTACACCTGGATCAGTTATTAAGGAAATAGTTTTTACCAGTTCAGGATTGTCTGACATCAATATATTCCTGGCAGATTTCACACTCAATATGTAAGAGTCATAAATACATTACATTCAGATGAACAAGACTTCTACTAACAAAGCCGGGGGGGGAATGTCTGATCTACCCAGTTACATTTAGCCCAGTGAATTCCATGGTTTGAGAAACTGAATTACCTCCACCAAAACTTCATTTGATAGATAAAATAAAGGCAATGGAAATGAAAGTTTCTTCTGTTTCTTATCTACAGGAGAAAAATAGCTTAACATTTTATTTCATTCCTCCTCCCATTTTTTTCAGGCAACAATTTTTGTTCCCCCAAATTATGCAACTGCAAAGAGGTTTCTGCATTTTTGAGTACTCAAGCAAGGATACATGCAAGTGCTTCAATTGCACCTTCTTGTTTGGTGTTGTCATCTATTGCTCCCAACCACGGTAGAACCTTCTCTAGAAAGATATTCATTGTTTCCATGGTAGCTATTTTGCTCATAACACCTACACAACGAGCAGCCATGTGTCTCACTGCAGTGCTGGGATGTTGAAGGCACATGTAGAGATGAGGCAAATGCTGTATTAACTGAATAGAAGAAAAGAGTGGGGAAAAGAGGCTAATATGAGTTATAAACAAATTACTTTATTATTTTGAAGTAAACAGTCTTTTTAAGTCACTGTTGCCTCCCAAAGAACGCTTGAAATGGCTCCTTAAACAAGATCTAATTGTTTAGAACCGAAAAATTGTTTCGGAAGAAAAAGACAATTGAATTTTGAACAAGTATTACTCCCCAATACAGTTAAAATTCAGAGAGCAACAAGATGTTTAGGGTTTTAGTCAGAATGCAATTTAAAGAAGCCCCTGATAATTAAGGAAGTGTTTCACACTGGAAGAATACAGTACTAAGTACTCTGAACTTTTTATTAAAAAAAAAAAAGAATTATTGCTTAAATACAGATAGATAGATTAAAGAATTCCTTCCAGCTAGCAAATTTGTCCTAGATTCACCCCGTTTATGTTTAGGCAGACGAATTAGCCATGTTGGGAGTCTTATTAACTCTGTGTGACAAGACAGACACCCAGAAGGAAATTCTTATCTTCCCAAGGGGATACGTGTGTACGTACATGTCTTTTCTGTGTCAACACAAATACATTTTTATGTCAGGTATCTTAAATGGATGGCCAGGTTTTTCCTAGTGTGGAAGTCCCTAAGTATTAGCTTTGATGAACCAATTCCACCCTCTTTGACTTGGTGATTTTTTTTTTTTTTTGAAACCTGTATACAATGTTAGCACCCCCAGAACCGATCTACACATTAACTACACACCATATATATAGGTATATATATATAAAAATACATGTATCTATCAAAAAAAAAACTCAAGCAAGGATACATGCAAGTGCTTCAATTGCACCTTCTTGTTTGGTGTTGTCATCTATTGCTCCCAACCACGGTAGAACCTTCTCTAGAAAGATATTCATTGTTTCCATGGTAGCTATTTTGCTCATAACACCTACACAACGAGCAGCCATGTGTCTCACTGCAGTGCTGGGATGTTGAAGGCACATGTAGAGATGAGGCAAATGCTGTATTAACTGAATAGAAGAAAAGAGTGGGGAAAAGAGGCTAATATGAGTTATAAACAAATTACTTTATTATTTTGAAGTAAACAGTCTTTTTAAGTCACTGTTGCCTCCCAAAGAACGCTTGAAATGGCTCCTTAAACAAGATCTAATTGTTTAGAACCGAAAAATTGTTTCGGAAGAAAAAGACAATTGAATTTTGAACAAGTATTACTCCCCAATACAGTTAAAATTCAGAGAGCAACAAGATGTTTAGGGTTTTAGTCAGAATGCAATTTAAAGAAGCCCCTGATAATTAAGGAAGTGTTTCACACTGGAAGAATACAGTACTAAGTACTCTGAACTTTTTATTAAAAAAAAAAAAGAATTATTGCTTAAATACAGATAGATAGATTAAAGAATTCCTTCCAGCTAGCAAATTTGTCCTAGATTCACCCCGTTTATGTTTAGGCAGACGAATTAGCCATGTTGGGAGTCTTATTAACTCTGTGTGACAAGACAGACACCCAGAAGGAAATTCTTATCTTCCCAAGGGGATACGTGTGTACGTACATGTCTTTTCTGTGTCAACACAAATACATTTTTATGTCAGGTATCTTAAATGGATGGCCAGGTTTTTCCTAGTGTGGAAGTCCCTAAGTATTAGCTTTGATGAACCAATTCCACCCTCTTTGACTTGGTGATTTTTTTTTTTTTTTGAAACCTGTATACAATGTTAGCACCCCCAGAACCGATCTACACATTAACTACACACCATATATATAGGTATATATATATAAAAATACATGTATATATAAAGACAAATCTTTCCATGTCATATGCTAAATTCATTCACAATCACTTCAGTATTTTACTAAAATAGATAAGAAACAATTCAATATGTTCCATATGAATTTTCTCCATCTGCTCAGAATTCTACAGCCGTTCCTTATGCTCATCCTTTCCCATCATATCCTTTCCAGACAGAGTTCTGGCCTACTTATTCCTTTGCATGGGAGCCTTTTCGTATATTTTTATCATCCTGTTGCCCTTCTCTATGCCTCTTCCAGTGCTACTATATTTATTCTGAAATACAGTACTGCAGATAGGCTAGTACTAAAAATTGTATTCAGATGCAGGCATAATGGTGACTTGCTTGTTCTATTTCTTTCTTAACTATTTTTTTTTAACCAGTATTTTACATTCAGCTGATACTTTTGCAGAACTATCCTAACTCCAGGATCTCTCTCCTGAGTAGAAATAGTTAGTTCAGAGCCTACTACTGCGTATAAGATGTTAAGTCTTTTACATTGAGTGGTGGGTAAAAAGAAATAATTTAAAAAATTAATCAAATCCAGTCTACTTGGGGGTAACTGAAGTCTCCCTTAACTCTTGCATTCCCTGCACAGGGAGCCTGTCTGTTCTCCAGGTTTAGGAAATCTGGAATTAGAATAAAGCAGAGTTGAGATGCTGACTTCAGTGTAACACAGTAGCATAAATATTATCATAACTCAAACTTTGGACCCAATCTTGTTTGGGCATCTCATCCAGAAAAGGGTAGGCCAAGTCTAAATTGTAGGTAGGTGTTTGCTGTTGTGGTTTATTCTACAACCTGCATAAACAAATACAGAACTTAACAGCCTATAGGACATGGGGGGAAAAAATAGCTTTGAAGCGTAACAGCTTAACTGCTGACGATAGAAGGCTATGTTTTCAGCTTATCAAGACTAGGATACAGGATTTGGAGAACAGGCAAGCTAGCAAGTGCAATAAAAACACCATTTGAGCAAAATTAGAAAAACATCTAAAAAGAAGCCTTACAAAACAAAGATTTAAAGCAGTGGCAATGAACAGACTTAATTGCTTCATACAAAAGCTGCTTTGGAATATGATTACCAGAGGATGTAGCTGAGTATCCATCGAAGCTGCTGTTGTTTCAAAAACCTGTAAAGAATTTACTAGCTCCTGGGCAGGAGCATCTCCTTTTTCCAGTAAGGACTTTCGGTCTGTTAGAAACAGAAAAGGTGTTCAGTTTAAGACTGACATACTGCACCCAGCCTACCAGCCCCCCCAGCTTAAATCAGAAGCGTAATTACCAAAATTATTTATGTGAATGTTGTTCCTTAATGAACCAACCATAGCATCCCAGAGATGTGGCAATCCCGTTGCCATTTCAGCACCAAAATGTTTAGCTATAGTAGATAAGGCAAATTCAGCTCCTCTTCTCTGTACAACATAAGGTTTCTGAGCCTAGATTTAAACAATTTAACGAAGTAGTGAGGACAGGTACAGTTAAGAATAACAATTATTTTCAAGGAGGCTCCCATTGTTATATAGGCATTCAATTCCGATTGTGTTTATAGCTACCTACAACACATTTGCTGGTTGATTTTTTTCTTTGTAAGTTATTTATTTTTTATACAGCTAAAAAATGAAAGTATTTTTATAGCAGATTATTTAAATCCTATAAATTTGGGGATTTTGGTGACACAAGCCCATTTCAGCAACAGATTTTCCAACTGATTCCAGTTCCAGAACCTCAGACACTGCCAATATAGGGGACACCAAGAACAGTAGCATGCTAGCAAAACTTCCCAAAAGCAGTATTAAGCCCTTTCTCTTGCTCCCACCCTCTTGGGAGAGGAAACTGATGTTTCAGTGGAAACAAAAAAGTGGAACTGATAAAAATCACTTTAACAATTAAGAACAAAATCCACAACACCATTTAGGAATCACAGTCCTGACTAGGATCTTACTAAAACATGCTGAAGTTTTATATGAATAAAACAGTAACAAAAAAAAGCACATCAGGTGTGGAAGTCACACGTACATCCTAAAGCCAGTCATATTTCAAATACTGTTTTTAATGCTTCAGAGCTTCCATTGTGCATCAAGACGACCAACACTGACATGGGTAATGGGACACAATCACAGCACAGTTTGTGGAAATCCATTTGCATGGATTTATATTGAGATATTCACATCCTGTGCTAAATGTAAAATATTTCAGGAGTATTAATTTTCTCAATGACACACTGAAGATTTAAAACATCATCATCATCTAACATATGCTGCTTGCATCACAAAATTTTACGTCAACTCAGTTCTCTCATGAAAAGATCCTGGACATCCCTATTATAATGCTGTCAACTCCAGTGAATTCAAGCTAATGGAAGGGAGGGGTGGATGTGCAGACTGCAAATGCAAGTTTTTGAAGTTTACCTCATCAAGTTCTGTAGGAATGCTTCCACTACTGCCAGTGGGGAGATCTGCAATTGGGGCTTTTGGAGCTTTTGGAGTAGGACCTCGCCGACTTGTGATGGCAAAAGCAGCTTTCTGATGTCTGTACAGTGTAATTATTCCCCTGTGCTTAGTAACTGTATGATGCATCCCGTCTTTATCAGAGTTGGGCCCTAAAGGAAAAGAGAGAATAGCTGACAATTTAAGCTGCAGTTTAAAACGTAGGTGGAAGTGATAGCTACCTACAAGTCATCTGCAGATCTCAATGTGCTGTAAAACAAAAAACATGTCATCGTCCTCAAGGATGGAAAAAATTTAAGTACAGAGTAGAGTTACTCTGTTAAGAGCACATTACAGACTTGGCAAGAAAATCTAAGTGTGCAAACTGCCACATAAATTCTTATTCAGCAAGAAACACAGATAACAAAACGTCAGTCAAATATAAAAAGTTTGCACAAGTTTTTTTATATAAAAACACATTATGTCTAAAGTTTAAACAAATTTATGTTCTGTCTCCTTTACAAACAGTTCAAGACTTCTATCATGATATAACAGCAGATGCCATCAGTATCTTTGGACTTCTTGATGTTTCTGTTTATGCTAATAAGCTTAATTTTCAGTCAGATATGAATGTTATTCTATTTTGAAACAAAGGAGAACACATTCATTAACAAAAATTAAAATGTATAATGGTCAAACCTTAAAGCAGGTTAGAATCTTTGACAGTATTAAGGTCTTAATTTGTGTTGTTCATTCAATCCATACATTTTTAGCAAGGGACAGTCATTTAAAGAAAATCCATGACCATAGCGTGCACAGGATTATTTGTTCATTTCGAACACTGTCCTCATCTTTTGTTATCTTACTATTAGCCTCTGGAACATAACACAAGTCAGACATTTTTCTAACAGGCTAATTTCCAGACTGATTCAATTGCAGTGAAAAGCTTCATAATACATGTAAACGAAATGTGATCATAAGTGGATAATAATTGAACAACAGTAAATAACTGAAAATTGGAACAAAAGTCTTTTATACATAGTTTCTGAAAACTATACAAATCATTAGTTGCACACACTGTGTAGTTTAAGATACCTAAATGAAATAATTACTAATAAATGAAGACTCAGTTGCTGGCATTTTAAAAACACTGAAAAAAAAGACTCACTTGAATACTCATTTTAACAGTTCAGAGACAAGCAGGCATATTTTAAGAATCCTGGCTGTCTTAGATATCATACCTTTTGAGTTTTCATGGCTACTCTGAGGCTGTGCAGGACATGCTGCTAGTGGGGTAAGATGTGGATCCACACAGAGGGAGTTGCAGAGATTTTTTATAATCTTTGAGTTGGGACAAGGAGACCTTGTTGTACACTGCTGAAGTAACTTCGCTATACATGAAGCCACATAGTTTTGTACAAGTGTATTCTCCTCTTTTTTGATAGCTTCCATTAAAGGTTTTATAACAGGATTTAGCTTTTCTGGAAGTTGCTGCAAGTTCACAACTGCACATGCAGCAAATGTATGGACTCGCAGATGCAACACTTGCCATTCTTGATTTGTTTCTGTAACAGTCATTTGGACTTGTTGTCGTTTACTGTCCAACTGTTGTAGAATTTTAGGATTCAAAGTAAAGGATGATGTCACTTCATTGAAAACAGAAGTAACCTAATAAAAAGGAAGAAAGAGTTACAAATCTGTTTAATTTACTGTAAAATGGGATTTCCTCTGAAAACCACCGTTTTCATGACAGAACACGAGTCACTTCACCCAGTATTATCATCTCCATTTTTCCAGCAAATACTAGGAAATGCTCCAAAATGTAGTTTCTGGAATCCTGAACTGCAGCTCAAGGGGAAAAATCAGGCATATTATAAACATTTCAAGTCTAGATTTCCAAAGCTAAAAGAGGAGTTTACGTACTCCTCCAAATTTAGATTGTCCTATATCCGCCAGATATATCCAGATATTCTGGCAATACATAAGCACATGACAGATAAGCAAAGGAGAATACGCTATGAATACAAGAGGCCAGAAAGGATGTGCAAGGTCCCGTGCATGAAGAAGTTGTTTCTAAGCTGATTTTCTTTTGAGGAAAGAGACTGGGATAACAATCTAAGGAAAAAGTCAGCACAACACAGTAGTTGCAGGACTTGCCATATCCTCCCCCACTCACAATTGGCTGACTACTGTTGCTTAATTCTTTCACAGGAAACAGGTTAAAAGCAACGTGGAATCATGGAAATGCTGAACGTACTCTACTGATGGGATAGTTAGGCTCCTAAGTACAGGAAAGATGACAGCTCTTGAGAGGGCTAGTCTGAGGGGGGGTTTTTTTGTTGGTTTTTGCCTTGTACTTTTAGATGTTCTGGTCAAGTCTTTCAACTCAGACTTGTACTGCTTCATTCTATAGATACCTCAAGTTCTACTCCACATGACCTTGATGACTGGAATGACCAAAGGATGCAAAAAAAATATGAATAGCAAGGAGCAGCACAGAGTTTTTACATGTAATGCAGTACTATAATGCAGCGTAGGTTTGGTGTCTGTATTTCAAGAAAACCTGAAGAGGTGAAAAGGGTGCCAAAGACAGCCACAGAAAATAGCAAATAGTGATGGAATGAGTCTTCTAATCCAGAATGGATGTCTTTTGAAAAAAAACACGCACTGGTCAAGCAGCCCTATTACTAGACTCAAGAGTAAACAGTTGAGGTATATGAAAACTCCTGTACTTCACAGACTAAGAGCTCACATGATTCTGTCTGACTTTACCTTGGGAATTTATTCATTTTAGATTGTAGCCATAATCAGACTGGCTGCCAAAATTCCCTCAGCCCATATACACAGTTATCTATAACTTTAAAGATATGTTGAGATTTCCAAGTTAAGCTACTGCATATTACTACCTAAGTACTACTATCTGAGAATTTCAAGATCCATCATACTACAGTCATCATGGCCATAACAGTACAAACGTAAGCCTTCTCTTATTCTTACTCTTATCCTCAGCATCCCAGTTGCATACACAAACACATCCAGGATCTTAATCCCCCTCCTCCCCTGTCCCAAGCTGCGCCACATCCATCACCATTCCTTCACCCCCCCAAACCTACACACGCCTCCCAGCCCAATCCCCTTTTGTTTTGCAGGCTCTCAAATCCACAAGCTCTTCATTGACATCCTACCTCATCTGTCCATACTCATCTTTCTCTCTGCTTAAGAAGCCAGTTTGGGGTTGGAAAAAAACCCACCTTTTAATTTGTTGCCCCAACATTATCAGCTCTATTTTTGCTTACAGAGCTTTTTGTGTCAAGAGCTACCTTTTAGTATCACATCTAACTCTGATGTTTTCAGATTAAAAGAGACAAAACAATTGAACAGCTGGAAAAAAACCCACTTTAACATGCTTGGAGGGCCAGGGGGGAGAAGTTCTAGAATTTACACAGTTTATTTACTAGTCTTTTGACAGTGGTTTTGAAGAAATTCCAGCCTGCTTTGTTTTCTTCTGTGTAGATTTCAATAGTGAATCAACACCTGAATCAGAACACTGTCAATTTTTTCTCCTGTTAAGTATCTACCTTGCATTCTACTCAATTTTTGGCATAGTCTGTAAACACCACAGGGGAAGCGGTTAAGTACCTATTACATACCTCATGTCAAAGGATGTGTAAAGTCACATTATTTCTGAAAGTTACTGGCTGGGGGGTCCTGTTAAGTATCTACCTTGCATTCTACTCAATTTTTGGCATAGTCTGTAAACACCACAGGGGAAGCGGTTAAGTACCTATTACATACCTCATGTCAAAGGATGTGTAAAGTCACATTATTTCTGAAAGTTACTGGCTGTGTAATAATTATTCTAAAGATGTATTTCAAGACAAAAATAGATTGGAAGGAAGAGCAGGCATGCCTCTACTTACCAGCTCATTAGCTTGATCTATTGTAAATACACTGCAGTTTACTCTGTTTCCAATGTCAATGTGTGCATCAGCTAACAATGAGATGAGTTGTTTACATTCATTCTGCATTCGGGTAAAAGGAACAGCAATTTCATCATAATAGAGGTGTTCAGAAAGGACCCCAAGTAAACGAGGTTGCACACAAATGGCCACAGTTCTACACTCCTATAACAGGAAAAGACATAATTTTTATTTCTGAGTAATCACAATTTCTTTTGTTCAGTTTTGGGCACTAAACAGTGCAATCTAGCTACAAAAATCCAGTTTCCAGAGGGACCATTAACATTTGTAACCCAGAATATTAAAGATTATGAACAAACCCTTCAGTCTGCCACTAGAATGGAAGCGATAGTGAATACAGGGAAGACAGTCATGCTAAAAGGAAGCACTGACCTTAGATAACCTGCATCTTGAGAATAGTTATTTGTAGAAGAAATGTGAACGTATTTACTGATTCATAGTTCTGACAGTTGGCTTTTAGCTACCAAGTAATATATTCCTTCATTGTCTAACAATCAAGATTTTAGTATTTAGATGTATAAATACCATTTTAGCTTATCAACTGAAATTTTATTTCAAGCTAAGTAGCAGACGACAAGCTGTGGATTAAGATAGTAAGTAAAATTTATTTTTACTGCAGAAACATCCTACCTTTTGCAAGGCTGCCCACTCACAGATTACTAATGCAACACTAATCCTCTGCAAGGCAGATTTAGAATTCAAGTGGAAGAGCAGTAGCTGAGCTAATGATTCAGCTGGCTTTATTTCTTGAATAACAGTATTTACACCTGGGTCACAAATGCAGCAACAAAGTGCTCCCAGCAACCTGACAAAAGGAGAAAGAACAGTCACTTCAATGTTACAATTGCTTGGCAATTAATGATTCAAAATGAAGATGCCAAAAAAGTATACATAATGAGATTTTGGCAAAACCACTATATAACAAAAAAGATAAATTGCTTTTAAGTATTTTTTCAGATTTCCAGTAAACTGACTTTGCTGCCATCATCCGAGCTCGCATGACAACATAATCCCTGGTTGCTGGATCTTCTGCAATGCTGTCTGCCCCAGCAATATATTCCTGAATCACTTCCTTATTCTGGGTTTGACCTTGACGCAGTTTAGCACCTGCCTTTTCCTACGGAATAAAGTTGGGAAGGGTTGAAAGTAAATGTGTTTGTAACAGGAAAGATTAATTCATATTCCATAACATTTCCAATAACCATCATACCCTGCAGAAGTTAGACTAAGCCAGAACATTTCTTGGATAACAGACTTCTTAAAGTAGTTAAACATTGTAAATCACCTCTCCATTGATAGTATTCTATGGTCCTATTAAATGTATGATATGGTTCCTTCACTGTAATATTAAAACTAATACTCAACATACAGCTGATAAACTGAGTCCACACAGAGGAAAAAGGAAACCTCTTTCAGCATGTTTTCAGAAATCATGCAATGCTTGTAGACTTAACTCAGTCCTGCAAACAGACGGTTTTGGAACCATGATGGTTATGGAACCATGTAAATAGAGACTTTATCAAGTATTCACAGGGAGCATGCTACATGACAGAACTTTGAATTCTCATGGATAACCTGACAAGAACTATTTTCTTCTAAAGACTTGAGGTTTGTAAGATAGGTTACATTTAGAGTTGTAGAAAGGCACCACCACTCCCCTCTAGCACCTTTAGAATGTGTCTTTACATACAGCTAATCAATTTCCTACTTTCCCCAGACCAGTTAGCGAGGTCACATTTCACTTACTTTTGATCTGGTTTTTACTTCTAGCAACATGTTTAAGTCAATGGGCAAATGAGACGGCTGCATCATTAAGCAGAGCCAGGCTCCCATCCATGGACAAGCAGCTGCAACCACATACTGTACAGACGCCTTGTTTAACAGTTCCAGCCATACCTTGGGAAAGAACCATAGTGGAAATCATGACATTTGTATGTGGGTCTACATAAGATCATATGTGTGCTGATAAACTGTAGGAACCATCCTGTTCTCCTTCACTCTACAGTAAAGCATCAAATAGGCTAACTACAAAATAATTAACATGAACACACTATTCTTTATCTGCACAAAAGTGCAGAGGGTATGAAAGAGCAGGATACACAAACAATATATATCTAAGTCGTAAGTCATGCAAATACCTTGTGAATAAGATCCAGAATTTCTTGGTTGCTTTCTAAGATACAAAATTGAAATATGTGCCTCAACATGTCTTGCAGAATTGGAGTCAGCCACGTTGAAGAGCTCTGAAACAAGGATATCATATGATCAAGCAGATTCCAGTATGTATCATAGTAAAACACTAATAACTAATTCTTACCTGGTCTTGAGTAGACAGCAGTGTGAATAATGTTTCCAGTGCTGCTTTTCGCACAGAAGATATAGTATGATGCAAGAACGGCCACACACGTGGGACCAAAACTGTGAGTGATTGCTGAATACTAGTACATGAAGTGGAGATGTAGAGGCAGTGACAGGGGAAAAAAAACCAAAACACACAGAGCTAAGTTAATTTTGTTTATCCTCAGTTATAAAGTTTTATCCAAAAGAAAGATTTTTAGAAGAGTATTATTGCATATGCTTGTGATTTTAAGTGAAGGATCAAGTTACTACAGCTTAAACATTTAAAATAGTTTGAGTCAATATCTTTTTTTCAGGAAAATACTGTTTTTTCTTACTGCTATAAAGAACTAGTCAATTCAAGCATGTATTTTTACCATGTTGTTTCCCAGATTATACTTTGGGCTTTGTTCAGCTATTTAGAAAAAAGGTTTTTTGTTTTGAATTTACTATTAGGCATTTATGAGTTTAGAAATAGTTAAAAACAAGCTCAGATCTTTTGTGCATGAACTTGCACATCAACTGATGCAAGTAGTACATGCTGAATTAAAGATGGCATTAGTGACAAAACTTCATTCTTAATTTTGGATTTGGGCAAAAACCAGCTTTCAGTGACAATCATATAGTATGAGAAAGATTAGATGTGTAAAGCATCTACTTAAGTGCAGATGCTATGAGTTTACCATGTGTATTATGAAAAATGTTAACATACTAACATGCAATTCCTTTAATCTGACAGTCCCAAACAAGAGGAACTAGGCATTGTCTTCAACCAGTCACAGAATTACTGGTTGTACTATTGATGTGATTCTCCAGTTTGTAGCTTTCTTTAGAACTGTTCCAATAGTAAACTTCCACAGGTACATGCATGTGTTTTAACGTACACAGTTTGCTCTCTTGTTTGGAGTTTGTCAACAAGGAGCAGACAAACAAGAAGTTTGCAGGCAGGACCACCATGTGAGTGGAGCAGATATCCTTCATTAAAATACCCAAGATGAAGGGGGGGGGGGAGGAGTGTCACATATAAACACTGTCTAGTACCTTTTAATTATTTTCTTGCCTTTTACTAACGTCATGAAAGTAGAAGCACTGTCCTAACCTTCACTTTAAGGAAAAGCAAGAGTAAAATTAAAATACTGATTTAAATGAAGCATCTCCTTGGCACATGATTTGAAGGCAACTTTGATTATTCCAATTTGAAAATAACTGGACAGTCAAACCTGCAATACTGAAGCAATACTAATTAAAAAAGTTACCTGCATTTGCGGACCTGAGGATAAGTCAGAAGGGAAGAAAGAAGGATCATGATACTGTTTGTGGAAGCTGTCAAGTCATCCAATTCCAGAAGTGCATCCCACAAGGTATTAAGAATAAAAGGGACCTACACAAATAAGCAGAAGAGGTTATCGTTAAAAAAAAAGGAAAATCCAAGTGCTGCCTCTAAGTGTTATTTTCTTCACTCAGACCAAAAGTGAACTTTTCAATTAGAACTGATGGAAAACAATTCAGTCACCTTCTGAGACTGAAGTTGGACCAGGCTTTCCACTACTGGTACTAAAGATGCTGCAGCAACAGCTCGGACATCATCATCCAGATCTTGGAGACCTTCAATTATTGCAGGCAACACTTTAGGCAATAAAGTGTTGATCATGTCCTGCCAAAAAGATTAAAAGCCTTTTTAAACTTAAAAAGCATATAATGCCCCAGACAACTAAGATGTACACTGAGTACGTGAATAAACCTGTTTGTTATATAAAACAGAAGCTACAGGTCCAAGACTATAATCTAAATATTGTAAACTACCATTCATGAAGTAAAACCTAGGTTATAAATTTGAATGAACTGTAACTCAGCTCAGTTTTAGTGTAAACAAAGCTCAGTGTTTGCAGAGTAATACTGTGAATAGACTAAACCTCTTGCAGCACTCAGCTCTGTTAACCTCGCACATGAAAGTATCGTCAAAACCAGGCAAGCATAGCCTCTATTTATGATGTTTTGTGCAAGTGACTTATCAAGTTACAACAGTACAACTTTGCTGTATACTTGCAGATTTCTGCAGCCTGGATATAAAAATGCAGTCACACATCTTATAACCCACATGAAGCTGCAGTGCAAGCAAGCTTGCTTTATCATACATACCTATTGTTCAGCCATATCCTCAACTTTGAGCAGAGCTTTCTGTTCCAAAGCTCTCTGCAATTTGTCATGAGGGTTATTACCTGACGTACTGCCAAAGCGTACTTTATTCCTAGGAGACCACCATGTCTCACTTCCCACTGTTCCTGTGTAAGCAGCTTCAGGAGAACATCCACAGTTTTATGAACTCCAGACTCATTCATATGTTTCAATACTACTCCCAAAGTCTGAGCACAAGTCTCACGTACCGGTGCTACCACCTAGGATAAAGTAAATAATAAACCAGGTATTTCTGTATGAAACTTGACTTAGAAAGAAACCAATACACATAGAGTCAGATGACCAAAACTGCTATACAAACAAGGTGAAATTTATGTATTGGCTACTTTGTAATAAGCATCTGTGAGCAGTTACAACAGGCACATGCAGTAGCACTGTACAAAGCATAGTTGACCTGCTGCAGTATTATCTCCTGCAGAAGCCTGCTGATCTACCTGTTCACTCAGAGACAACTTACTTCATCTGAAACAAAGTCTCCAAATCTGTCTAATGCAAACACACAAAGAAGTCTAATAACCAAGTCTTCTAGCCACTCCTGATGCTGCTGAATCATCTGTAAAGAGAGATAAATTGAACACCTTGACTATTTACTCATAAAGGATTTCTGATATGCTTGCTGTAGCTAAAATTTATGTAAAAGATATGACAACATATGTTTAAATTGACTGAATATAGTCATCTTGCACAGACAGTCAAGGCAAAACAGTCAGCACTAATTCAGCTCACCTGGCTTATTAAAAACTTCATAACACATAGCACCTTTATCGAAATGCTAGAGAGCACCTTGTAAGGTAGACAGGTAATTTTATCCCTACACAGCACACAAAGGTAAGGTCATTCAGATAATCAATACTGACTAATGTCAACACATCCTAGGCAAATCAATTAATATGTTTGAAGAATATTTACAAATAAACATAAACTATGAAGCAGTACTTCACTGTGGGAGACCCAGTGAAAGGAACTTGCTCTTCAGCCATGTCTCCTCCAGATTTAACAAAGCAATTTAGACCAAGCTTGTCTCGAAGCTCTGGCCTCTGTTAGAGACCCAATAGCTCTGTAACTCAATCTCGGAGCAGAAACCCCATAAAAGCTAATGCTCAGGCATCATCTTTCTGATCTCCACTGTTTGCCTCCTAGATTACCATTTCCCTTGAAAACTATCATTTTAATGAACGAAACTTTCATCATATTATGGATTTCATATTCCCATACATGTCAAAGAATTATAGCCTGCATATAGCATACACAGCAGCCTTTGAAGCTAGCCTGGAATACACATACTCTTTCTATAAATAGTTAAGAAACTGTTTAAAGTATCTTATCATTGCAGCATGTGGTGTTATTATTACCCTGCAATCTCCATGGAACAAATACTACTCCACACGGAAGCAAGGAGAGATAGCAGCTTTTGCTTTCCCTATATACGAAGTATGCTGAAGTAGCTTGATCTACATTTGATAAATGTATATCCTCATTCTTCAAAACTCTCTAAACCACAAGCTCTCCCAGCTGCTTTTACACCAGGGAAGTTGGTATGAATCTGGATGAGATTCACTATTAGTAAACAAGTTATTACTGTCAGGATATTTTTAAAAAGTGTTCTCCTTTTAAATAGACTATGTAAATACTTTTTCTCATAATAACAAAGCAAGCAGATCGATAGAGTCCCCTTACCATTTAAGTGAATAGAATCAGATGATCTGAGACACTTCACTAGAGTTACATAATCAACTTGTCAATTCTGTTTCAGTGCACCCTTACCATGACCTGAAAATAATATTTTCTAGTATGGAAGCTAGCGTTTAATAACTTTACACGCAGCCTACATATTAATGGCTGCTTATACAGTAGTATTGTTTTTTGCACAGGCCTTTTAAAAATGTAAACATTTCATCAGTGCATACAGTAGTTTCATGCAGATTATTTTCAGCAGACAAATCTCATTGTTTATATTGTCCCTGATCACCCACCTCCTGCAAAGCTTAAGTATTTTAAGAAGTCTGTTTTCTAAACTTCATTTAAGTAACATGTTAAGACTACATGACTGGAAACTTACCTCTTCTAAAGAGCTATCTCCCATTTTACCACCACTTTTACCATGAGCTTTAAGTATCTCTCTCAGTCCGGTACCTGCACCATGTCGAACCTAGAAAAGTGAAAGAAGTCAATTTTTAAATATTTAGGAACAGAAGATAAAAACCACACTGGGTAACTGAAGCAATACTACTTTATTCTTCATAGAGACGTTTCAGGTGCTGCAGAGTTAGTAGTACTTAGTCTTGTGGGAAGAGGTAGTATTTTATTAGATCAAATCATATACTTACATACTAATCTGTCCAAAACCAACCTGTTTTCTCCTAAGTATTTGCCAGCCTATGGACAGAAGCAATTAAGAATTGCTTCTGTTTGCTCACACAGAAGATACTATTATCATATTTGCAGTAATGTAGCCAACAAAGACAGTTTTCATTTAGTTTTACCTCACTATAAGACACTAGTTTTCAGAGAAAGAGCAACTAGAAGATATTACTGGTTTTAGTAAGTTTATAAGCTAAAGAAAAGCAATATTCTTATATTTCTTAAACACTTTATATTTCTCTTTATATTATATTTAAATTCCTCTACAACTCTTCATATTTCTTAAACAGTTTGGATCCCCACTGAATATTCTGGGGTCTGCAAAACAAATTTCTGAGAATTACTCTTCTGCATAGCTTACAAACCTGCCTTGCTTGGCTAAATATTAAAAAAATAAGTGAACAAGTGATATGGGAAAGCAAGTTATAGCCACTTGTATGTTCCCACCAAACACAAACAGCTAACATGCTAGGAAGCATTTTGGAAATGACAGAAGACCAGTAGAAAGATGTGCTACAGACACACCTGTTTCTGGTATTTTTGATATGTAACTGGACTAGTAATTGGCTAATCAAGAAAAGCCCACTCAATAGATACACAGAAAGTTGCAAAGGCAAAGTTTTGAACCAGGTTTTTATTGAGAGGCATTTACATACGTTAGAGCAGAACTTACTCTTTTTTTTTAAGGGCACTTCATATACATGCTTGTTGCTAGCAGAAAATTATTGTATTTCATTTCATGATAGTAACAGTTACGACTGAGTAGTTGGTAGGTCTGCCCTTAATCAGAATATCTTAGATGAAATGCAAGCATACACATCCCCATATGTAAAGCTAAGTGGCTGTTGGTAAAAGCTATAAGCAAGCCAATAAAAACCAGCCAGAGACCTGGTCTTAAAATCCTAATTGTTCATAATACACTAACAATTTTTTATTTGGTCCAAGATTGCTTATGAGTTAGTTTTTACAAGCCAGAAGAGGAAGACTTTGCTAGTTAACTTCTCAGTTTCTGCAAACACAAAACAGCAAGACAGACAAACGTATAAAGGAAATACCAGTAGTAGGATTCATCTTGCCTGACTTCAGCTGCCTATAAGCTAGGCAAGCAGTCTGAACTAGTCATGCAGGCTGCCTCTAGACACTGCAAGAAGATGCCAGAGGGCCATTTCATAAACATGTATTTTGAGGTAGTTTAACCTGTTTTTCATCCAGAACATACCGTAATAATGATTCTGTACTGATCTACTTCCTTAATTAAGATGTGTGCACCCTCTATCAAATGTACTAAGAAAGCTATGAGAATGTTTGCATTCCAGAAGACAAGTGGACTTTGGCTTCAACTGCAAACAGCCTGCTTTCAAATAAGGTGAGGCTTATTAGCTTAGACAGTGATGTGCCACATGAATACAATTATCCTTTTTCTGGGCCCAAAATAATGGTGCTGGCTGCATATGATTTATCTCTGTGTTTCCAAGTTTGAGGTCATTATGGGCAGAGCCAACTTGCTATCACTGAAACTGTGCTACAGATGTACCTAAGTATGTTATAGTTGGTGTTAACATTTAACCTTTCAAAAGATCCAACTGTTTTATTAAAAAAATTGAAGTTTGTTGACAACAGTTATTTCCATCTTCTGCTCAAGGAAGACAGACCATTGTCAGCTACTTCATATTTGTGGAAAATAGTATAAGGATTGAATAAAAGGGTGAGCAGAACAGGTTTTGAATCTTGAAAATACATTGTCTAGGCAACCAAATATATAGTTTTTGTAGTTGGTATTTACTGTCATTCTAAAAAAAGTTAAAAGTTCCTTTTTATAAATGAAGAGAACAACTAATGATTTGTAGCCTACCCCGTTACCAAAGGATTGATTCCTCCCCACCTTTTCTACTAGCTTAGCATTAGACAAACATGCCACTGTTGTCAGCAACACTCGCACAATATTCCTCAAACTCTTGATTAATTCAAGCCTGTTTTAATTGCTTAATCTTTTTGACCATAGATTAATGTGCTTTTATTTTGCTTGAATTTCAATACTTCCAGAATTCTCACTTATAATCACTGCTTTCCATATCTTTCTCACTCTCCACTTGAGTACACATTACACATCTGTTTTCACTTCCTATTTAAATGAGTCTTAAAAAACACTTAAGTTCTCTATAAGCAGATTTGTCTTGGCTATGTAATCTGTATTTACAATTGATGTAATTTTTCATTATCTAGCAAAATGCTCTTAAGTCCTATGCATACAATTTATATGCTTCTATTGAAGCCTTTTAATCTATAGTTACACTTTACATACTGCACGTATGTCTTACCTCCCAAGAAGGGTTAAAGAGATCATTGCACACCTCTTCACAAAAGCTTTCCAGAGGCCACTCATTTGCCTAAATTAAAAAAAAATTATTAAGTACGAGATTAAAAGAGAAAGGGATCAGGCAAACACTTCTTAGATTGTATGCCACTTAGATACACGAAGATAAGAAAGACCTCCAAAAGCTTAAGTATTTATTGTTCTTTGTTAGTGGACAGAGTTGGAAAAAAAAAAAACCAAGCAACCTTCTTCCACACTTCAGAAACTTTGCTGACTAGCACCGAATCTTTTAAAAAGCTTATGAAGTTTGTCTGTTAGTAGTGTAACCTCTTCTCTATGATAATTAATTTTGATGTTCTGGAATTCATCCTTTTAGGAACCACGCTAAGGCAGAAAATTAAGCGAAGTTTCTTATCCTCCCCAGTGATTCTTTAAATTTATGAACTTTGCCTTTAAAGAAGATAATAGGCAAGTCTCAGTTTGAAATTACACTACACAATCAAATTGGGTCAATTAATCCAGTAATAAACACCACCCTTTTCAAAACACATTCTGCATTTTTGAAAGCCAGAAGCATATCCACTATCCCAAAGTTTCCTACAAGGAAACTGACATGCCTGTGGAAAGGAAATTATGACACTAACATTAGTAAGTTCACACCATCACAAACAGAAAGCATTTGAAAGGCTAGCAACCAGCAGCTATTCAGCCTGCAGTTATCACTAATCTCTCAATTTCATTTTCCAATCATCATTTTGCAAATAAGAATTTCATTACTAAGCTATGTTTGGAAAAATCTTTTTGTAGAATAAAGTCTAATCAAGAAGTCTCCTCAAATAAACTTCTATGTGCCATTTCTTACAATTTTTCAGCTTTTCAGTCTCTTGAAACAAATGCAAGTTTTTCTAAGAGTAAGGTAATTGTTTAAATCTTCAACTACTAAAGATAGAACTTAATTCTAAATTAAGCCTAATTAAAGTAAGGCGAAGATTAAATAAAGTGTACGTGAACATTTAGATCAAATTATTTATGGCTCAGGGTAATCCTGTCATCTAAGCATTTAGCACAGTTTTACAGTTTAATACCCAGGTCTGACACCTGTAATCCACCTACTCTGGTTCATTTGGGTCAAACTGCTACCAATGGATTAAACGCGTTTTCTTCCTCAATGCTATACACAGTTTAAAGCCCATTTGCTTCATTACATATAAAAGTAAGCTGGCAATGGCATTCTTTACTCCATTTCTCTTAATGCTAAAATGACTAAAGAATTTGGGAGCATAAAGGAGTTTTGTTTTACATTACTCTGCTAAAAAACTGAATGATCATTCGTGCTAACAGCAGAACAATACATCATACCTCTTCCGGAGCATTTTCTACCAATGTTTTTGAGTCTGTGGCAGGCTGGTTGATGACAACATTTGCAACTTTTCTTCTCTTTTCTTCTGGTTCCCCATCAGTGCTATCATTACTGAGAAGGAACAAGTATAAGTTTATGAACTGAAAGTATGCTTTAGGGGAAGTAATTACTTCTACAACTGAAGTCTCAGATACAATAAAGTGTGGCAAGAATACAAAACAAAAGTTTAACATGGCAATATGCAAAATAGGTAAGTTTACATATAAAAAAATTCAGTGAGGAGACAGCAGAACGCTGTCCCAAATTGGTAATTCTTCTCAGTCTTTTCCAAGAAATAGAAGAATTCTTAAATAAAAATCAAGGAAAGATAATTTTGCTTACTGCTTTATAAACACAGTAGGTACAATAATATGTCACTATAAATTACAGTGAGGAACACAGCATACATCAGAAAGTTACATCTTAAATTTTTAGTTATTGTTTATCTTCTTCAATCCCACATTTTCATGTGCTATTCTCAAGCCATATTTAATAACAGGGACAAACCACAAATTTTAACTGCGGCATCCCATTACTTCAAGATCCCTCTGAAGCTAACCTTAACAAAGCTCTACTGGGACTAAGTACGGCACGCAAGTGTTTTACCATCAGCACAATTAGCACGTAAATGATTAAGATGCAAAGACTGTAGGAAGTTTTTCAACAGATAAGCTGGGATTGTGATTTGATTTAACTGAAATGAAAGCAAACCAGTTCACTATTATACCTCTTCTCATTAGCTTCCACTGCATCTCTGGATCTTTGCTTTGCAAATAGCTTAGCCATTCTTTTGGCTTTATTCTTTTGTCTACTGCTCATACCAGCTCGAAATTCTGAGTCAATTAACTCAGCAGCCTGAAGAGTCTGAAAGAGAAGTCATTCACTGTCAATTCTTCTTACAATGAAGGTCCTGAAAAATCCTCAAACCCACATTGCTCTCAACTTCCCCAACCCTCCATCATTTCAAACTCAGAGCAGCAGTTTGACATCAAATAACACTAACATGCAACTATGGGGCATAGGAATTCAGGAAACCAAAGTATACCATATTAGACATTGATCATCAGACTTAAAGGATAAAGATTATAACTGCAGAAGCGCAAATTTGGTGGACTGGGCAATGTTAGGTTTATGGTTGGACTCCATGATCTTAAAGGTCTTTTCCAACCTAAATGGTTCTATGAAATAAAGCAAACCCACTATATTATTCCTTGCAGTCAAACAGCCCAAGGTTTTACCTACAGGTTGTTTGTTTACTAGTGAAACTGAAGAAGGCGAATAGTCCAGATCTTCATCATTGAAGAGATCTTCAGTATTCATCCCAATTGCAGCACCCATATCTAAGCCAAGTTTCTTTTGTAACAGTTTCCTCTGTCGCGCTATCCTCTCTTTAGGATCAATTTCACCTTAAAAAAAAGTTTTCAAAAAATGGGAAGATGTGTCAGATTTCCAACCAGATGTATTATTGAAGATTTACTCAATGAAATAACATAAGAAAGGCAAAAGTTACAGATGTATTATTGAAGATTTACTCAATGAAATAACATAAGAAAGGCAAAAGTTACAGAATTAAATTGTACTTGGCTAATACATCAATAGAATCTTTTAAACCAAATCACACTGATTCTTAGGAAGACCTTTTCTGCTCCTGAAGCTATATTAGTACTTAAACTGTAATAAATTTTTAAGCGGAAAATAGCTCCCATGAAATTCATTATTACACTTGGTCTACAGAAGTAAAAACCAAGTTTTCCCCAAATTTTTAAGAAAGTGCACTTCAAAAGAAGTGAATTAACACACCAAAAAATAAATCCAGCAACTGATTCAAGAACTAGCGCTTTTTTATTGAGCACATGCATCCTTGTGGGATCTGTTGATTTTGGCATTGTGAGTTTTGGGGGGGGTTTGTGTGTCTTTTTTTTTTTTAAAAGATTTCTTTTCCTCCCAAACTTTAAGTAAAAAATAACAACCACCAATAAAACCCCCCAAATTATATTCAATCCAATATCCTGTATTAAGCGAGGCTGAATCTGAACCTGTTTTCTTCAGAAACATTCTTCCTTGTAAAACGCACTAGACCCAGGTGTCTCTCCTTTCCTTCTGCCCAAACTAACTCCCGACGGCAATGTAGACTGAAGCATAAGCATGATTTTCCTAGGGTGCTGGAGTCTTAATCTTATCCTCAAGCTTCATGTGTCAAGCAAGGCTCATTTAGGAAGTTAACAGAAGCTACCTCAAGAATGTTGTGAAGCTTCAACGCTTTAATTACTGAACACCTAGACTTTGGGAGCACCCACATTTACATAAAAAAAATAGAAGATTTTAGTGCCCAAGTAGAATAAACCCTCCAAGTAAACCAAAACTTGTAGCTTGTAGGGCTGTCAGACTTCACTCTCCTTTTACACGTGCAGTATGGAAACCAGTCAGGAGATCGGTTTTTTTGGTCAAATATCTGCACATAAACTTGTAAGTAGGTGACCAATTTGGCAGAATTTTGGGGTATACACCAGGTTGAGTAGTGATTAGTTGTTAATGATATCTATACCAATAAGCCTTTTTTTTTTTAAATTGCATTTAACTGACAAGCAGAGAAATACAAACATCTTCAATTCTCTAGAAAATATTTTTCCTTTCACAAGTTCATCTTAGGAAAAAGCGTCAAAGACTGCTAATTCCAAAGATTATTCAACTTGCTTTACGTGCACTCATGTTGGCTACTTACTTGAAAAGGAAAGCTGCTACAAAACGCGGAAGAGAAAGCAGCCTTTGTACATTTTCCCATCAGTTAAAAAAAGCAGCAACTAGAGCTATTTTTAGTTTAATTTTCTTATTTTTTATATTAAATAATTTTATGAATGAAAATAAATAAAAAAATATATGTGCAATCATATGACACTGGGATAAATATCAGACCTCTATGAACTAAAGTGTCCTATTCCATCTATTTGATTTCTGAACAGGTAGGGTTTCATTAGAAGAGATGAAAGTTGCACAACACCTTATTAACCTAGCATAAAAGATGGCAAGCAATAAAATAGCAGCGAGGCTTAACAGACAGGATACTGCTTAAGTGTCAGGAGCCATGGGTTCTGTTCCTTGCTGAGCTAGTGATCTTCTGTGTACACTGCACAGAACGCATCACACGCAGGGAACAAGTGAATCAGGGCTATGCAGTCAGAGCAGATTCTTATCTATAGCATCATTTCATTTGGTGCAGAAACTGGAAGACAGACTGGAATTGGAGCAGGAAAGTACAGTAATAGCAAAAAAAAAATCTTAGATTAAAATAATTCAATGCCATTACACTGATATAAACCAACTCCCAGCTAGAAAGTTGCAGAAAGTTATCAGACAAATCACTTGAAACAAAAGACATCACACAGGCACTGATATTTGACTTTCCAACTTTGACAGTTTTATTGCGGTATTTTTCATGCAGTCTTTCTATATTTGAAACCTTCAAGCTTTTCAATAAACCACATCCTACTACCATATTTGGGAACACTGTTTTAATGAAGAAAAAGTGGTGATGGTTCCTGCACCTCTTAAAAAAAGTCTACAGAAATTCTACAGAAGCCTTCAATATTGCTTTTTCTGCTCCCTCTTTCAGGTTTCCACTCTCCTTTTCCCCCCGTACACATACGAATTCTGGCGAGAGAAAAAAACAAACAATACGCACCCCCAAAAAAAATCATTTAAACTTGAGAAAGATAATATAAGCTAGCTATGTTGGGGGATATTTTCTTCTGTTATTTCCTAGCATTCTGAGAAACCATGGATGACTAGACTCACAATACTGCCACAACAAACTTTTTCAAATCAGTAAGTTTTCTTGTCTGCAAGTAAGATAGGAAGATATACCTGATTTATCATCTTGGACTTCAAATTCTGCACCAGCAGATCCAAGAAGAGATGCACCATGTTTTAACAACCGACATATATCAAATCTGTCAAAACGCAACCGATCTGTTGAAGGTGAATCTTCCATAGGACTTTCTGAGCCTGGTTCTAGATAGGACATTGAAAATAATATTAAGGACAGCGCGATGAAATTTTTGTTCAAAGTTCTGGCAGAAGATTAAGAAATAATGTCTCTCCTCCAAAGGAATCATCAGACATACAGCATTTTGATTCACAAAGTGTAAAGGCTCCACAAAGACAGACTGAAAAAAGCTCACTTAAACACACTTAATTGAGTAGAAAAATTTTTTTAATGTTTTTCCCTTGATAACTTTAGCTTTTTAAAATCTTGGACACTGACATACTACTAGGTCTTCTCTGTACGCATACAGCCAACTTGCACTTTGAACTGCATATGGCTCAAAATAGTTCAAACAAGTATGTCAACACTGTATCATATGACCAACAGCCAAGCATCCCTGGTATGGAAGCTGGAGAGTAGTCTTAACAGGTATGGGAGAAAATCAGCTACCAAGGGCTGCTGAAGACTAGTTATCAGCTCTTCTCAAATCCAGTTGCATGTACAGTGCAGTTCAATACTGATACAGAAGATACTTGTTCCTCACAAGGTGTCTTATCATTTCCTGGTCATGAATTCGCTTCCAAAGTATTCCCTCCCCTCAACACTCAAAGATTAGTGTGTTTTGTGGCTCCTAGTCGTGTGCAGCTTAGTATCCGAAAAGATTGGCCATTCCTACATAATCCAGCACACTCACATCCTGAATTACAACCAGCAGTATAAATACAGTTGTTGCCTACAAGAAATACAGCATTTAATTTGGTGTGTTTCCTCCCACACTCACACTTATGAAAGCTTGTTCATTTACAGTAGAATGAATCTAAGTGCACGCAGAACACTGTACAAAATAAACACCACTTACATTTCTTCAGACCTGAAGAAAAAGTTAACATCTCATTACACATATACAAAAAGAGAAGTGATTTATAGCAAGCCTAAGAACCTAAATACAACCAATCGGACCACTGTAAAACGTGTATTTAACTACTACATCAAACAATTTAACTGAAATAAAAGAAACAAATGTCTGCATAGCCCATTAGCCCTGTTAAATGGTACCTTTTTCTCAAACAGACATAATTACCTTTTCAATTTCATATCTGATAGGCAGATACGCAAGAACTGGACAATGCATGTAACCCATCATTCGAAACAGCTGCTGTACTCAAAGACTGACAGGTTGCCTAATTTCCATGTACAAAAGGAGTACTGTAAGTAATTCTTGGAACTAGACTGGTGAAATTAACTTCCATCCTTGGGAAGATAGTAGAGTCTATAAAGTTATTAAGTATATGGATAAACATGATTTACTGGGAAAGAGTCAGAACAGCTCCTGAAAAAAAAACCTCATTAACCTGATTATCAATGTCCTTAAAGAGCTCCAGCAAGCGGATAGAGGGGATCCAGTGGACATAATATATTCAAAAGCTTTTGGCAAGGTTTTGTATAAAAAAATTGAAGGAACTAAGTTATCACAGAATTGGGGAAAATATCCTTTTACAGACTGAAAGCTGGTTAAAGACAGATAAAAGTTAGCTTTGGAGTCCTTCAGGGATCAGTGTTGCAACCAATTCTAGCAGTCTTTAGCAATGGGAAGGAGATTTCACTACATACTCTTCTCCAAGCATGTATATGACACTAAGCTCTTTTGGGTAAAAGTCATAATGGCATTAAGGAATCCAAGAAGGACTCTCAGAACAGACTAATGGGCAGAGAGGCAGATAAGGTGCAGAATTAATAACTTGAACCATGCCTACACAACACTGAATTCAGAACTGGCAGTTAACATTCAATAAAGATCTCTGAGGCGCTTCTGACAGTTTTCTGTATTCACCAGCTTATTGGGCAGTGACCGCCAAAACAGCCAACTAATTAGTGGGCATCATCAGGAAGGACACTGAAAACATGACAGAGTGCATCATTTTGCCACTATGTATAAATATCAGTATTTGAGATGTAGGTACACTGTGTGCAGTTTTGTGCATCTCAAGGAGGACACGAGTAAGAAAAAGCACAGAGAAGGACAAACAAAGTTATCTAAAAGACAAAGCAGCTGTCTTGTGAGGAAAGACTGAAGAGACTGCAACTCTTCAATCTGGAGAGAGGAAAATTGTTGGAAAAGCAAATATGATGGTTTACAAAAATCATAAAAGCAGTGGATAACACAAATGCAAAACTTGCTTGTCAAATTCTACAGCAACAGAACCAGGAGGCACTGAATGAAACAAATATGAGATCACCTCAAAACAGATAGGAATTTTGTTGTTGTTTTGTGGTTTTTGTTTTTTAAGTTAGTGAATTTCTGGAACCTGTGCCACATAAGGTTGTGAACATAGACAGTGCCAGCGGGTTTAGACAAAAATCACTGACAATGGGTCCATAAGTTGACAATAAAAGCAACTCTAACATCCCTAACATGACAATTTCAGATACAAAGTGACTACAAACAGAATAGACTTCAGCAAGCTGCTATTTCACCACCCTCAGAAAGGTGCTTTGAGCAAGGGAACAGAGAAGAAAAAGAGTGTCTGCAAAATACCATGACAAAGTTGATTGATTAAAACTTTTGCCATTTTACTAGTTATTATTCCTTTTATTTATAAAAGTAAAGCTTTATGAGGATACAGTGCACAAGCACAGGAATCTCAGAAGAAACAAAGGTCAGGCACATAGTTGTAATTGCATATGAACATCTAAAGCCAAAAAGGTTACTACAGTCCATGCATATAAAAATCTATGCTCATAAAAAACCAGAATGACACAGTTGCCTTGAAAAGTCTCATATCACAGTCAGTTTGCATCAGATAAACAAAGAATTCTACATAATTAATTTAAGCACCACCTTGTTTTGATCTTGGAGTTGGATTCCACTCAGGTACATTTTTCACTATTGCTTCAACAGCCTGGCCAGCTGCAATACGAGTATCCCAATTCGTACTTCTTAAATACACTAACACCTTTAAGGAGAGATTAATAAATAAATAAATATTTGCTTAAAATGTACTTTCAGAAAATCCATCAGATGTTCTGCTCTATTAAAACACACTTTTAATGCTATGGATTAAGACAACATTCAAAACAACAAAAACAAAGGATAAGAAAACAAACCAAAGAAATGTGAGCAGCCTTCTCTATATTGCTCACTGCTTCATAGAACTCTTGCCGTAGCCAGACATTAAGAATTTACAAGATGTATTTAGTCCCATCAATCAAATTCAACCTTGATTTCCTCCAGGTACTGAACAAGACTTGAGACTTTGGGGTTTTTTGCTTTCTAAAAGGAAGTGTTCAAAAGACATTAATAGACCTTAAAACTTTGAAATCATTTAACCCAAGAAGAGGGACAACATGGGTCACTTGAAGCAACACATACTCTTCTAAACTAATTTACCACTATGTCTCAAATCTGGAAAAACTATTTCTTTCCCTGAAAGTGGTTTGATATTCTTGATTCCTTAGCTGCTCTGTTGACACCATCAATTGTGGTGAGGACACCTGTTCAATAAGAGCAGAATTGAGGTCACTCAGCCATCTCCAGCTGTCAGATGCAGACTATTTTTGATGTTTTTACTGGATTTGGCCAGATTGAAGTCTCAAACTAATGGAAATATCTTTCCATTTTCCAGCCCTTTTAAAGACATGCAGCCTCCTTTATTTTTAATGCTGTATCACACCAGTAACAATCTTTAAAGGCAGGAGCAGAAATTTTTATAAGGTAGTAGAGCTTCTCTTTATAGAAGAAAATCTGAGCTTACAGGAAACATTGAATATCAGTACTGAATGCAAAGTGAAACCTGACTTATGTAGCCATTTCAGAGGCTGACAAAACAGCAGGCTTAACAGAAGTAGTCTCCTAATTTTCAGAGAACACAAGACTTCTATGCTTTTCCTTCTCCTTCCCACAGAACCCACATCTCTTTAAACTAGTTTTATTCTCACCATTAAAGTACTGAAAGCAAGCTCAAAAAAAAAAAAAAGAGATGCTTACTTTAGATAAGAGATTATTCAGTTCATGAGGATGCAGTTTCACTACTTCCCCAAGTTGCTGTGCAGCTGCTTTTCTTGTTACTGGTGTTGTACCGGTGTCCAGTAAAATAAAGAGACGATCAAGCCTAGGTATGATTGACAAAAAACGAAAATGTTATGCTATTCATAGTTCAGCTGCCCATTTCTATTAATATTACCCTGCATTTTTCAGTTTATCTAATGCAAACAGAAGAAATGTTTGCCTGAAGACTGTCCATTGACAAGGTGACAAGTGTACTTTTTTCCCTAATAGTAAGCCTAGTTGTTCTAAAAGCACATTTAATTGGGTGAGCAAAAAAATTGAGAGAAACTGTTAGAAACATTAGTTTAAAAAAATCCACAGTTACAAGAAAAAAGTAAATTGTTCCCTTCTTTGTTCTGTGATAGAACATTTTCGATCTTGAAAAATACAGATAAGTTGTAAATGATCTTCATCAAATTCTGTCTGATAGAGAAAGCAAAGGGCTCAACTGCTCATATTATGCATTATCATTTCTTTTGAAGACATAGCCTGTGATCTGTAACATCAAACTCCGCTTTTCCAGGATACCACAAATTTTTACTTTTCACATATTTTCCCCCTAACTACCTGGAATGTAAGACCAAACCTGTTGTTGTATTTACAGCTTTGAAATAATGATACCTCTGACCTTCCCATGAAATACAGGAATTTAGCCAGCAGATCTGTTTTCACAGTAACTCTGCATTTAGTGAAAGAGACCCTGATCATCTATTCTCAGAATAGCTAGCTTATTTCTTGCTTAGAATTACAGAATCAGAAAGTCATCATATAAAAAAAAGCACGTAAAAATAGAGACTACCTAGATAATCAAATCAATGATGGAAGTAACAAATGTTCATTATTTCCTCCACTATAAGTGGGACAGTTAGAACTCTCTTTACAGAGTACCTAGTTTATCCATTAGTTATTGGGCAGTATGAGGTTATTACTGAATGCGAGTCTAGAATCTGTCCATGTAGTGCAATCAGAATTGTCCCTTCTAGCCTTAATCATAAAAATACTCCTCCAAATATTGCAACAATATGAAGCTGGAATTTACACAGCAGTGACGCTCACCTAAATCTGCCTAACGAAATAAGGATACAGGTACGCTGAACAACTCCCCTTCCTCAAACACATACCCTAGGTTTGAGCAAATACAGGAAAAGGACAAATGTTTTGCTTGTTAGTCTGTTGCTACTAATTACATTTCACCAGAATTGCCTTTAACATTAGTTCCAATCATTTAAAAACAACCAAAAACTCTTTCCAACGTCACTGGATTTTGTATTTTCTTTGACACGCTTAAATTGCATTTACTCCTGAGAATGTCTTAAAGTGTGTCACAATACATTAGAAACGACAGTGCTACAGAGCCAAGGCAGTTCCAAAACCCAAATGCTCTAACAACTGGAGATACTAGAATCATTTGAAATACTTTCAGTTAGAATTTTTTTTTATCAATGTATATTTAATCTAGTATTTTAGACACACTTCTGATATTTGCCAGCTTTGAAATAATTATCTTCCTACTGCTAAAATAGGTGAGCCCATTTCAATTTCTGTAGATAAAACTGAAGCTTTATAGATCCAACTCTTCCAAATCACTGATAGTAGACTAGTCGGGAGGAACATACCAGATACTTAGTCATTTAGCAGTATTTTTTCCCTTAATGCATTTGACAGTAATAACCCAACCTGATTTGCAGCACCCAGTATTATTCAGTACAAAATATGCTAGCTTGCAGAGCAACCACAGCTTGCTCTAACTTGCTTGTTCTCTTATTCTTAAACTCACCCCTTTCAGTCTTCATCTCTCCATGAAATTTCAGTGTTCCATACTCAGGAAGTTTCCCATTTAGCACCACCCATTCCTTTAACTACCAATGTATCTTTTTTTTTTTCCCATCTCCAAAGTCAAGCAGAATGTGCAACTTAGACCACTTCCTCAGCTAGAACTCTTCATGTGTCAAAACAGGAGGAAACCACTATGACGGCCTACCCTCAAAAAACCTCAAGTTTAATTCCAATCTTAGTTACAACACTAGATATTCACTCCTAAAACCCACAACTTTTTGAAGCTGTTTTACCTACAAAATAGTTTGGTTTTTTTGTTTTTTTTTTTTAACCTGCAGTATGCTTGGTTTGTAATTTGTGATTTTAAGTTGTAAAATGCTTAACTTACACACAAATGCAAAATAAAACAAAAAGTCTTTCTATTGTCTCACATCACTATAGGAAGGTTTCAGCATTCAGCCCCAGCAAAGTAAATAGAAACAGGATTAGCAAATACAGCTAACTAATAGCAGACTAACAGTACTCCTGGTCACGCTAATCATTCTTCCTTTCCCTCCCCCAGACTTCCCTGATGTGCAATTCCCAAACAGTTAATATTTTGGAGATATTAAAAATCTTAAATTAAGTTTTGGTGTTGCTGCAGCAGAGTATGGCACAGCCTGAATTCTCCTGCTCTAGTTGGGATGGGTAGCACTGAGAAAGTTGCCACTGATCAGCAGCACTAGGTTTTTTTAAATTAAAGTTTTCATTCTTAGTTTCATTAAGAATTAAAAAATACTAAAACTTCTAAACAAATTAATTTTGAGGACCTGCAGTTTGGAAAGAAATTTCCTAAGTTCTGGTAAGGTTTTTATTCTCAGAACGAACTAATAGTCTCTAAACTAGTTCTTAAAGCCAAAGAGAACTAAGAGTTTTCTAATGACGTGGTTCTGCCTCTCATGCTAGACAGTGTTGTAAGCAGAGCACTGCGTGGCTCACATCATTCACAAATGTAAAACAGAAGTCTGAATCAGTGTGGTAGAGTGAAATACTTTACAATGCAGATAAAATTTTTAATTATTTTATGAAAGAGTTCAACATAGGCTGTCAGAAAGTTGTTCTACAAATATGGAAGACAAGTGAACAAGAGAAATACAGGGAGTACTTACGTGAAGAAAAAAATTAATAAGAAAACCAAAGAGGTTTATGGATTGTTACGAAAAGTCTAAATACCAACGAATGCTAGAAATTAAATATATCTCAAACTACTTTTCCTGCATGTTAACTACTGTAATCCGCTCTTAAAAATACGAAGTCCTTCACTTTTAACTCATAAGCAGTGGTTTAGATAGCCCTTCTGTCACCTTCCAATCCTGAGTCAACCACATCTCATCAATAGGACAGCAACCATACACCACCTCTATGTGAACTCATGCTATACGAGCTCATTACAAAGCACTAACTTGTTCAAAGAGGTGGATACCTTTTTCCTCTCACTTGAGAAATCTGACGTTTTTCTAAACACTGCTGAAGTGTATCAGCAAGACAGAACTTGGAGCAGCAATTCAAAGTTCTTATGAACAGCATTACATTCAAATTAAGTTTTTTTTTTCCTTCTAAGAAATACCACATGAGCTTTTACACTGACAGAGTTCATTAGAAATGTTTCTGACACAAAAACATCAATTCAGGTGCTTAAGAACAGGCATCTAATAGCATCTGAGACACTTCAGAATGAGTCATGCACATAGGGTCAGCAGACATGACGCAGGATGCAGGAGATCCTTGTCATTCTGAAGTGGCAAGGACACATTATACCATCTAAACTGGCACCAGAGACCTAGATTAGGCAAATGAATCCTCCCCACATAAATATTCCAAGTCATCAAACCCAGAGCATTTAATTAAAGCACACTAGTTTAGAAAAGACTAAAGCTTGAATTCTTACTTTCAGAATAGAACCACCTGAGAGACACTCAAGAATAATCAGTAGGTCTGTGATCAGAATATCAACTGGAAGAGCCATCCCAAACTGGACCAGACTCTTCCACCACTGGACTACCACCACTCAAACAATTTTATCTAACAATTCTAAAAAAATTTAACTAATTCTTAGAGAAACATTGCAGGCAAGAATTCTAACAGCAAACAATTCCATTTGCATTACTATTCATCAGAAAAACAAGGTTGGCTGTCATATGGGGGAACATGATCTCTCTAATCAACACCATTATGAAGAATGATTATGCATACAGGCTTAGTTCAGTTAACTAAAGGGGGTTTTGTGAATAAAAGTACACAGAAACTATTATTGACCCCCAGTCACTAAACATAACAAGCCTTTTGCTCTTCCAGTGCATTATCACAGCAAAGACTGCAAATAAAAAAATTACAAAGGACAAACATGAGAGCAAGTACTTTCAAAAGAGCCATCACAACTAACTCAGTGACACTCTCCAGGTAGCATGGTGATTCCCTGTTCTAGTCACTGCTTGCCCATCAGTTTTGCATATTCAGCATTAAACTAAGTTAGACAGGACTGTACCCAGGCACAGTAGGCAAATGTTGCAACAAATGACCTGTTCTGTTCTTCATGGTAATCTTCAGTTCTTTGCTGCCTAAAGGTATGTCTCCAAATAGAGGGCTGATCTCCATTTGAAGGGACAGTTATCATAATATTTAAAGTGAACCTTATGGCACTCCTGTGGAAACTGGATGATGTGGATTTGAAAGCCCTTCAGCTATAGAGGCATTAGAAAGCTAGCAGCGGAGTAGTTAATGACTAGGTCAAGATACAGAGGTTGTCAACAGTAACTCCAAAAAGTTTCCAAAAGATGACATATGCAGCTAAATTGTCTAAGGATCCTGATCATCCCAGTGTAAGCATTCTGACTGGATTGGGTCCCCACAGGACTTCAGATGGTTAAACTTCCAATTTGTTGATTTCAATGAGCTGAGGCTTGAAAGGGACAGTGAACTGATCACTGCTGCCAATGAAGCGATCAGTTTGGACTCTACATCTCTGTGTGCGCCAGTATGTTTAACTGTCCAAGGAGCAGTCTCTAACAGTAAAGGCCAGCTGGTACAGAACAGCTCATAACTATCCTAGCATATCCTCCAACCATTAAAATTGTGTGACTGTACAAAAAACCTTTAGTGAAGTAGTCCCTGGAACACTCTAATGTCAAACTCTGTCTAGAGCTCTGTGGAAAACTGCTAGCTGGCACCCATCAGAAGGCAAGGGAATACTCCTAGGAGTTTACCATATAAATCATATTTCAACACCCAGGAGCTTCCTCCCAGGCACTATTTCTTAGTACAGAAATAGCCCAGAAACCTAGAACACATCACTAAATTAAAATTTAGACTTGACAGGGGTTGACACTCACTGTGAAATTCAACCTAAGTTCTAATGGAGATGCCTTAGCTTTTCTTGTTGACCTGATAATCCTTTGTTCAGGGTGGTGTTTCATCATTTGGTCAAATCCCAGCCTTGTCAGCTTCACAGCTCAAAAAACGCAAACCCCTACTAAAGCACATATAAACTGTTAAATAATCAAGTAAACAACTTTCCAATATACAATCAGCAAGCAAGAGAAAAATCACTGAACAGAATTCAGAACAAAAAAAGTGTGATGATACACATGAAGAATGGATTGTGATTTTACTTCTCATAGGTGGGAGACTGTGGAGTAGATAGTTACGAAGGTGGGGCTGTGGACAACAGAGAAATCTTGTCTCCTACAGCGCAGTGGAAGGGACACCTGGAATTAAACTACAGCTCCATCACCACACTGGTCACAGTATTATATATTGCATATGGAAGCCAACCGAATGCTAAAATTAGTATAATTAATTCCACGTGGAATGTAGATTTCATATAATATGATCCATAGCTTTAGGCTTTACAAGTTTTATTTGTAAACTATTGCATATGTATCTACATCCAACAATGCAGCCCAAATACATACGACCAATTACATTACAAAAACTGTAAGAAAGAATAGGAAATTAAAACAGCTGTAAAGACATACTAATACAAGAAGTGTATCAACAAGTGACCTAGGGAATGCCTTGTGAGAATTCCAGTTCTAGCTGCTGGAGCAGGTTAGAATTCTTATCAGAGTGCAATCCTGAGTTTCAGCTTTCATTTCAGTCTGTTAGGTGTCTGAGAAATTTTACAGCTCTATCTCATTTGGGCAGTAGTGCAGATGCTACTTCTGCTTCCCCCCCTCCCCATGACTGTGTGGGCACTCCCTCCCACAAACAGCAACAGGGAAGGCAGTCCACTGTTCCGGTCATCAAGTTCATCTCCATCAACGAGAGAAGAGTTACACTTTTTCCCCCCTTTTGAGTCAGAACTCCTGTAATCACATTGGTTAGAGCATCTACCTATTCTGATGTTACAAGCATATGCCTTTAAGTAGTAGTAAAAACATACTTCTTGTTCAGTTTAACTCTTGCTTTTCATGCAAGAGCAGCCATGAAGTAATAGCTTCCAAACAAGCTAGAAGCTGAATTCTTTCTTTAGAAAGTTTGTGATAACCCCAAAAAAACATTTCTAAAAGATACACAGGGCCCATAAAAGAGATTTTGGATAATTTTGGTATCTTGTTAGAACTTCAACCTCCCGATGATGCAGTATTAAGCTTGAAGTGTTACGTAAGTAATGATGCCAGTCAGTGCAGCCATTTGTTCTTGGGAAGTCACAGCCCTACACTTCAAAAGCCAAGAGCAACATATGAGGCCTGCTTATTTTCCAGGAGCTTTACTATCGTAGCCTTCTGACATTATTTTTATTTTAAAATAAAAACTAGGTTTCTAATCTACATATTACCAACTATACACAAATCCAAGTAAATGAAAACACTGGAAACTCTAGAAACTAGTATTAAACTTACATGGACCAAATCAAGAATGGCTTGCAACAGCGGCAAGTTGTTATGCTCTCCCATACTTACTTAAGGAAGTGTCTTTAAATTACCCTGAAGAGGTTGTCTTTAAGAAGGTATTTCAGGGTGAACTTAAAGGTATACCTATTAAAATCAAATTGTTTATTCTTAATGCATCTTGCCAGTTTCATGCATTTCATCACATTTTAAAAGCATATTTGTTCTCCTTTGTACTGTGAAGGCCCTCAAAAATACAAGAAAGCCATGAACAGCCTTGGTGTTGGAATAACGATACGAGGTGCCTTTGAACACATTAAAGAAACTGGATTTTATTAGATATTGAAAGGGACTATCAACACTATTATCTACTGAAACTCAATCACACTGACTAATCTATGAGCATTGCCGTTTTCCATAAACTGGCAGTATTCCTTTTTCATCTAAAGTATCTCAGAAGATCACTAGTGAGCCATAGTATTTATTCACTTGGAACATATACTTTGTAGGAATGAAGCTGAAGCAAAACTTGTCACTTCCTTTTTTCCTTCTCAGTTCCACTATGAAGAACTATTTTTATTTTGTTATTAGCTATGCAAACATTATACTACTTCATATATACTTTTAAGACTGGAGACTGGAGATAAAGCCTACCAAATTAGCTTACGCATTCACAGAAAGAACATCAACCTTCCCACCCACCTATACATACTTCTGGAGGATGGTGTTCATCAGCTAGTCTTTTCAGCATAAAACTACCAAAGAGATGAGCATATATGAAGTGACTGTTCTGCAACATCTTTTGGTATGAGGTATCTACTGTTCTGCTTTTAGGTCTATTTTCTAGTGCATCATCACAGAAGTGTTATATAGAAGTAGGTCTTCAGTCCGTGTAACAGCAGAATCCGGTAAAACAAGCATGTATACATATAATGCAGAACAAAATATCAGAATCTCTTTTATCCATAGTTTGCAAATAAGTGACAATTATTTTTAAGATGACCTTATTAATAGCAAAGCTGCAAATTCTCAATCTAATTTTGAGGTATTTCAAAGCATTCCCTGTATTTGTTTAGATCTTCCTGATCTGAACGGACTAGGGTTTTGAGAAAGGTTTGCAATTGGCCAAACAGCAGAAACTAAACTTTACTGCGAAAGCCACCACTTGATAATTTACTGTTTTAAGAATGTAAAAATACCCCTCCCTCCACCTCCACAAATAGTTATTTTTTTAAAATATGGTTCCAATACAGAACTAACTCTAATGAAGTTTTTTGTTAATATCAGTGTTTGGTATGCACTCAGCAAAGACTATGGTCCTTGGAGAAAGATTAATTCGAATCAACTTATCCCTCACTCTCCACACTTGTATAGTTAGAATCATTCAACAATGAAGTATTATGTTGGTCCTCCAAAAATATAAAATATAACTGTAACTACCTAGAGGAGAAGTGCAGATCTCTACAATTAAATGGAGCTGCTACAGAAGGTGGAACAACTACACCCTTTACAGAAACACAGTTATGTGGTATATAAGTGTACAAAACAATTATTTGTAATATGTTTGAAAGGAAAGGACCTTAGAAATTCAATGTTCTGAAGTAAAAGGTGAAGACAAGATTTTTTATTTACAAAAGCAACACTGACATTATATCATCAGTGTTCCTATGATCCAGCAGCCAAAAGGTTCATTTGTCAAGAGTTGCTGTGTAACTTCAGAGGGATATGGACAGGTTTTGCTGTATCTATTAAAAAACATGCACGAGGCCAAATTTACACAGTATCACTTCTTACAATTATAGAAACATTGGAGTTTGCCAGGAATAACCAAGATGTTGCAGCACTCCAAAATGTGTAATTATTTTACCTAATTTACATGTGGAACTGAAACAATTCTATACCAACCCACAAGTATTACAGCACCTTTAATGAAGTTCTATATCTTATGTTCAACTTGTGTAACATTTTGGTCTTAAAACTGTACTCTGAAGCAATGTATCACATGTGACATTATTAACACACCAACTTTTTTAGTGCTCCACGCTGAAGCTTAAAATGAGCCTTACCCAAAACAGAAATTTTTTTCCTGTTAGTTACCAGACCAAACAGGTGTTAATTAAATCTTTGCATAGAGCACTACTGCTTTTCACTAAAGCCACGTGGTTTTACAGAAACATTGGTAACTGAATTTGAAACCAACCTTTACAGTAGACATGACCTCAGCATACAGCTGAAAAGCTGTATCTTGATATTCCAGTTCGCCCCATATCCCATGTACGTTAGCACAGTTATTTAAGCAGACTGCCCCAGACCTAATGTAATTAGACTACTACTCTATTTTACATGATGGCTTACAGTAGTATTTTAATGTACATAGTAGTCTTGTTACAGCAATCCTTACAACTTCCAGATTCTTATGGACAGCTTTGGAAAAAAAAACAAACAACCCTAATATATAACAAGTTGATAAAAACAAGAGTACAATAAGATGAAGGGATACTTTGTAGGAACTACAAAGCTCAAACTAAAACACCTGCTACTAGAAATCTTAAAAGGTGTACTGCTGCTATAAGTTTTGATTAATAACGGATTTCCATTATAAATGTGCACACCTTTACTTTGCTACACAGAATTGTAAACTTATTCATACACGGCTTCAAAAACCGAATTTACTTTTGTTATAGCACTTGGGAAGTACAGAGATACTACCAACTCATGACTTGAAGTTAATCTATCACAAGGTTAATTTGGATTTACGGTTTCAGCTATCCTGTTAGGAAGCTTAACATGCCCATTTCGCACAAAAAAAGATGGCAGGAATTTGTGCTCGGCATTTTTTATAAGACAGCTCTATTAAGACATACCTCTGTATCTGTGAATACTTTAAACGCTGGCACACCCCAGCGCACATGTGCGTAAGCAGATACTACCCAACATCTTGAGGCAGAGCCAGAACACGCTAATCACTTTTCTCCATGGAAGCCTGTTTTATTTCGGTTACTTTACAGCTAAGGGCTCTGAAAGGCAAAACGGTTTCTTGCCAGTTTTTGAGACTCGGTATCATTATCCTCCATTCCCTAGCAGTTTAACACGAGGACGGACTGGCCAACAAAACGAAGGTGTCGAATTCAGGAGGAAGCCCGAGACGGCCCAGGCAGAGCCCCTTCGGCCTGAGGAAGGGAGGGGGCTTCCCCGTGCGCCAGGCACGGGAGTTACCCCAGGCCAGGAAGCAAACCCAGGCGCCGGAGCACGCAGCCACCCGCAAACCCCACCGAGGCGGCATAATGTTCTTTTTTTCTTTTTTTTTTTTAAACAGGCCTGCCTTTAATTCATTTGCATGCAGTAGCAAATATGATTTATCACCTTCATGTTCTCATCTAAACAATCAGCTAGTTTCACTGTATAGAAGCACTCCATCACCACCATCAGTCCAATCCGTTACAAATGTACCCCTTATTTTACAAGTATGTACTCTCAAAAAAGCCTGTAACCTACCTGAAGCCTGTGCAAGTTTTATGCAAGTTTCTCCCACAACTTTTATAGATAAAGTGCTTGGGCATTATCACATGGCCCTACAGAACAGGAATTCTGTAAAACTTCTTCTAAAGCTTCAAACTCTCCAGAATTTAAAGAAAAGCTAGGAAAACTAAATCTATGTCATACAATATACATGCATATTTTGGGTGATAGATCATCAGTTTCCAGTTTAATGATCCATTATGCATTTGTCAGTCATATTTAAATTACAGTTGTATCATCTAGTTTTCTCCACCATTTCACTAGTGATTTGTTTCACCACTATGTCAGTAATAAGGAATTTTCCTTATTACAGCGGAATACTGTACTCTGAAAAGCCATTCCCTACATGAAACCACGTCACACCGCTGCCTCCCATACTCGAGAGAGGGTGCTCTCCAACCCCGCACCCCCCACCCCCC
>NW_008795129.1:9283234-9316941 GCF_000699145.1 Aptenodytes forsteri
CACTGAGGCAGCCAGCCCGTCCTCCCGGCCCGGCGGGGCTCCGGGCGGCCTGTGGAGCAGAGCGGGGCTTGAAGATCCCCAGGATCCCAGGCAGCAGCCTCTTCCGCCGGGCGTGTGCCCTGGGCGGCTGGCCGCAGTTTCCCTTGACTCTTGCGAAAGAAGGCCGAGCTTTCCAAGTGTGTGCTATCGGCTTCGGGCAGATCCGGAGAAACGCAAAATAAGAAATTCGACTAATCGTTTAAATTAACGATCCCAGGCAGGGACGTAAACTTAGCCGGCGTACGTAACCTTTCATCTGATACGTTGAAAACACAGTAACAGATTTTTTTCTTTCCTGTAGGTGATGCATAAACTTGCATAAATACATTAATTTGCGTAATTATGATAAAGTTTTCCTTTAAAGCCCATCGTGGTGCGTATTTCATACCAAACCTTTCTCTAGGGATTTCTGCTCGCCCCTGGCCTTTCTACTGGATGGTTTGCCTTCCCTGTAGTAGTTAACTCTTCCTGTATGGGTTTGCTCATTCATTCCCCGCTAACACACGCATATTCCAAATAGACGTACTAATGCTGTCTGCATGTTCACTGTCTTTTTATAGTTCTATAAACAAGGCACTGGTACATAACACCTCAATCTATCCTCATCCATGCGGGTCCAGCCTATGCTTGAGTCCTCTATAAGGTTTGCCCCGGGTGCTTCTTTCCCGTCTGTTCCCTCTCCTGTCCTTTGGTGGGAGCTCTGGTGATTAGGAGCTGGTGTTAAAGCGGCAACTTCAGGAACACCAAACACCAGCAATATGAGTCAGCCCAAGGCCTCTGCATCCCAGAATGTGGCCAGAGCAAGCTACAGACTTCATTTTCAGTGGTGGAGACGGTTTTTGTCACAGTGCTACACTCAATGACCCAGATAATGCCTTTTCTCTTCCCTGTCATGGCTCTGATGTAGTAACTACCTTTAGATAGCTCAATATGCCTCCTGTAGCAGAATACACAAAAAAATACAGTGGGTTTAGTTGGAGGCCAAGAGCCTCTTACTGAAGTACTCCAACACTATGTGCACCTTCCTTTCTGCCATCACATGCCATTATGTGTTGCAGGTGCATCTGCCTGGGTTCCTGACCCATGATCCGAGGCACATGTCTACTCCTGACCCATGTGTCTACATGTTTCCACATGATGGGGTGCCTGCTATTCAGCCACGTGATGGGGAGGAACAGCAGGGAGTTGGGGTAGGGAGCAGCAAGGAGCAGGCTGAGGGTGGATATATTTTTCTTGCATGTTTGATGCTGTCGACACGGATCTACAGCAACATCCCTGATAATATTTCCACGTTTGTTTAGCCAGGAATCAGCAGCCATCTTGTCCTGCTGTGGGCGTTACTGAAATGACCCTCAGGTGCTATTTCGAATTCCAACACCCTATTTCCTCTTAGGTTCCTTAAAAACATTTTGTGCATTGTTTTAATAGTAGTCAAGGCAGAGTGCCTACCAAACATGCAATAAAATTTGCTTTGAACAGCTCCACAGGGGTTATCCTATCTGATAAAAATCAGTGCAGGGAAAATATTGGTGGTGGGTCTTATGCACTAAGTACTTGCTGAACTGATGATAAACTGCAATCCAGGCAAAACAATCTGCAAAAGACAGAAAGAATGATCTGTTATTTACCTAATAGCAGGCATTCTGGACTGAAACACAATTCATTCAAGTTTCACACCATATATTTTTGTATTTTGATGTGGCGTTTATGTAAAGCACATCGTTACTTAACTGTTCACCTGTATCTTCCGCTCAATCCTTTTCCTACACCCTATGAAAACCAATTATTCTTTGTCCATGCATCTGTTCACCTGCTCCATAATCATACCAGTCCTTTTTGCACATTTGTTTTCTTTTGGCCCATTTTTCAAGGAGTAGCCATACATTTTCTCCTGTTTCTTTTCGCATATGTTAAAAGAATTCCCCCTGCAAATCTGCTGTGTGCCAGTATACTCTCTCAAACCTGTTCCTAAATTAGATAAAACTCAATAACTTCCAGTCAGTTGGTATGTTACGATCATTACTTCCTGCATTGATCTAAATTATTTTTATTTTTGTTTTCCTCCTCCTGCCAACTGTGTCCACCTGTGAACTCTTACTGCTTAGTCTGCAGATTCATAGCAACTGCAGCTTTCTTACTTGCTATGTATGCCTAGGGAAAAAATGGTGCAGTCTCCAAGTGCTACAGCTGTGCAAATAGTAGATGACAGAGGCACAGTTTTCCTGGTGGAATCCCTCCTGATTAGACCTGACGTACCATAATCTTCTACATGTTCTACTCTTCTAGTTTTATTTTTCTAGTTAGTTTTTCTTGTCCTCAAGATTTGTATTGCTTAGGATCACACCAACCTCTCTGTAACTGTAGGTATAACATTTGATACCTCCTAGTCTGGTAAAAAAGATTATTTTCATAATAGTTCGCATGTATTTTAGTGACTGTCTTATTTGATTTCTAAATTCCCTTGGAAATCTTGTCTGAAGAGAAGCTAGTCTTAGAAGCTTGTCCCTGCTTAGCAGTTTGTTCATGTATTGCTTAGGATCACACCAACCTCTCTGTAACTGTAGGTATAACATTTGATACCTCCTAGTCTGGTAAAAAAGATTATTTTCATAATAGTTCGCATGTATTTTAGTGACTGTCTTATTTGATTTCTAAATTCCCTTGGAAATCTTGTCTGAAGAGAAGCTAGTCTTAGAAGCTTGTCCCTGCTTAGCAGTTTGTTCAGACATCTTTTCTGCTGGTGTCTTAATCACGATCATTATTTTGATGATCTGGGGAAAAATTGCTCTGAGATAAATTTATGTATTACTACCTTGTGCAGGTAAATTGTGCAGGTTCTTTGCAGCATGTGTTTCTTAATGATGCTTTCTGTTCTGAGGTCTGCAAACTAACCGGTTATCTTGTAGGCTATTTCTAACATACTTTAAAATTCTTATTTATTTTTATATATCTAACTGTTTCTTCTTCAAGTATTATTTAATCTTCCTAGTTTTTATTTTACATTTTTTCTCTGTAGGTTAGGCCCCATTTTACTGGTGTCGTCACTAGAATCAGATTTCTGATTGCTGATGGATTTTTTTTTCTTGAATAATCTCGTTTCTTGCTAATTAATACTTTTTATTGCTATTCTGCTTATTTTTTATTTAAACGTATATTTATTTTTTATCATCTAAGCTTCACTAGTTTCTACGCCAACTTTCATGCTTTTAATTGTCTCATTTTTACTCCAAGGAAATTTTTGACTAGCTGCATAACATTCTTGAAAAGCCTCCTTAAAAAGTGGCAACTTGTACTTGGTCTTCCTCTTAAGTTCTTCACCATAAGTGATGGTGGCTGGAGGCTGGCTGCTGGCTGATAGCTCTCGTAGTCGAAAAAGCGCCTCAGAGATACCAATGAAACGCTGTATTCTGAGAGAGAAATCCGGGCGAAGGCACTGCCACCCACAACACAGAATAGCAACATTTGTGAAAAAAGTTTGATGAGCTCCAATTTCTCAACATCAAACAGGATTGTAACAACAATCAGTTAGTGAAAATCACCAACATCTAAAAGGTTCCAAATGTCACCAGAGCTGTATAATTATCTCATTAGATTTCATTACCTCTGATCATATTTAACGTTGTACATTCAGGACAATTTTCCTGAATGAGAGGCTCCTGATATGACAAAGAGAGAGAGAAAAAACTTGTGGTTCTCTTTTGTGATCTTCTGTTCCCAGGGATTTTATCTCATGAGATTGCAGGGACTTGTTCAGAAGTGATGCTCCTTGCTCCATTATCTCCACTATAAACAGATACCCTGTACAACTGATCAACCTTGTTGTACAACCACCTCGTTTTTGTTAGCCATGGTCTAATTTCTCCAGCATTTAGTTCCATGATCTCAAACTTCCCATTTTCTAACTCCGCTCTACTTTCCACCCTATTTTATAACAGATGAACATTTAAATTACTGATATTCTCTGGACACACTTTGTGTATAAAAACTGGAAGTTCCTTAGTTTTGTCTAGCTGTTATCCACGCTCCTGATAAATATTTTATAGTTTGGGTAGTTTATTGTTCCTGTGGCATGTTTTTCAGGAAATGGTATAATCTATCCATTTCATACAGTTCTTTTTTCCAAAATAACTTTTATGTTTACATTTAAATCCTCTCTCGTTTTACCTCTCTCTGCAGGCTGTTCTTAGTAGCTACACCACTTCCTATATCAAGAAAGTGACTAAAGTACATGTACATTCACTAAATCTAACTTATGAACTCTGAACTATTAGGAGATTAACAATACTAACTCACATGCACAATTGCATCTTTATACCTGATCTCTTCACTGACATTTAGGAGAGCAGAGATCTCCATTTATATATAGAAATTTATATATATGTTTATAATGCACATATACATACAGTTATACATACATATACATACCTATATAAAAATGAATTTAATATTTCATATCCAGAAAGAAGACTGAAGGGGAGAAAATCTCCTGTCAAGTGTCTAAGTGGGTTTTTTTGTATCAAGGTAACAGGCAAAAATGAGCCACCGTTGGAGACAAAGAGAAATGGAAATAATGAGGTCAAACTCTTCCTGTAAATCTGCAGGTCTTTCTACATAGGCCTGTGGAAGAGCGCAACATGAAAATAACATGAGAGAAACAAGTAGAGACCTTTTATTAAGTTCTTCTATTATTTATGCTTGTGTGGCTGTAAGGGGTTTTTTTATTTATTTATTTTTAGTAGTCAGATTGTTCTTTTTTCATGAGCTAAGGCAAGAGGGACATTAGCCTGTGCAGTTTAAAAAAAAAAAAAAGTGCATATAATTCCAGTGTGCACAAACTGAATACAAAGAGCATAAATAGAAAAGCAGCTCTGTCATCAGGGACATAAGGATTCAGAAACACACTATAATGCTGAATAAACAGGGCCAGAGGTTTCACATCTAGTCCAGCTCTTTCCAAAAGCCGCTGCTTTTCAAAGATAGAAAAGAAGGCTAATCTGTGGCCATCGTCACAAGTTCTGCTACAGTTAATGAGTTTAAATTAGATTTAAAACCAAGTCAGGTGAATATATCCTTTGCTCTCTATATATTTTTATTATACCTAGTATATTAAATGATAGAAAACAATGTTTTTCTTTTAATTTGTAAACACTGTTTCTCAGAATATATTTTAGGCCTATTAAAGATTTATGGTGCGTAACTTTTGAAAATCAGAATTTACCATTCACCATGCAGCAGAATTGCTATTAAATAGCTCCAACATGATCTAGATACCCGGGTATGGTGGTCCCATTTTTCATCTGGGGTGTGCAGACAAGGATGAATCAGCGGTGGCAATTCATTGTGCAATGCCAGTTTATACTTTTTCTTCTATTTACTATGTGCATGCCTGAACATCTGAGTACACCCCAAAGATGGATTGAGGTGTGATTAACAGATATCAACAATAGCTTGTACTCTCTTATCTTCTTCTTAAAGGGTTAATTTTGCAGTATAGACTTTTGTTTGGTAGTATAACTTGCAAAGTAAAAACTTCTGTTTATGTTAGAAGAGGTCCTTTGAAGAACTGCATGAGGATCATCCTTATCTGTGTCAACTTTTAAGTGTATCTATCTTGGGGGCTTTTTCATCTTCCTTTGTGGAACATTCAGTCCTGAACGTTCCTCATAAAGGAAGAAAATGCCTCCTGCTTTCCATACGACTCTGCATTGACTTGCTCGTTGTACTTCTTATAGAGGCAGTTACTTCAGATTTGTTTGTTACACTTTTAACCGATTCATAACTGTAAGTTTTGTGTGATGGGTACAGTAATAGCAACATTATAGTGTGTTTTGATACTGCCCTGAAAGCGTGCAATAAGACAGGTATGTATTTGTAATAAACAAATTGGATTTGATTCTCAGATTCCTGATACCCAGTAAAAACCTAGCTTGTTTTCAATGTGTGAAACAGATTTGTGGAGTAGTTTCTTACTTGATTGTCTGAAATTCTCACTGGATTCTGGAGGGAATTTCTTCAGGATATTATACTACACATAGACTAGATTTAAAGCTTAAAGGGAAGCCTTAATTAGTTTTAAGCTCCCACATGACTTTATTGGAGGATTAGAGGTCTGAGTGCTCCTGTATTTTTTTGATAACTGTTATTTACATCAGCATGGTGCTCACACAGAACCACAGACACAGCGTAGAAGACCCAGATAAGAAGTTGCCACGAACTCCTCCTCCAGCATGTGCCCTCTTTTTATGTCTAGTAATCTTTCACCAGCTTTTTATACGTGCATCTTTTGCACATTTCTTCCCTCACACTGATAACTCCCTTGACGTTTTAATTTTCATTTTCCCTCCTCCTTAATTTTTCTCTTTTAAAATACTTTTTTTTTTCCTGTTCCCCCCCCCATTGTCTTCTCACCTCAGGAGGAAGGAGAACCAAGTTGCCTTCTCAGCTGGTTCCTTTTTGTCATCTGTTTTTTCTGACTCCCCACAAGAAGAAGGAAGGGATCTGCAGGTTTGGAAATTGCTGTCCACTGGAACCAGTAAAGCACGGTCCACTGACAACTGGAGCAAATAAGAGTCAGCCTGGAGAGGAAGCAAACTCTAGTGGTTGATAACAGCATGGAAACTATTGCTTTTTGTTTGCACACACATTTTAAATAAACTGCCATTCACAGCGGCCAGGGATTCATATGCCCTTGCTGAACCCCAGACGGGGAATACATTCCTTCTTTCCCCAGCACTGAGCAGATTCTAAACCACAAATGATGTTTGGGTGTCTGCATTTCTGGATGCCTCATATGAGACATCTTAAGAAGGAACTGATCTTCAGAAGCTAGTGCTCAGGTCATTTAACCACTGGTCCTGGCACACTGGTTGTAGCAGCGCACCCCAAATTTGAATCGTAACACATTACTGATCACTTTCACACACGAAAAAAAGCCTGCAGCTTGCTAGCAGTTACTTTAGATGCAAATAAACAGGAAAGGATCCTAATTGTACTTGGGGCTCCTTGTAGGTCATTTACCTTTTGCCCCAGCTGAGAGAAAAATAGTCACATGCAAACCTTTCTAGCCCTTTTTTAGATAACGGTGTATTCTTCACATGCAAAACTAAATTAGCTGTACGCATAATGCAGATTTCTACATACAAATTTAGTCGTATCCCTGTGTTCTAGTTTTCTGCTGGAGCTGGCCTTTCTGTTTCCCAAGCCCTTCTTGGGAGTCAGCCTTCTGCATAGAGCTCACCCGAACTTTCTCCCAGCGCTTTCCAGGAACCACCTGAGTGTTTCCTAACTCGGTATGATCATATCTCAGAGCGAGCTGGCCCCATGGCTTCACCACCAGATAAAAATCAGGCCTCCAATTAAATCATGACTTCAGGACAACAACAGAAAAGGTTCAATAGTTGTATATATTAAAACTCTTACAACTCCTTCAAATAATTTTGTGCTACCTCTGGATTTTCTGTATCCTTGTGTTTTTCTTCAAGATTTCACACTCAGGACAGCGGGAAACCAACACTGTCCATCCAAGTCTTGCTTTTTATTGCTCTGTGATAGAACAACAGCTATTTCTAGGTTTGCTGAGAACATACACAAAAGAAGCCAGCAAGATTTTATGACATTTTTGTAGAACTGCGAAATAAGTAAGAGAAAAAGTGTTGGGGGGTTTTGTGTGATTTTTTTATGAGTGCCACTGTAATACAATAGTCGGTAAAAAAACAAGAAGCATTTTATTTCATTTAATTTCATTCTCCACCATGTGGATCGATTAGTAATTGAATACTACAGATGCGAATATGCAGAGATGACTCAGCTGTGGAATTTGAGATGAATGTCAGTAACAGTTTGTAACGTATTATGTGGGCTTAGCTCTGCCTAATTCCATTAGGAACAATAGGGCAGAAAGCCTTACCCCAAATTCTAAAAAACCCCAACCAAACAAAAAAACCAACCCCAACTTTGGCTATTTTCATATAGTCATCTCAAAGCCATTTGTGGGAAACATCGTGTCCATTAATTTTGCTTGAAAAGAGGAATCCAACCTAGTTACGAAAGTGATGTTTTTGTCAGGTAACAGGAATTATACCACCTGACTGTTTGTATCTAAACCCTCAGAGAGTCCTGCAGGAACCGACCAAGGACTGGTAACAGCTAGTGCTGACCGTGACCCCTTATGCCACGTTTCTCTTTGCAGTGAGCTTTCCAGTGCACCAGCTTTCCACCTATCCAGGGAGTCCTAGCACCCCCAGTCTGAAGTAACAAAGGATTGACTGTAGGGTCACTTCAATCCTAAAAAACATAATTCAAACCCCAAAACAAAAATATGAAGGGCAAACGTTTGTTCTTTATTCACTTTATGAATACTGCATACATAGTATAAAAAAAAACCCAAATGCTTTTAACACCAGTCCCTAATTCTTAGCTCCCTGCTGGAGAACACCAGGAAGGGGTTTTTTGTTGTTGGCTTTTTAAAGAATCTGGCAACGTAGTAGCCCAAGTTGCAGATCTTCCTCGCCTCCAAATAAAGAAGCATAGATGAAGATTCTCAGCTTACCCCTCATTTGAAAAAAAAAAAGGGGGGGGGGGGGGGGGCAAGTGAAGGAACAAAGGCTTTTTCTTAACATTTAGTGCTCAGTTCCACAACCGGTTTATATATAGAGAGCTTCATTCCTGAGACCACATGAATGAGGCTCACAATCAGAGATTTAATGGGAAATACAATTGACTAGCTGCTGTGAAAAACGAGAAAACTATTTACTTTGTACCATGAACAAAGCCGAAGTTGTTCTACCAGTTGCAAAGGCAATGAAGCATTTGCAGTTTGAATTTATATCCAGAGAATCCTTTGATTTTGGGAACTTTTTGCATGCGTTACAAAACAAGAGGAGTTGCCAGATGTTCCATGCTTTTCAAATCCAGTCCTTATTTAATAGCTATAGAACTGTGAATTCAGAAATCTGGGGTTTATGCTGCTAGTTAAAAGGCAAAAAAGCTCTGTGGGTTCTGGCTATGAACACTTTTTCTTTTTTTTGCAGTTTTCTAGTGTATACCTACACCCTCTTGCTTTATGCTTTACAGCTGTGCTGCTTTTGAGGCAGTTTCTTAACTGTATGACTTAAGTATCTGGCATTCATTTTGTTTATTTTAATACCATGGTCTAGCTTTATCCTTATTCACTGTGATACCTTTTAAAAATACTAATTTATGAAAATGTAATAATAATGAAAAATGTAATTTTTTTAATTTACCCAAGTATTACATTAATACTGTTTTCCATCCTATGAACTAAGATTTGTTTATCCACAGTAGGAGCTGTTGGTGCTACTGTGCAGCTGCTGGCATGAATTGAGTTACCGTTTGTTGCACTACCTTCTTGAGACCCACTGAAGTGGCAGTTCAGAGAAGACCATCCAACACATGACTCTTAAAAGTAACTTACCTGAAGAGGTTATTCTTCTATTCTGATTACATTATTCTGCTGTGCTGTAAAAAGAAACTAGTAGAAAATAGAACTGGAGAGTAAGACAGATACGACTGACAAAGAGGGAGGTGTAACTATACAGGCACCGGTGATCTTGGCCAGTTGAGACAGGTAAGCTGATGATACATGAGCTACTTCATTTGGATGCGTTGCTGAGAAAATTGTGAAATTTACCTGCGCTGGGCTATTCTGAAACATATACAACCTAAGAGATCAGGAAAAATACAGAATCAGGATGGGATATTCAGGTTACTGAAAAGCAAGTTTGACATTTAGAGTATTCAAGCTCCGTTTGCTTCCATGTTCTTAGCAATCTGGGAAAAATTCTGCTATGAAAAAGAGTGTAACTAAGTCAGTTCAGTTGATGATACAGAAATTCTGGAATTAAACTGCAATGCTGCAGAGATTGTTAGTGATAATTCAGACTGCTATTTTTAAATTAAAGGATGAAGTGGACATAACTTTGCTTCATTCGTTTCACAGTATTTTTTCTATAGTCTCAATGCTAACCTACCTGATAGTGCAGTATTTTATCATGACTTTTGCATCTGGAAATTACATACATTTTAAAGAAATGTAAAACAAAAGACACAACTACAATCACTCAGAAAATTGTTTGTTTTAAGGTACAGGGTTCCAATTTCACTAAAAGGAAGGACTACTTTAATTCCACGTGTACTGAGACCTTGTCTCCAACTACACATAACAAATACACCCTAATAAATTTAAAGAACCAAACATCAGTAGAAGCTAATCTTACAATAGAGACCAGTTCTCTACTACTGAAATTTGCATTTTCCTAATTTGTTTAAAAAAACCCAAAACAAAACAACTTGGTCCACAGACAAAGTAAAATGGGTAAAAGTAAGTCTCAGGTGAGCGAACGTTGTCCTTTTTATTCATTTCCAGTTGTAGCGGTCCCTTGGAGGTAAGTCATAATGTGTTCTCTCTTCCTCTTCAGGTCCATAATCTAATGGCAGACCATAATTGTAATCAACTGTAACAACTGGTAATCTTTTACTTTGTTCCATCTCTCTGGTAGTTTCACCTTGAAAAGGTTTTCTTTCATAGTCTATTGAAGTATCTTCTTGGTGTACAGATGAAGATGGATGCATTGTTCGTGAAGAATATGGTGCAAATCTGTTTTTTCCTCTATTAAATTCATCTGAGGGATGCATTCTCCTATTGTCTTCAGGACAATTTGGTCGATTACTGTAAGAAGAACAAATATGAACAGTGAAATCCTTAGAAATAAAACAGCTGATTTATAGTTGGTGGCCACCATTAGAAACTAAACTTGTGTAACTTTGAAAGAACAATTCAGACCCTCATTCTTGTTTTTATCCCCTAAAATTAAAATCCTCTCTACTGGATGTTGCAAACTTGTCTATATTAATTTTTCGATTCTAGTGGTTAAAATTACAGCTCTTTATAGTAAGTAATTCTACTAGAAGATGTTTTGTTTCAAGTGCTGTTTCTAATTAAAATTCCCTGTTTACAGAGTTTTTCTCTACCTAGGGGCCATTTTTGTTCCTAAGCCTATGTTTTCATTTTTGTGAATAATGTGTAATAGTAGCTCCCTAGTACATAGTATCAACAGGCAATAATATACTTTGGATTTATATCTCCAAACATTTTAATTATTAATTCTTCTGCAATAGAAGAATCACTCTCCTACAAAATACATATGGAAGGATCTAAAAATGCATATATGATAGATATGCTTTTTGTTTTGGATTCTCTTTACTCTCAAGTACCTTCCTTACTTTGTAAAATAAGTGGTGTATAAAGCCAATTCAGAACAATCTTTGTAATTTTAAAATCTTCTCCCTCACTGAACCATAGATTAATTCAGACTGGAAAGGATCTCTAGAAGTACCTAGGGATACCTGCTCAAAGTAGGTCTAATTAGATGAGTTTGTGCATGGCCATGTCCAGCTGAGTTCTGAGCATCTCAAAGGATGGGGATTTCACAGCTGCTCTGGGCAACCTGTTTCCGTGTCTGACCACCCCACGCAGTAAAACTCATTAGCTTGTTGTAGACAGTAGTTAAGAGTTAAATATAGCATCTGTGTTTTGCTTTTTTGCTTACTGACAATAGCTTTTCATACTTTGTAGTACGTTAGCTTGAACTGTCCTTGTCACGACTTATGTCAGGGATTCTCAAACCATTTCATAACCACACTCAATATAGATGGACCACAAGTGAGTCACATTATTTGCTCAGTGTTCATATTCAATGGTTTAAACTGCATTTAAGCAAAAATATTAACATCAATTTTTACACTGTGCAGTTAATTTGTTTCTTTTTCTAGCTGGGAAACTGGGGGAATAACAGTATAAAGGTAAGTCAGAAAACAATGTATGAAATCTGATATTTACCTGTAACTTCTGTTAAAGTCATCATTATCAGACCCATAATCTCTCTGAAGTGAAGGAGATGAAGAGAAATGAGGTTCTGGTACATTTTCATGGGAAGAAAAAGACTGACTTCTGCAAATAACCAAAAGAATCGCATGTTAAGAAAAGTACAAATGGTTGTAAGCTTTTGAAAAATATGCGTTTATCAAATGAGATAAAAATCTTTTTACTTTTAATTAAAATTTACTTAAAAGTTTAATAAAAACTATCCCAATTGTATTAACACCTCAAAATGGTATGCTTCATTGTAATGATATAATATCCTGTTTCAGCTGTACAATGGAAGAGATTAAATTGAACTTTACTAGCCCAACAAATATCTGAAATGCATTCTGAAATATTAAAAATATTTTGAAATACTATGTCAGAATCCAATAGGTTTACTAATAAGTGATATATATATTTGGGAGAATATAATGCAGGTTCAGAAGCAAAGGGATTTCTAAAAAATTATTAACTCATGGAATAAACAAATGCAAGTCAAACTTCCTTGTAGCATTACTGTTTATCTCTGTTTGGCTGAGGGCATAAATAAAATTTTGTATTGTCTTCTCTCTTGAGGATTGCTTTTTAAATGTAAGTTTCTATACAAAACAAAGTGGGACAAAGAGTTTTCTTTCAAGCTGACTCTAAAAAGGTAAAGGAAACACATAAGCTTTAATTTAAAGGAGCACAACCTTCTAATTTAGGAAACATTGGCTTTCAAAGCTGCAACACTCCAGCTTACAATCAAACCCTTCTGTAAGTCAAAATAAAAAGAGTTAATTAACCGATCGTTTATATATGATTTTAAAAGAATGATTAATTGATTTAAAATTAATTTATTTTTAAAAGTTAATTAATTTGAAATTTAATTTAAAAGTGCTGAGGTTTACGTTTTTATTCTCTAATTCTGGTCTTACAGCTCAAGGATACTTTACCTGTCTGAACACCATTCACGTGGCAAGTCATCGTGACCTGGATGATCGTGAAAAGGTTTTGGCCTTTGTCCATGCCCTTTATTAATATAATCAAAATCTTTTAACTGAGTCTGTTCCTGTAAGTCATCATAAGGCTGATGGTCATGAAAAGGTCTACGCCTTTGTCCAGGACCTTTATTATCATAATCTTTTAGTTGCATCTCTGTTTGTAAGTCATTGTGAGGCTGGTGATCATTGAAAGGTCTCAACCTCTGCCCACGACCCCTATTAACAAATTCAAAATCTCCCAATTGCATCTGTGGCTGTAAGTCATCATGTGACTGATAGTCATGGAAAGATCTCAGTCTTTGGCCAGGACCTTTGTTGACACACTCTAACTCTTTCAACTGCATCTGAGTCTGAAATTCATCATGAGGTTGGTGGTCGTGGAACGGTCTTCGTCTCTGGCCACAGCCCCTGCTACCAAAATCATAATCCTTTGACTGACTGTCTTCCTGCAAATCACTGTGAGATGGATGGTCAGGAAAAGATCTCTGCCTTTGTCCACGGCCTCTGTTAAATTCAATGTCCCTCGATTGTCTCTCTGCCTGTAAATCATCATGAAACTGGTGTCCATGAAAAGGTCTCAACCTTTGTCCAGGTCCCTTGTTACTGAAGTCTAGGTCCTTCAGCTGCATGTCTTCTTGATAATCATCATAAAACTGGTGATCAGGAAAGGGTCTTTGCCTCTGTCCTGGTCCCCTACTGTAGTCCCAATTTCTCATCTGCATTGGTGCTCTTAAATCATCCTGAGTCTGATGGTCATGAAATGGTCTTCGTCTTTGTCCAGGTCCCTTATTAATGAAATCAAAATCTCTCAACTGTATCTGTCCTTGCAAATCATTGTGAGAGTGGTCATCATAAATTCTTAATCTTTTCCCAGACCTGTAAAGAAGTTTTTGTCTTAAATAGAACATCATACTTATAAGTACTACAAGTCATTAATGAAAACAAGTTTTTTTAACTGAGAATTGATATGAAAGACATTGCAAGTATATAGGTATCAAAGCTACTAAGAACCCAAACTATAAGATTATAAAACTTTCAATGTCATAGTAGAAGCTGTGACAAACATTCAATTGTAATTCTATAGCGCTGTTAAACAGGCAAACCCAGTGATTCAAAATTATTTAAAAATAATTGCAGATTACTGTAGAGTAATAAAGAAGGACAGGCAAAGTAAAACTCTAAATTTTTCCAAGTGAACTAATTACGGACTTCTAATAGCACACATTCTCTTTCTTTCCCTTACCTTTTCACTGTTTCATGAAATTCTGTAAATATATTTTGCATGAGTAAGCTATATTCATAAAATCTCTTTTAAATTAGAGTATCTACAGTATTTTCAATAAAAAACAATTATCTTTCCCACAGTGTGGTTTTTTTGGCTTTTGATTCCATGTTTCAGCCTATTACCCCTGAAAATCTTCATTTGGGAACCGCTCTACATGTCCTTCCATTGCATGTGGTGGGGGAATAATATCTTCATCTGAATCCCATACATCCATTCCAAGGTTACTAAGAGGAATAAAAACATGTCACATAAGCTTCCTTTTTTAAAACATATCATTGAGAGAGTAAAAAACCCACACAAATTCTTCAGTTTGGAATGACAGAAATTTTTGTATGTTAAGTTAAATTTACAGACATTCGTAACTTAGTAAATTTTAATCTTGTAAATTTATTTGGGGAAGGGCTGCAGGGAAAGCAAAGAGAATACCTAAACTTCATAAGCTTGGACCAACATCCTAAAGGATGCGAGACAAGCACCATACCTATTCAAAAATCTGACACAGGACTAACTTAATCATGCACAGACTATAAAACAATGATAGCAGTAAAACAAAGGGCTTTCAATTAAACTAAAAAGACGCAAATCAGTCAGGTATTATTTTAAAATCAATCTACTGCTACAAGGTATCATTCGCACAAACAACTTAGGAAGACGTAAAGGTTAGCTATTCTTAGGTGAATATGATAAGCATAAAATTCTTACGCATCAGCGATACAACTACTATGAACACAGGAGTTGAGAACATTCTTCCACCTTCCCATACTTTTTTATTCCTAAAACTGTTGTACTTTTTTTTTAAAGTATCTGGTTCTATCATGCCAACAGCAGACAGATCATAGACCTTACAAAGAAATCTTTGCAGTGGCTCTTTTCAGCTTATAAAGAAAGAATACAGACTCAGTACACTTGTCATAGTATGATAAAACCACACCAATGTTCAATAGTAGTTGTCAGATTAAAAAAATCTTTTGAACTATATAAATTCAAAAGATGAACGAAGGAAGTACACTGCACTTCATGTTATTCATATCAGAAGTCTTACAATATATGTGTAGTTGCATATTAAAGGTTTAAGGGAGGGTTAATTTTGGCTTATGACTGGAAGTGAACTTTTCAAAATACCAGTAGACATACTGGAAAATCTTACCCATGCAACTAAAAGCTTTTGTTTACCTTCTCATTGGTTGTGTTCTGAGATCTGTGAGATACACAAGACCATCCATGCGATGACCTCTAGGCATCGCCAAAAGCTAAGAAAAAAGACACAAATCTAATGAAATGTGCTCAAACTGAGCCACAAAAATGTGAAAGGCAACTTTCTGTTCACCATGAGATGCTGAATTTGAAACAATTCTAACCTGGTATTAAATACTTCAGCAAGCTGGCAATGTTGCAGCATTTTTTTTAAACAACTGAAACTAGTAGTGGTAGCAACCTATGACTGAAAACCATTCAAAACAAAAGGAAAAAAAAAAGATAAAAAGATTTTAAGCAGCTGAAACATACTCCTACTATGCTGTCAATTTGCTAATGCTGAAGCCTTGCCTGGAATAGAATCAACAGTCAGAAAATCTTCTATGGAAGCCAGCAAATGAAGTAACTCTAAGGATACTAAAATAGAATGGTAGTATTTGTGAATACAATTGTAGTAATTGAGAATTACAACCTAACATGTGCCTCAGTTCAAACTGTATAAATACCTTGGATTGCTGCCTCTGGATCCCAGCCTTCAACATCTATAAGATATCTGAAGAAAAATATGATTATTGTCCCAAAGGGATTACAGGTTAATGTATCTTTTGTGAACAATGATTTCTGTTTTTATACAACCCTTACCTACATATAAGGTAGCCAGTTCTATTGATTCCATTAGTACAGTGAACGCCAATGAGTTTCTCTATCAAAAAGGAAAACAGTCTTTAATAGTTCAGAATGTGAAATTACTAAAAAATTAGTGCAAGACAAAAAAAAAAAGCTGTACTTTTCTAGCAAAGTAATGACATAATGCTTGCTATTTACAAAATTATACTGTCACGCCTGTAAAAGAACAGACACATCCAGACTTTGTCCTCTTCATGCCGGATCTCTAGCAGAGTTAGCTCACTACTTCCAAACCTGTGAAGACTGAGATTAACTCTGCAGAACGTAGGAAAAAAAGAAAGAGGAGTGATGACAGGTAAAGTGGCTGGCCTCAGCCAGAACTGCAGGAACAGCAGAAAAAGAATAAAATACGGTTTTGAAAGCAAATCTAAACAAGCAAATGTAAAATTGAGGAACTTAACTTACAGATTCTCGTAAAACCTACCAAAAGGAGAAAATAAACATAATACCCCAGTGTCTAGGAATATGAAATACATTACTAGAAGAATTCATTTAACTGGACTAAAAATTTGGATCATTACTGGGATGAACCACAGAGATGAGGAATTGAGGTTCATGTATGGAGAAAAGAGCACTCTAATTGGAAACAGTAATCTCTAAAGAAATCTTGTCTTTTTTGGAAAGGTTATACTAATCAGCTAAAGGCTAAAAAGCAGAATAACTTACTATTATTAGGGTGTTTCAAATGAGGTATTTCCAACAGAAATAGGGAAACACTAATATGGTCATGCAAGGCACTGATAAAACCTCATCCAGACTATTCCATACAATTCTAATTACCCATATTTAATGAAAAAAAAATTGAAATATGTATAGAAAGGGCTACTATAATGGTCACAAAAAAAGTTTGAGATGGGATCTAGGAGGCTTGTCTTAGTCTGTAAAACCAAATCTGAGATACTGAATATAATAATGGGCATGGAGAACAACAATACTTAAGGGCAAAGTTGGCATAAGAATAAATGTGTATTAACTGATTGAGAGTTTTAGGCTAGATTTTAGACGAAAAACTTTAATCATCAGAAGAACAAAGTTGTGGCAGAGACGAAGTACTGACAGTGTCTTTGAAATGGGACTTTGATAAATTTTTGAATGAGATAAAATACAGCTGTATGCCACAGAACAGGACAGTCACATTGCAACGTAAGTTTATTTTGGTGTCCTAACTACTCAGACACTAAAAAACCCCCAACTTCTCAAATATTTTATGTAAGAACAATATTGAGAAATTTTAGGGGTAGTCTAAAACAGAGGGCAAGTTACAAACGAGTAAGTTAATATAAAAATGAAAGTTCTCCCAACCCTGAAGTTACATAAACCCTGTCAAAATGGTCTTACTAGCTGAAACTGCAGGTCTTCATCCAGTAACAAATTAGGAATTGATTCTCTCAATTCTGAGAATCAGAAATAATTAGATTAAAATACAAACTATTCTTTGTCACACGAAAAATCACTAGATCAAAACTAGAAGAAAACTAGTAATTTCCAAGTAATTTCCCTAAGCCAAAAAAGAGCAAAGGAAGAACTTACACACTAACTTCCTGAGCAAGGACAAAAGCTGCTTCTTATACCTTTTAATTTTCAGAGCACTTTTAATTCAGGCTCTCATACCTGAGATTTAGGTCAGAGCTCTTTCACAAAACAGAGCTGACCATCCACAGCAAAACCACGGTTATGCTCTGCAGCAAAAACTGTATGCACTTGGGCAGTTAATATCTCTACTTTCTCACAGAAAATGCCAAAGTAACCACAGCAAATAGCATGAAAAAGCTTGAAAGAAGCTATTGGTCCTTCAATATTGGATAGACAAACAGTTGAAATCTGCCCACAAAGAATCACTAGCAAAAAAAGTGAGAAGGTAAAAGCTGCAAACAGGCTGTGGCAAAATACACGCAAATTTATTTCTGCAAAAAGCGCCTTATACCATCCCAGCAAGAACTGTACTATTGCATAAACACTGAAACAGCAGCAGATCTACACTGTGGAAACATTGACACTGTGTCTGTAATATCATTTTTAAGAATTGCTAGGATATGAGGGCAATAATGGACTCATAAATCAAAAAACTGCTACGTCAGACTAAACCGACTTAAGTTGCTCACATGTATCAGCGCCTATTGCCATCAGAGAAACCCTGTGCCATTTAGAACATCCATAAGGGGCTGGCAGCTGCCCCCGATGGTAGACAACCTGGGTCAGACAGATGAAAGCCTTGTTGCAGTTGCTTTGACACACAACGCAAATATAATACTATTAGGAAGGGCATTTAAGTTACTAGTCATTTTTGAAAAAGACATGTATTGAATGCAAAAAAGATATGTAGTGCTTCACATAATGTATCTTATTATGATAGCAAAGTGGAAAGTGCTATGGAAGGTCTGACATCCCTGGTGTCTGAAATATCTATCGAAATTAATAAATGATACAGTTAGCTCTGAAATAAAATTTTCGGGTTTTTACAGCATAAGATGCTGATATTTACCATTTCCCGCATTTTCCCACAGGAATTTTCTGACCCATTTTTTGAACTGTAGGATAGTAGCATTATCGGGGACTTCAAGTCCAACAGTATAAAGTTTCTTATACTGCACACTTTTAGGTAAATCCTAGCAACAAGAAGAAAAAAATAGTAAAAATTATTGAAGTCTTGCACAATGAAAAACCTTAAGGCGTATCTAACATAATGCCAACGTAAAACAATAGTTCAAATCCTGAATAGAAACTGAAAACAATCTTGACACAATTCTATAGAGATACACTCTCAGAAACTACCATTTACATTTCCACTTTAAAGACCTGACCTCAAACAAAGAACAGTTTCAACATAAGACTTATTTATCTCTGCTAATAAGGCAGCACATTAACTAGAGACCAGATTCTTGTAACTCCATTCTAACCCATTTTACAATTACTAGTGATATTTGTCCCTCCCACCCACAATCATATATATACTCACATACTCACGCCCTTAATGCTTACAGCCCACGTACGTTCAAAGATTAACATTGTTATCACACTGCTATTTATTCTCCTTTTCAATAGGAGGCTGATTAATCACAATTGTTTGGACCATACTGGTAAAAAATTTTAAATTAATAAAGTAGTTTAAAAATGTACACTTTCTTAGTGGATTCCACTAAAGATCAGTAAAAAAAGACCCTAGGAATAAATGAGAATGTCTTCAGGGCAAGACTGTAAGCCTTCTGCATCTTTTCTGCGGTGCCTGGCACTGAAGTCTGTATCCATTATTCTGAGTTACTGTAATACAAATAAGCCACAAATGCAACTAGCTGGGAGGAGGAGTTATTTCCTCTGTGATAAAGCATTTAGTTTCTATTGGAGACACAAAATAAGTCTAGATGGCTCACTTGTCTATTCCAATTCAAGGTAAGCAAATGCGTAAATACTTTAAAACAGAGGTTGCAGTAACTAGCTTATTTTGTTATTATGCTTATATTACCTTAACTTCATAGTATCGCGTGGTATATGTTAAATCAATAATTAATCTAAGCTCCACATTTAGGGCTTTCATTGCAGCAATTAAGTCTTTTGGTGTAAATTTCTGGGTTGGGGTAAGCCTCTGGTTAATTGCCTACAATGAAAACGGAAAAGAAAGATTCTCTTTTTAAGTTAAAATAATATGACGTTTGTAATATTCAGCTGTTTTAATTAGGACTAGGAAACATCAGTATTCAAAAGGGAATGTTTACAGTATCAGAACTATATCCATGTATTATATGGTTAAAAATTAAAAGGAGCCAAATAAAAGAAAGCAAGAATTTGTTGTGTATTCCTATTCAGATGAAAATGCAAGAAAACGTGAGAATTTCCACTTGTACAATGTTAACAAACATTATTAAAATAAGCACTAATTTGATAGACACAAAGATCCTGCAAAATGCAGCATGTATATACTGATTTTTAAGTAACTAAACATCAGCAAAAAGTAAAACACCACAATCCCCTTTCCCCCAAACATATTTTGTCCTGCACAGTAACACAAAATTAACAGTGTATTTCACATAAAACATTAGAAGTTGTGATACAAGAGTTCATTTCTTCCAAAGGTTTTAACTTTCTCCCCACAAATGTTGTGCAGACATTTTTATCCCTGCTTCATCTCTTGGCAGAGTGTACTTGCATGTCCTTTAGCATTGGGAAATATAAGACTAAAATACGGTGACTAAGAAAGCTGCATGTTGGTGGGTAAAGAATAATTAATTTCATTTGACAGAAACAGTGGGGAAAAATGTTTACTCACCCTATTGTAGCTGTGCTTTTTGAAATGTGTTCTTCACTCTAGGTATGAAAATGCCTCATATACGCAAGACTGGATTTTCTCTGAATAGTGCGCTTGTCCATTGTGAGAGCCTTTTGACACAGGCTCAGCCACAAACAATAAAGACAGTGGCAAAAGATGCAGCAGCCTCAACCACCTCTCAGTTCCTTTGTCAACAAGAAATTCAAGCAGACTGGACTCAGAACTAATGGAAAGGAAGGCAGCCACAGACCACACACCTCTTAGAACCACAGATGCTATAGCGTAACTAACCATTCCTTCTTTTGATTGTACGGATTATGATCTAAGATGCTAGCAAGCACTTATCTCAAGTCTGGAAACGGACACAGAAAACCAAATTAAAGAATAAACAACAGGACAGTCCTATCAAAGCTGGTATGTGATTAGGAAGCTTGAGCTAAAAAGAGTAGGGTAGAAAGCTTATAGAAGTATTCAGTCCTATGTGTTTCAGATACTGGTGCACTGCTGAAAAAACAGTGGAGGTTGTTGAGGTTCAAACAAAAGGAACAAGAGTCAGTTATCTCACTGCTATTCAGCAGTGATTTTTGGTAAAATCTGAAACTGAACTTACTAACTTTGAGGTGACAACAGTGAATCTGCAAAGGGTCTATGATAGAAAGTTAAAGAATTTTTTCTTTTACTATGTGAAGTCACACAAACTGAGGTGGAACACAATTTCCAAAATAAGATATGTCTAAACATATTGCTTGATTGACCGAACAGTTAAACGTGTTATGAAAGACTATGTTTTGAAAGACTATTTTGGAATTTTCTGAAAAAATCTTGCTGAGTATTCAGTAGGTTAGGTGTTTAATTGGGCTCTGAGAATGTGAGAAATCTGTATCAATTCTAAAATCCTTCTATGACATGGGAAAGAACTTGCCCAGTCCTTACTATACTACAATGTTACTGTTAGCATTACAATGATGAACCCGAAAGGAAGGACAGAAAACCCTTCCAAGTAAACCCATGACCTTAAAGCCTTTACTAGCAGCACATCTTCTGCCAAAACAATAACCCTCAAGTCTTGAAATACTGAAAATACGCTTTCTCCCTTTGGGTTAAATCACTAATCATCAATTTCGTAATAGGTAGCAAAGAAGGAAACTGCTGTATATTTAAGAGGCCTGTTCCACCAATTTAATAATAGGACTTCTGACAAGACTATGACCAATCAGGTCTTCAGCGTTTCCAGACAGATTTACTGACCTCCACCTTCTTTGCAAAGACATCACAGTTTAGCCAGTTATGCATTTGATGTGTATTCTGCCACAAACTCCATGAGCTTCAAGCACAGTCTCTGGCAGACTTGTCATTTCTGTATCTTGCACAGTTGAGACTGAACAAACTGAAGGGACAGAAATGTTACAGATCTTGCTTTCTTGGGTACCAGACTTTCTATCTGGCCAAGTTCAAAAACAGCTTCACAGAACAGGGATCTATGCCCCAGTGAGATCAGTAGGAATCAAAGTGAGCAACACCCTAAAGTAGAGTGCCTACCTGTGATATATAAACGTTCTCTGAGAATGTCTGCCCTTTTTATGATCTCTGGTGGAGCTCCTCCCAGACTATCACAGGAGCTACAGGGGAAGAGTGAAGTTAGCAACGAAGTATCTTCCTCTGAAATCTGGAGTGGCAGGGACAGGGAACTCGAAATGCACGCACTGAACAAATCCTGCCTAGAATAGTGCGTCTATGCAAAAAACTGGTGCTGGATCAAGTGGAATTACAGGAGCTGATGATGCAAAAATCCCCTCTCAAATACCTCAATAGCAAAGAAGCTAATTATAAATCTACTGAGTTTTATATTCACTGCTAGATCTGTCCACTGGCTGTCTTTGGTAGAAAGACACATGGCTATTGTACTATCCATCAGCACCACGGAGAACATGACCAATGTCACGTATGAGATCCTTGGTGTCAAAGGAACCAAACCATCACACTAAATCTGTAAAAGCAGCTGCAGGAAGCAAACCCTGCAAGCATCCCACTTCAGTCATTGCTGATAAAAGCAAACTGAATGGTGACTGAAAACGTAATGGGCAATAGTATACCCAAAGAACGACATTTTTTGTATACGAGTACTAGAGTGCCATCTGTAGACTACAGCTTAGACAGAATATTTACTCTTAACTGCTAAGGTCATGTCTAGCCACTGAACTTTAAAAGGGCTTAGAAACTTCTACTTCCTGTGTATCTGAAGCAAGGACTTGCAAGAGTTAATTTATACAGCACTTGTGTTAATTTATACAGAAGGGCAAATTTGCTCTATGCCTCAATCCACCAAAGAACTGAAGAGTCTAAAAAAGACAGCCTCCACATTTTGTATTGTCACAAAGAATTAAAAGATCTGACGCAGTGTATTTAATAGATTAAGATTGCACTCCTTGTTAGTAAGAATGTAAAGGAAGTACTAACACATTAATAAAAGAAATCTATAAAGATGTATTTTTTAAATATACTGCATTCCTCCAGATCACTGACGCTTTTTGCTTATGAAACTGGTAATCTGAATCTATAATTTTAAAATTACTGCAGTGGCTGGTATCCTTTAATGAGTGCTTTGATTTCCGTAAAATTGTATTTTGGCTTACATAGATTGTTATTCATATCATAATCCCTTCCATATGATTTTCTTACAACAGTCATGAAAAGATCATTAAATAAGAGAATGAATTTAGGCCACTTAATAGTGATCAAATGGATCGTGCTGATTGGTTAGAGATTTTATGATTTTAAAAAGATAAATAAAAAGACTAACACCAAATACAAATTTTAAAAGAAAGAGAAAAAATATAGAATATTATGTAAAAAAGCCACTAGTAGATGACTGGAAGGGCTAAATCTGAATAAATTATTTTTTCATAAAACTTTCCTGAAGTTTGCATGAATATTCATGCTAGTCTTCATTACTTTTGCACTGTATCTAATAGAGCCAATCTGTAGTTGCTTTTTATACATACCCCTTTTAAAGGTACTTTGAATGCAATAAATCTAGTTCCTGGTATAGGCTGTCCAACTGGTGTCAAACTCCGCCATCTGTAATGAAACAAATATTTATTTTTAAATATTTTCAAATGACATGATTCAACACAAGACACCCACACCTTCATGTAAAACGTCTAAAAAAAAAAAAGTTCCTCTTTGGTAAAACAAAGCACATAAAAATTATGCTCCTTTAAAATTATAGTAACTGACTTCAAATTATGGGAAGTATCTTACAAATATCAGGCAAATCTGGTGCCATATTTCACAGTTTGAATATAACAATTATTTCAAACTTCTCCAAGGAGAAAGATGTGATAGTTATCTTTTTTTCTATGATGGGCCATGCAGCTACTAGCATAATATATTAAGATTTAGATTTCCAAACAGCAGGATCGAATAGTTCCTAAAATTCCTTGACCACATATGCAAGAAATCGTAACTGATGTGCACAAGTTTGAAAAAATGACCAGTTAAACCCTGAAACGTAAATAAAACCTTTTTAAAAATCCATCTTCCATTCGTAACCTGCCTGTTTCACCAAGAAACTAACATCTTTTTAGAATAACTCTAAAAAGTTGTTACTATATATTTGAAAAAAATTAATAGATTAGCATTATTTTGGGATAAAAGAAACAGGGAGTTGCCTAAAAGATGCTGGAAGAATATCAACAGAATATTGCTACAGCACTGATCAGGGCAGAAGCTTATTTAGCACACTACACAGCTTAAATAAAGACATTTTTATTGTTTGCAAGTCTAAAGTCAGGAGCCATAATAAAACAAGTCTTTATTCTCCGTAGAGCACTACCACAAAGAAAACACTTAGAGATATTGTGCATGATTAGTCTTATCGTACAGTAGAATTATGTCCCCAAATCTGCAATTATTCCATGAAGTGGTTTCAAGGTATCATCAGGACATTTGAAAACAGTCTTTTTCCTTCCTTCTTCTTCAACTTCCAAAATATTCCTCCCCTCAAAATGGTAGGACAGCATTTACAAACAAGTAGCACCAATATAAAGCAAAGCAGATGGGTAAGGTTCAACAGGTAAAAAAGTATTCTTATATTATAGTTGGTGGTAATTTTTCAACTTGGCTGAATCAAACACCTTTAAAAAGTTGTCATATGCTTGCATCAATCATTTAATTGACAATGAAATGCAAAGTTTACTTTTATTAAAAATACAAAACTTCTAGATTTTGCCAATGTGTTTACTTTGTAATATGCTGCTTTTTCAAAGAAACATTCTTGACTGCACTTTCTCTTGGTACTTTGAAAAATACAGAGAATATGCCATCACACCAAAACTTAGCAAAAATCACCTACTAATAACGAAGATTTGTTACAACACTCATGATACTAGTAATTCCAAAACCACAAAGAACTGGTATTCACAAATTCTCCATTGTACTGAAAAAACTCTTGACGTATCACATTTCAGAGATTTCAGGTTTTTTTTAAACAGTACGAAAAGCTTTGTCTGAAGAAGAGAACAAGTTAGTCAGCAGATCCATTTTACCTTCAAAGAGGTCACTTACTAAATTTAGGACTTTTATTTCTTCTCCTCATGTGAGGACAGATTATCTCTATGACCTCAGAAGATGCAGCTGGATGACTTAAAATCTACATGGCCTTTTTGCATTCTCAGCTTGTACCTCAACTATTAAAATACAAAACATTTTCGTAAGATTCTTTAACACTGGTGTCCATTCACTTACAATTTTCTGAATTAATGTTTAAATTAATCTCTTCCTTTACAGGGAGCATCCAACAGCTTCTAGATTCCTTTCTGATTTCTATAAAACCACATCATTTATGAAATAAACTGAATAGTCTATTTTAAAATATTCTAACCACAGAGTATTTTGCTTTGTTCACAATTCCCATATGGGACCGTAACAAAAACCAGATATTGGCTGGCAAAATTTTCAATGAAATATCCATAATTATACTTGTCATAGTATAGAAATCCTAACATTACCATTCATACATGCTTGGAAGTAACAAAGGAAACACACAGCATGGTGACTGGAAGCATAATTGATACTAACAAATCATGTAACAAGCTACTACATCAATGTCTTTAGCACTAACTTATCTTTTTCGTCTTCATCATGAGCTAAAGAACAGATTGAGGCTCACGATGTAGACATACAGATGCTTAGTTTAATAGATAACAAATGAAATAACAAAAGAGTAATAATAACGCAGCATTAGGAAGGCTGTTGCAAACAGCTGTCACGTAGAAGACAGAAGGTGAGAAGGTATAAGGGCAAGCTAGAGATTAAATCACTGAGAGGTGTTTGCAGTAAAACCTTTTACTAAATTCTGAATTATTGCAGGAACTTTGTACCTCATAATTGCAACGAGGGAACAAAAACAGTCTCCTACTTCATATATTCCCTTAGCTTAGGATAGTTGCATATGGGGAAAAAAGCACGTTCTCAATCACCATACCCTGAAAAGCATTGCTCAAAAAATCACGTATCATGTATTATCGAAGAAAAGTGTTCTAACTTGAGAAGTCTTCCCAAGTGAATCTTCAAGCTTGTAAACTTTGGAGTCTGGTAGTTGTACACTAGTTGTAAAATATGAAAACAAAAATCTGAGACTATGTTCAATTTACCCTAGTTTAAGATAGAGAAATTGTATATGAATCCATTAAGATCATAAACAGCGTAAACAGACTGAAAATATTACCAAAGCTAACAAAAACCACAACATAATGAAATATCTTAGTTGCAAGGAGTGCTCAGTTAAAAAAATAAAGAAACAAAATCTACAGAAAAACTGTGAAATCCACCCTGCGCATTGTTTAATTTTTTCTCATTCACTTCATCTTAGAAAGGTACTAAATGCTGTGAACCACATTTAGACGTATATTTAATCTGAGCTACTGTTAAAATTAATGACAAAGTCAGGTTTAGTACCAGCTCCTGCCTCTCGCTATTTTTAATAACTCTGGAAATTACGTGTCTTTATTTAAAACAAGGAAATGCTCTTCCTGCTTTTGCTCTTAAACTTCCAAAGAGAACTAGAAAATGGGCTGTACCTGGAGATACAGAAACTAGTGCCGCAAATGCTGTCATAGAAATAAAACATACAAGAATACGATATTTTTTCTTCAACCTAGTTCAATTTCTCTTTGGTGTTACCTCTACCAATAAAATGTACCAAATGCTTTACAAAAGTAGGATTTAACCTGATAGCCAGCCATATTCACATATACATGTTTAGAAACATTTTGAAGGAAGGCAGAAGTAAAAAAATCCCAACCACAAAAAAGCAATTACCTTATGTAGTAAGACAATTTAAAAGATGCCATAGATTAGAAATTCAGATCTTTTTTAACCTTTCTCTTGGAAAACTGTGAGTGGAAATCTACCATGATTATCATAAATACGAGCAATTATGAGCCAGTAAGAAATAATCAAAAAAAGGCTTAAAAATCTTTTTTTTCTTTAATTAGCAATGTAACAAAGACTTCGTAAAAATTCTGAACTTTTTTTCAGATTAAGGGATTGACAAAACAATGCACCAAGATTACACAGTTTATTGTCAGACCTTAATAAACTTGGGTTTTTATTCTCCTGTTTTTAAAGCCGTTTAAATCCTCCCAGAAAAAAATCTGCAAAATCAGCAAGAAACTCAAAAGCTGCTGACAGCTCTATGGTAGAAAATGAGCAGAAGGCACTCTTCATCAGAAAATATAAAGGGTATGTGTTCCATGTTATCTTTAAAATGATATTTAAAAAGGAAATTTCAGCATACTGCTGCAGAATTAAAAATTATCTCAAATTGAAAACAGCATATTGAAATTAAGTACTTAAGAGAGAACAGCACTTAAATAAAAAGTGACATATTGCGCACACATGATACGTTTTCAATTACAGCTTTATTTTTCTAAGTTTTCAAACAGGTAAACAATCCATGGACTACATGCAAACCAAGACCTGAAAGTCAACAAAACATATAAATTAACCAATTATTTAACTATTTAGCTTTTGCAGTTCCCACTTCCCTATCACATTTTGTCTTCATCACTCCCCAACTACCATCAATTATCTTAAAACACAGGCAGAATTTTGCTTGCCATTCTGAACAAAAGAATCACTTCTTGGTTGAGAAAAAGTGTTGAAATCGAACTAAAAAATCGTTCTCCTTTCCCTCTGAAATTTCTGTGATGCTTGAATGGCTTCCAGTTAAATAACTAACTACAATTATTATTGATACTACAGACTCTAGTCAGCTAATCTGTTAGAGGTTTTTAAGTCTAGTTTACATGAAAATATATTACTCTGCTTATCCATTTTAATTTAAATGAAAAGCAAGCATGTTTTATTGTCTTTTTAATATAAAAATTTCAGAGCTATTCAGTAAAACAACAGAAAAGAAACTAGCTTCATGCATCCTAGTAGAAGTTTACAAGACGTGATCTAGATTAACCCAAGAATCTAGCAGCAATATGCTTTGTAACAGCAGCAATTGGTGAAATGGCCTCTGTTCGAGGACAAAAGAAAAAAACAAACTGCAACAAGCTCAGAAAAACACTTGTAAAAACCAATCAGCTCCAAGACCAATCAACTGAGGATCATCAACAGGGCCCGCATAGCTTCAAGTGGGATAACAGAAGACATTATAGAAATGCCCATGATAAAGACAAGCTTACAGTAAATTTGAGTAAGGCAAAATTTAGTATTCATCCTGAAGCCTCTTTAGTTAAGCTCAAAGGTATGTTGAATACCAAGATAATAATCCAAGCAAAGAACATTATAATAGCTATATTTTGCATAATCTTGCTATTAAAAAAATGTGATAGCAAAGATGCTTATGTAAGTTTTTAAACATACAAAACTACGTATCAATGAACTGCAAAACAGCACAGATTGTAAATATCACTAATATTTGTAATTATTCAACACAATTTTGAAATCTAGTTAAGAAAACTTTATTCATTTGATATGAGCATAATTTGTAGTTGTTAAAGTAAATCTTACTATGAATCAATTCTAAAACTTAGAAAATCATACTGGAAGTTATAGCTACTATATCCCCTTAACAGAAATGTTAAACTAAAATATGACAAAACTGTGTGTTCCACACCTGGCTCTACTAAAAGTTTTAACTGAAGCAGATAAAATACGCAGCTGTATGTAATTCATACTCAATCATTTAAACAGATGGATACCTTGCTATTTATTTTCTTCTGTGATTTTTAAAAAGAAAAATATTATGTTTCATATAAAGATATTACGTACATTTTTAATGGCAACCTAGACAAGAAACTTACTAAATAATTCATAGGTACAATACAATGGAAACACTGAATTGGAAATAATTTGGAAGTTTCATGTCTTCAGTCTGTCAGATCCCCGTGACAGAGTTACATAAAAATATAGAGCACAGCAAACTGTCAACAGATAGCCTACAAGTTCTTTATGGCAAAACAGAACTCGGTCTTTTCTGAAGCTTAAACCCACTTCAGATCGCCTATGAAACTGATGCTTACATTAGCATATTAAAAAAAACCCCAACTCTATACTGTAATACCTCTACAGAGTAATTATGGTATTTTTGACAGGAAAACAACTTGAGTATAAAAGGAAGTAAACTCTCTTATCTTACATTTCTGTATGTAACATTCAGTTCAGCAATAACGTGTTCCAGTACTCCAGAGTAAGAGAAACTAGTACTGAACTCAAGGCATCAATTCAGAATGATTTTCATCTAATAGTTAAAAATCAGTTTTAGTAAAACAGTGTAAATAGGTATACATTACTCAAAAGCTACAGTGGGTGGAGAAGTAAGTCCAGAGAGCAGTACCTGAAGCTATGCTTAACAATTCAAGGGTTTCTACAATTCTGGAGCCCCTCACGAACATCTATGATTATGAAGCAGTTATAAGTTTAGAACTTATCTGGGCAAGTGAATTCCAAAACACCTCAAAAAGGATGATTATTATAACCATAGAGAAACTCAAGTCTGAAATATTGTCAGCTGTAGCAAGATCACTTAGAAAATACTACTTGGAACCTCTCCTTTTTTTGGCTACTGGTACTGCATGATATACACACAGTTTTATTTTCTAAGTGGCTTCCATACCTCTACGGACACCAGATTCAATACTATTCCGCTGAAGAGAAGATAGCCCTACAAAGACTGTGACACACTGTCAAGACAGAACACATACTGAACAGCTCCAAAGTGGAAGGGAGGGAATATAGCTCTTAATCATCTGTTACAATACAGATTTCTCACTTTGCTTTTCTTCAACCCCTACAAGTGGGATACAAATAAGTCATAGCTTGTAAGAAAATAGTGTGGATGTAAAGCATGGGAGAAGTTTCCTTATCATGTCAATAACTGCATAGCTTTGTACTTGTGGTGTATTGTAACACAAAATATGGACCTTCCAGTCTTATAGCAATGTTATCATTACTCAGGTATTATAAGAAATAATTTCTCTCCATCCCACGTTTTTAAATGAAAACATTCTATGCCTGATGGTATGAAGCACTTTTACTTTACCAGGAAACTCTCACCTTACGGTAACCCTTCTCTCCCATCCACCCTTGAACATGCACAATCAGTTAAGCCATAGACTTCAACATTCCTGTCTAAATGAAAATGCTGATGCTTTTAAGTCTGCACAGAAACAATTCAGTTAAACATGTATGTTTATGGTGCATAGGCAGAAATAATTTGGCTTTGTCCTTATAAAAAAAAGATCCCACTCCTGGTATTTTTTTATGCCATTTAAGGGAAACATGCAAGAAGGTGACATTTCTGCAGGTGCTTTTCAGAACCGAACCTGAGTTTATGAAATTATACCCACAGTAGGATTTTGCATGCTGATGCACAAACATGTACAGATCTGTAAAAACATCATAGTATTTTATGACTGTTCATTATGTAACTTGAACTCCTTTTACTGGCTGGTTCTCCACTACAATATTACAGTATACAACTACTGAAGGACAATAGCATTTCAGACACTGTGAAGAACCAGAACTTGACTATGTGGTGGAAACTGCAGTGCAAGGGGTCACTTGAATCTCGCTCGTATACTGATGTCTCACTTCGTTACAAAATTACTTCTCCAGCACTACTTTCTAGGATTGAGACTGCAATGGACACTGTACACCTTAGCTCTCCTCCAAGACATTACTGGGAAAAGAGAGAAATGCTTTTTGCTATGGAGGACTACAGAAGTCTTGCTTCCAGTCCACCTCCTCCTCTCACTGCTGGAGCAAAGACTGTGCAAATAGCATCAGATCAAACTCAGGGCAAGGGCTGAGTGACGGACACAAGAACAAGAGTGGGCCAAGAAGAACAAGGTACAAGACCGGCAGTGCAGATCCAGTGGCAACACTGGCAATTAACACCACTTTAATATTACTTTAGGTGCCAAGTACACTCAAAGTGCTGATATCTAGCAAGGTTGCGCAGTGCTACAGCACAACCCTTACATAAAGGCAACTTTAATTATACTGCAGACACAGTATTGTAAAAGGTGATAGTAATTAGCTGACCAGTTAAAAAAAATTCACCATTTCTTGTTTAGTTGCACTTTTCCTAGCTACTTATAACTTAACTGAAACCTCAAGTTTATTGTATTGCTTTAATTAGCATAATGGAATTTGGAGTAAAACTGTTAAGAACTGTATGAAGAATTGAGGCAGTAACAGAAAGACAATCTTAAAAAAATGTCTGTATGTAGTATGACTTTCTTTTGTTTATCTACTACAGTGTTTCTCTCGCAGTATCATTAAAAACAAAAGAGTTACTGTTAGATTTATTGGTATTACAATACTGTGATATGATTGAGGTTGTACTTCCATAGTATGCTACTGTCTGGACTGGTCCTTATCCTATAGCGTACCACAATTTCACTTCTACCAACAACTATTTCTGGGGCCAGTAAACTGCACGTGCAGGATCACCTCGGCTAAAAATAATTTCCTCAAGTCCTCTTCCAGGGCTCACTGCTTTTTTTTCCCCGGTGTACTAAACTAATTCACAGTGAAGAACTACAATGTGCTGTGCTAGCACAAGGATGACATCAATATACTGCTGCATGCGATTGGGAGACAGACAATTCCTTAAACTCCTTTACTGCCAAAAACCCAATACTGTGGATGTCAAGCCTGATTTGTTAATAGTATCAAAAAGTAAGTATCTGGAGAAGCTGAAAGCACTTCAGTATCATGAGCTTTGTCAGTGTAACACTAGCTTTATAACCAATTACTCCACAGTAGATGTTTCTCTCTCCTTGAAAGATACACAGGTATTAGTTTCCGATCATATAAGCCAAAAGTACAGTCCACTGCCTCTTCCATACTTAAGAAATGCATGTAGCCTGAAAGCTACTCCAGTTCAAATGCAAGGGGGAAAAAGAAGGTAGAAAGGAGCACCCCATTCTCAAAGTTTTAGTAGTAATTTCCAAGTATGGAGAAAACAAGGAGGACAGTCATCCTTTCAGGCTTTCTGCATTACTGCTTGCAAACCTAACCCACTTTAGCTCAATTTTGTCCAACTTTTAACTGAAATTTCATAGAAACTTTCAGAGAAAGACATGCTTAAATAGCTTTTCTTAAATTTTATTCTAATTTTAATCCCTGAGTTTGTCAGCTATGAAAAAAACTTCAAAGTTTCTTGAAGTTAGTTTTAAAATTTTGTTCAGCTTTTGTTTCTATTTATTGCTTTTAAGCCAACATATTTTGCAGGAAATCATGCTTTTAGTATTTTATTGCTCCCCTTAAGAATTTTCTTAATAAACTTATTTAACACTTCCCCTGAAACCAGGATAATGTCAACCTTTCCTCAAACAATGTATAAACTGCAAGTTACTGTCCCATTACAGTGTGCCTTTATATCTCAGCACACACTCCTATCCAATAAGTTTGTACTGATGTCAGCAGTAACACATGGGCTAAACTTTTAAACTTGGACTTCCTTTTTTTTTTTCCCCCAGTAGAGCTAGAGAATAGAACTATATCTGTTTTAAATGAGCTCATTCTATGGTCTCTCTATGCACTCCCAATCAAGTCATAAGAAAGCCTGTATAGTGCATTTGGGGTTTTATTATTATTTTTGCCGATAAAACATTTTTGTTGTCGTTAAAAACAAAAACGCAGGATGTTTCTGGACCTGAAGTCATGAAAATATTCCTTGATCACATACATGCAACCACCTGCTCCCATCTTATCAGCTCTTCCCCCACTCCTTGTAGCAAACATCTAAGTAGTCAGAAGGATGGACTACTCTCCCATTTCCCCAGTAAGTATACACCTGGGGGTAAGAAGGTTAGGAAGAAGGGACTGTGTTTGGTTGATGAAGGAGAAGTGTTCACAGACAGGCTGGAGCATTATACTCACCTGGGGGATGAAGGGCTGGGCTGTTCCTGTCTTGGAGAAGATACCTACCTTACCTGGCTGTAGGTGGTGAAGATGCTTGTGGCAAGAAAGCGCCTGGGGCAGTCAGTGCCCCTTCTCTGTGGGCAGGACCGTGCCCGCTCCTGCCTCTTGCTTAGTGTGAGGGATACTTACCCATCAGGGATAGTATTCTTCTTTACCATGCTGAAGGCAGGAGCAGGCAGAGCAGGAGGCAGCGGTGAAAGTGGGCACTGCAGCAAAGGAGAGAGAACCGCGCAGTTAACACGGTGCTAATCTCTTTCTCCATCAGTGGGCCTTTTCACAGGGCTGACTCTCAAGTAAAACAAACCAAGCAGTCAGCTGGGGCTTGAAGCCATCCTGAACAAGTTCTGCAGCTTGCAAGCTAGCCTATTTTCTCCACTGCTACAGTACGACAAGAGGGAAAGACAACAACTCACCTCTCCTCTCCAGGAGATCAAAAGAAACAGAGAGGAGAGGCAGCAGGTTTCTCTCTAACTCTAGCAGCAGCGCTGCAGGGATGAAGATCTTCCTGGCAGTCCCTTCTGTCCCTCTCCTGTGGCTTGGAGCAGTCTGTTCTGCCCTTGTGCTCGCACAGCTATAACTCTTGTCTCAACGAGAAGAAACTCCAGGCAGCTGCAAGAGGCGAGGCCGGCACCTCAGCAAGGGAAGGATCATCACCTGCCCCACTCTAACCTAGACGGGTCCGATCCCGCTAGACCCTGGGAACCGTCACCAGAGCGGGGAGGGGAGGGGCGAGGGGAGCTCCCCCCCTCCGCGGAGGGCCCATGTCCGCCGCTCCAGAGAAGACGCTTGAGGCTGGCGCGAGGCTCCCTCCTCAAAGCCGCATGTCCCCGCGAACGCAGGGAGCCCCGGGCAGGACCACCTCCGAGGCCGGCTCGGGGCGCTCTCTTAGCGGGAGGCGGCCCAGCTCGGGGGAGGAAAAAAAGAGACCGG
>NW_008795129.1:9317276-9317717 GCF_000699145.1 Aptenodytes forsteri
CCGCAGCGCGCGCGTGCGCGGCGGCTGGCGGCAGGTGAACCGGGGAGCCGCTCCTAAGCGTGCAATAAGCTGCCGGCCAATAGGACGGGGGCGTGCCTCTGCGCGTGCGCGGCAAGCCCGTGGGTGAAGGGGCAGGCCTCGGAGCGCATGCGTGCCTAGGAGGGCGCGGGGCGGGGCTGGGGCGCATGCGTAGCGGCTGGTGGCGCCAAGCGCTTTCGGGTGCCGTTTCGGGTGGGAGGTGAATCGGCGTTTTCGGCGGAGGGGACTCTGAGGTGCGGCTGCAGCGGCTGGTGGGGGTCGTTCGGCTCCTTTCGGGCTCCGTGCTGGGTGGGTGAAAAGAGACGGGTGTGCTTTTTCTCGGTGGGAGGTTTTGTGTCGGGTGCAGCCCTGGAGTTCGGGCTCGGCGGCCCGGGCGGGCCGGTGGGGGGGGCGTTTTTGGGA
>NW_008795129.1:9318220-9354307 GCF_000699145.1 Aptenodytes forsteri
TGCAGTCGTGGAGTGCGGGCTCGGCGGCTCGGTGGAGCTGTTGAGTGAGCCGTTGTCGGAAGCTCAGCGGAGTTATGGAGGCTTGAAGGAGTCTGTGAGGGAGAGACGCACGGAGCGGGCCGGTCGGGAAGGATATATTGGCCTCGTCTTACATCGAGAGATGCGCTGCGTCCCCGACCACACCTTTCCGCTCGGAAGAGATGCCGGCTCCGGCGCTCGGGGCCGCTTTCGACTCTTCTCACTGTGTTTTCTTTGCTTTTTTTGACTCGGTCTGTCTGCAGATTGCCGTCGTGTGCCGCGCCAGCTGCCTCTGGCTTGCGGCAGTATGCTGTTCACGTCTTGCTGTTCAGAAGGGGGATAGATGAGAGGGCATGCCCTCCTCTTTTTAGAATGCAAGGCAGTTGGGTGGTGAAGGAGAGGTAATCGGTGAGCCAGTGCTGGATCACTTATTTTAATGTGCAGTCTGTGGTATTAGCTTCAATTTTTATTTTCGGGCTGGCCTTTAAGTCGTTTCTGAAACTCCTCCAAGTGTTTGTCATTTAAAAACACTTTAGGTGATCACTTACAGTGTATTGATGTACAAATGCTGTGAAATGATAACAGCATTCTTACACTTCGCATTCACTTCTTTATATGAGACAGAAGTGTTAAATTTCAGAGTAGAAGTTCTTTACCACATAATTGATAAGCCTGCTTATTAATTACAGAGCTGCAATTTAGTCTGAAGTTACTGTGCTGGTATCAGAGAAACAGAACAACTTTATTTCTGTTTGTCAAGACAGTAACTTTTAACATTTCTAAGACTACAGTATTACAGATTTCAGCAGTTGTGTGTGTGGTTTTTTTTTAAGTTGATGTACTGGAGAAAAAAATCCAACTATAACTCCTGAATATATGTTAGTGTCTTATTGTTTCTTTCACTCCTTTATTGCACACTTCAAAGCAATGTTTATATAGTTTACTCTGCTGAATTGAATGTACTCTGAAGCAGTGCTCCTTTTTCCAATATGCATGTTAAAACTTCTTTGTTTTGTAATGCAGACACTTCAAACAAATGAATCCTGATCAGAAACAAAACAAAAAGTCGTCAGATGAAATAATTAAGGGAAATAATTTAAAAAATGCCGGATTTCATATTTTTGTTCACACTACTGTAAAGTAAGAAATAGAAAAATACATAGCAAATGTGTGAGTTCCATAAGCGTTATGTTTTGCCAGAAATCTTCACTTTCTGTCTTTTTCCCACATCCATGTAAGAAATGTTTCATGACTGATCTCAATAAGTCAGTGGAATGAGAGCAGAAAGTCTCTATTTAATGCTTTAGAGCTGAGAGTTCAGGTTAGAAAGAGGGTAGTAATCTTTTTGATACACATCAGAGTAGAAATAGCTTGATGTTCTTTAAAGCAAAAAGCAACACCGGAGACATTGTGACATAGTTCCATGAGGAAGGCCAGTCTTAACTAAATCCATTTGATGTGTGCAGGAAAACAATTCTTCGGTACCTGATCATGCCTTCAGTGAGGCATTATTAGCTTAACCAAGCAACTATACCTACAGTAAGTTTTCTGTGAGTTCATTCTCTTTGTTGAAGTGCTGTCTGAACATGCCTGTGCAGTTTATTCTGAGAGAATGGAGACAGCTATTCTGTGGTATTTCATCACTTGGCTTTCTGCACTACTATTTCGTGATACTGTAGCGGTTGGCTCACAAGCACACTGAAGCATCCAGTATAGGCTGGAGTTGACCATAGAGTGCATTCTCTGCTTTTAGGGAAGTGTGATGTAGGAAAATGGATTGAACTGCTTCTATGAAGATGTGTGTTGCCATGAATTCTTGAAATGCTCATAACGCTTGACCTTTGAAGAATAGTTGAATTTGACTTTCTTACACTTAAGTATAAAGTATTCCTCCTGAAACCTGATACTTTAAATGATAACTTATATCAGTTGTTTAGTGTCCTCTTTATTTTGCTAGAAAAATTACGCTTGTCAGTAAGGTCCTTCTAAGCAAGGTGTGATATAGTGAATGCAATCACTTCATTGCCTAATAAGTTACAAAGCCAACATCAGAGGAAAAAGTTTTAGAACCTATAGCAAGATTTAAGTAAAATAATCTTCATAGCCCTAGAGTAAGAAGGCTGATATATTTAGTCTGGTATGTAATTTTTAACAAAGAAAATGCCTGGTTTCTGTCTCTTCAGAATATTTTGCGTAGGATACTTCCAGAGGTTGCCACATCAAATTAGAGAGAGTACAGCAGGCAAACAAGTAATTAGCAGTCATTCAGCCAGGTAGTGCAAACAAGGAAAAGCAGATGGTAATCAGAACTCAGCTCTGCAGTTTAAGTAGGATGTCAAGACACTGATTGATTTCAGGGACTTCTGAGCTGTTACCTTGTGTGTTACAGCAATTTATTACCAACTTTATTGTAGCCTTCTACTAGTGATGTGTATTTTATAAACAGTAAGCATATAATCCGTCTCTACAACACTATTTTCAATTGGCCAGGAAGAATAAAGGATGGGGGGGAGGGGGGATCTTTAAGTACAGATTTAAAAAAAAAAATTGCTTTGTTAATGTTACCTTTTAATATAGTATAACTGAATGTCACTGTATTGAAAGGCAAAAATACTTGATCATTGTCATTTCTCAAGTAATTAAGATGCTGTGATTCCTCTGTGTAGTTTTGGAATGCCTTATTATGTGTCAGTATGAATGACAGCAGTTACATAAACAGTACAAATAACCAGTGATGTTCTTCTCTAGTAGTTAGGCAGTTTTAACACACCTAGAGAAAAATGATCTATTAGTGGTCTTATAACTTAAAATTGTCTTTTAAGTGTAATTTACTAAAACAATTCATAATATTGCTATTTTCTCAACAAAGTGTATTTATTAATGTTAGCAGAACTATCCTCTAAGGAACTGAAGTTTTAAAAATTGTATTTAGAAGGGTCCAAAAGTATTTTCTTACAAAAGTAACTTTTTCTTTAAAGTGAAGGTCACTGGATTCTTGTTTTAAACACGCTTTGTTTAATTGTTAATACTAAATTTTCTGTTTCTTTTGAATTTGAGCCATATTTGGATTATAGTAATATATTTTTGTTTGTTTGGAAATTTGTACAATGTCATTATTTTAGACAAGAAGAATATTTTTAGTCTGAACTTTGAATAGCTTTGATTACTGTCTGAACCTGGAGAAATGGTTGCTAAATTCTGTTGTGCTGAATTGTTTTTAGGTTTGTTTCATAGATGCCTGCAGTGAGGGGGGGGGGAAAGCATGTTATTTTTCAACATGAGTCCCTTTATATCTCAGGTTGCTTAACTGAATTGATTTACATCTATGTTAGAAGTTATAACACAAGCAAGCATCCTGCTCTATTTGTATCTCTCTGGAGGTGGAGAATCCACTTCCTCCTCTTAGTTTATACCTGCGTTTAATCTCTAACATTTTACTTATAGCTTGTATTCAGTTTCTTGGCCCTTATTTCTCTTTCTCTACAAGAGTAGTCATTGTGGACATGGTAAATTCTTCTTTCAGTGTGCTTAAGAAGATTGAAGTATGATTTGAGTCATAATTTATTACGGTTCTCAGATCCCTCTATAAGAAAGTTTTCCAGCCTTCTAATAATTATTTTGCAGCTTTTTACTGTATTGTTTTCCTCTGTCGTGTTTTGAAATATGGACCCCTAAGTTGTGCTAGTGTGGGCTAGGTTAGTACTATATAGATGTGCAATTCCTCTGTACTCTTACACTGTTACTGTTTCTACAACCGAAGATTACACCTGCTCTTTTTGCTTCACATCTACATGGAATTTTATCTGCAGTTTGTTTTGGTTTTTTTTTTCCTAACTTCTAGTCAATTTTTTACAGTGACTGCTTTTTTCGGGATACCTTTTGTAGGTGTGATGTACATTTCTTGCATAGTGCAGCTTTGTTATTGAAGAGTATCTTGGATGAGTGTGTGTGGCTTGAAGAATATGCATTGCTTTAGTTCTGTCAGAATTTACCGTTCTTTCATCAGTTTTGTTCTGTCACCTGTATGGTTTTCTTTGAGATTTTATATTTTCTTTATTTGGTTGAAAAAAAGTAAACGTTGTTGGTCTGTGCAGTAAGCCTTTTCATCTGTAGCTCACAAGGGACTCTCTAGGTTCGTCAGGTTCTCATCATTACTCAACCCTGTTTAGACACAGTTGTCTGGTAGTAGCACTTGAATGTACTTTGAATTATGGTGCATTCCCAAAGCTTGTGCTTTTCTTCGCTGTCACTTGAGTGTCGTGTCAGATACTCTATTTAATCCATGCTGCTATCGTATCTCCTTCACAGCTAGTGCTAATGCCAAATTCTTTTCTAACTAGACGTTTCAAAATAGACAATCTCCTTAGTCAAGGATGTGCGAGTAACGCAGATTTAAAAAACAGCTAATCATCTTCCTTGCTTAAGCCAATTTATTTTTGTTTTTAGTGTCCTTGAAGCTTCATTGGGTGATGCTGTTTGGTTTGCTTAATTATTCCCATGTACTCCTGCACACTGCTGAGTTGTCATCAGTGGATGACAGCCAGAACAGTTGTCAGTACTAGAAGCATGTTCTGAAAACTTAAACCGTGATTTACAGTGAAACAGCTGTTGTAATGTTGGTCCTCATAACTTGTTTATTAATGTGTTTTGACATCTACTTGATACTGTATCATTTAACATGGATCATGTACATTAAATATTTTAAGCAAATATTTTCAGTTTGTTCTTCTTTGCTCTGTTGTATCTTATTTCCTCAAAGACTTATTTCACTCTTGTCCTTGAGTAAGTGCTTTTGTACAGCAGTTTTGAGATGCCTCATTTATGAAACTTACAAATACACTTTCCATACACTGTTTCCAATGCTTTTCATATTGGATTATTCCTCTTGGCTTTCAATACAAATTAATAATTCATACCTGTTCATTCTATTTTGCATATTTATTTTAGTATAACTTCACTTTTTTGATCTCCTGTATAGTTACTAAACATCAGATGGACACTTACATTTTTAATTGAATCATTCTTTGAAGTTATGGAGTCTTTATTCTTTTTAATCAAAGAAGTCTTTGGGATGTAAATGAAAATTGACAAGTACAAAATAACAGAATTTTTTCTGTTAATAGCAATGCTGGTATAAATCTGTTAACAGCTTGTTTTATTTTTGAACGTAAGTAGTGTGGATTTGCATCAGTGTAGCTGATGAGAGCAGAGTCCCTTTTGAAAAGGGAAAACTTGCATCCAGTGATTTGGCTTGGATTTTTTCAAAGAAATATTTGTGCATTTTTGAGAGATGTTTGTATGCGGTTTGATTATGTTGTTAGATTGAAGGAAGATCAAGTACTCACAGCTGAGCTGTGCTGCAACCCAAATATCTTCAAAAAGTAGCTTTGACATTTGGAAAAAATTTAAAACGGCCCTCTGAACAATAGCTGTGTTCTCTTTTTAATGGTACACAGTGATACTACCTAATATTCCTGATTAATTTGATGTTAAATACTGGTTTCAATGTGATAGGTTCTTTACAGCAGTTTACTGGTTATTAATCTCTCTTCCTTTCCTGTATTGTGAACTAAGAAGCCTGCACTTCAGTCTGATTTTTTTTTTTAAGAATATAATAATAAATTAGAAACAATGCAGATCAAAAAAAGTAATTATTTTTATTTTTGTTGTATAAAGTGCTAGTCTCAATTTGGAAACACCCTACCCCACCCTCCACCGAGAAATAGGCTTTGCAATCTGCTTTGGAACACAGATTTTTAGCTGTAACCACCAGAGGGAGCAAATTGCACGGTCAGGACTCTTCACTAAAAATGTCTTCAGTTGTCAAGAATCGTAGGCTAGGAACTAGCCCATGACTAACTCACACTCCTGATTTTTGCGTCAGAAAATAATAATCCATTAAATTAACAATAAATGTTAAATCTCAAATATCAGAAACATCGGGCATTTTAGTTTATTAATATTTATATTCACTAATAAAAATGTGACAGCAGTTGGTCAAACAGTTAACATGTAGGAAAAAATTATATGGGATTTACATTTTATTTAAAACATTGAAAGCTTTTCCTGATTTGTTTTTCATAGTTTACTGAAGACATTGACTATGTTGGTAGAAGACAAATAGAAGAATTTGTAAATCAGAACCTACAGGAAGGTAGTACAATAAAATACTTATTTACATATTTCCTGCTACTGTTCTGCAAAACTTAACCAGTCAACTAGAATTCTATTAATTTTTATTTTTACATGCTTACATTGAATAGTCCCATTGAACTCAGTGGCAATTCCCATGGTTTAAGGTAGAGGTTTCTGAATTTAATTTCCTCACATTCACTCAGCAGCAGTAATACTAGCTCCAGATGGTGTATGAGGCCTTATTTCTGAGGAGGATTGCCCCAACCTCTGTAAACGCTTTCTCTCCCTTAAATGAGAAACCCATGCTGCTGTCTTTTCCATCCCCATCACCTCAGCCTCAACTTTGCACCTACCTGAACAGTGTCAGTACAGTGACTGGAAAAATAGAGGGTGGACACAAGGTCTGTTACCATGTACAGAAGGAAGCTGCCATGAAGCATGATGAACATGATGCTCTTAGTCATATGATGTAGTTTTAGGTAGTCCTGTGAGGAGCAATGATTTGGACTCGATGATCCTTCTGGGTCCCTTCCAACTTGAGATATTCTATGAACAGAAGTGGCCCGTGTGGAGATCCTTACTCTTTGGGTTAAGTTTGTTATCTTCATACAAGCAGGATTATGAGCTGCACAGGCATGCCACTTTGAAGTGGCTTGTATGTCACACATGCAACTGTTGCAGTCATACTAAAAATGATTTCTTTCTGTACCCTGTTTCCAGCAGTCGTGAGTACGTGCGTACAGAGGCCAGTAGTACTTGCTTGGAGAGAGTGTAAATCCGAGTACTGCTTTAAGGCTGTGTTGATTTAGTATTTGTTATCATTGTTTAAAAAGGGCTAATAATTTGGCATTTCTGAGTGTACTTTTGTGTTTCAAGAATTCTTGACATATAACATTGCCCAGAGGGAACTGGAAAAAACTTGGGGGGTGGAGGGGAAGAGAAGTATTTATATACACTGCAGATACCTTCAGTGTCAAAGCACTGACAAAATACTGGTTTAAATTTAAAAAATTGAGATACATCTGTGTTTTCTCATCTCAATTCACCTAGCATCAGTTCTGTGAATATAATAGGTTTGAGGATGTGTATTGTTCTGCTTCTTTAATCTTGCTTCAGTATGAAATTATTTGAAAAGTGTAATCTCAATATCTGTGGTTGTTCAACACTAGCTTGTATAAAAAGTATTTAAGTCTTGTCAAACCTGAATTTCAAAACTATGTTGGAGATATTTAAGATTTATATTGGCCTTGCTAGTTAACAGGCAATGCTTGTTAGACATTTGAAAGTTGTTAATTGTGAATTTATCATTCAAATCTGAAGTTCACACTATAGAATCTAAACTGGAGAGGTGTTTCAGTGGTATCAATCCTGCTTTCTTTTAAGTGAATGGTTCTTTCAGATGAATGAAAATCATATGTTCATTTAGCTACTTTAAATGGTATCTCCTTGTTTAGATTATAGCAGATTATAATAAAAGAATGGCTAGATACCTTTTTGGCTAGTGCTTGAAACCAACTGATCATCCCTGCAGTTGTCTATTTCCTCCTGAGATGGCGTATTTTATAAGTAGTAGTACAATAATAGAGAATAATTGATGTCATGTTGGACAGGGTGGTTTTTAAGTTATTAAACAGAAGAGGACTCCCTGTTTTGTAAAGGCAAGTTTAAGCTTTAAATAGTTCGAATTCATAAGTCAAAACTTGGCTGAGGTAATTTTTCTAATACTTTCTGATGTTGCGTTGAATTTTGTGTGAATGTGGTGAGGAGTTGCTCCTTCCCTTTTCTTATAGTTACTTATCAGACAAGGTCTGCCAAACTGAAGTCTCAGCAGGAGGAATAGAGAACATTTTCCACTGCACTGAGTTCCATGCTGTCATAGTTAGGCTTCTGTCTTTTGGCAGTTTAAAACTGATAAAGATGCATTTATACTATCTAGCCCCTACTATGACTGCATGATAACATACTTTTAGATTTTTTTAATGACAAATCTATATGGCAGATGTGCACAGTTGTCTTGCAACTGTCTTAAATGAAAGTAATTTTTCAAGGTGAATGGTCTAACAAAACCTGACCCAATGTATACTAAACCTTAAGAAAAAAGTTTAAACTGCAATTAAAAAAAAATGGTTTTACTTGGATTGTATAATGTACTTTGAGTTAGTTTGAGTTCTGTAGAGTCTTCTTGCCAGTTACTTCATAGTATTTTTATTCCAGGTTAAAACAGTGCTACAAAAAATAGGAGAAAATTTGGAAACAAGCAGAGTAAGCAGAAAAAATCTAGATGACTACAAATGGCAAATAAGATAGTATAACTTTGAAAATAATCAAGCTTACCATATCTAGAATATACTACTTTCAGCTTTAATTTTTCTTTTAAGACAGTATGTACATTTTCAGTCTGGTTTTATAAATAATTATGGCTAAAACCACTGAGAGGTTATAAAAGATTGAAGATTTTCTCTGCTTAATTTAGAATAAAAAAAAAATCCTTTCTGAAATTGCTAAACTTTGTGTGACATTCTCCATGTATCTCTCCTTTCATTTTTACAAGCATTTACTGTATGTACAGTGTAATATAACTTTTTTCCCCAGTAAAGGAAAAGGGGAGGGGGGAGTAAGAACTCCCACAGTTGTCTGACCATTTTGCTTGGATATTGTACCTCATAGTGTAATGGATTATTTTAATTTATTGCTCGATGCTGATAAGTTTGCTCAGTATGAAACTGGAGAAAATACTCATGCACCCCCAAAAAGTAATTTCTTAACCGATCATAAGGTACAATTCAAACATACACAGCTATACAACAGATAATCATGTGAGTTTGCAGAGACGTGTTCTAGCATAGAAGCAATCTCTTTCAAGTATGTCTCTCAGAAATATACGCTCAAAGCACAAATCTTCTATGAAATGCATATTCATTGTACAATACACGTTTATTCAAACACTTATTTGCATGAGCATCTATAGATGTTTATGACTGAGATCAGAAACAATGCCTTTGCAAATGGACTTCTGTGAAGTGTTATCATTTGCTCAAATATTTGTCATTTCAGGTGCATGTGTTTATGTTTGAGTACAGATGTATCACTTCTAGTAAAAGTAGTTGATGTGTGTATTGACTAGAAATGTTTCTTTTCTTTGGAACTTTTTTCCCTCAGATGAATTTGAAATTCAGAGAAAGCAGGGAGCTCGGTTCCCATCATTGCTATTGCAGCTGGAGATTGCGAGCTAGGGAATATTGCAGTGACTGGTGAGAAGGTGAATAAGAACACGAAGCAAAGTTTGTTTACGGTCCTAAGCTATGCAGAGTGATAAAAGTAAAAAAACAAATGTGAAGATTGCAGAAGATTTTTATGACTAAGCCAGAACATGGCAGATGGAATAGAGGAAGCAATAATTCCAGCTCCTTGTGCACAGTGATAGCTTATGACCTAGTAAAAGTTTCTCAAGTTTTGAAACTTGACAGTTACATTAGATGTGACAACATCAGATCACTGCTCAGTGGTGGTCAGAAAAGAAATGGGTGCTATGAATTACTAGGAACGGAATAGGGAATAGAAGAGGATATTGTTATGCCACTTAATAAACCTAGACTGCCCCACCTTTTTGAATAGTATTGCAGTTCTGCCTCCCATCTCAAAGATGGAAAGCTTTCTTCAAAAATGAAAGAGAAGGATAGTGAGATGAATTTAAAGGTGTGTTCTTGTATAAGGAATTACAGCTGAATGTGCCAGTATACACTAACCTGGAAAGGAAGCAGCTTAGAAGGGGAAAGAACATGATGAATGTCTATAAAATCATTAATTGAATGCAGAAGATGAACAGTGCACAACTGTTCCCTTTTTCTTCAAACAGAAAGGTTAGACAGACATTGTCAGATGAACTGTCAGGGCCAAGTTAGTACCAAACAAAAGGAGAGAGTCCTTCCCAGAGTAGAAGACCGTATTCCAGAATATTGTTAGGGCTAAAAATTTATACAGGTTCAAAAGGGGACTGGATAAACTAATGGAAGAAATCTGTTATGAACTGTTGCACATAAAGGTACTAAATTTTAACAGGTATGCGAAACACAGACTACCTAGTGCTGAAAGAGTACTTAAAGTATCATTTACTTGCTCCGCAGATGTATTTTATTGTCTTTATTGGAGATTGAATAGTGCCTAGATAGACCTGTAGACTGACCCATTATGGTTTTTATTAATTTTTTCTTTTGCAGCTACTCTGCCCCTTATGCTGTGTCATAAGACACAAAATGGCACTGCTATTAACTGGAAAATCTGATCTGGCATACATGGTGTGCATTTAGAGTGACATTTCTATACATCACTGTATACTTAATGATACCGCTCTGACTGTAATGTGGAAGAACAAGTTTTCCTTAGGCTATATAAATATTTATTTTACTGAGATCAGTAAAGAAACTTGTATATGTATTTAGCTGTATTATCAAATATATTATGAAAAAAAACCTGAATGGTTGCTCACTTGTATTGTGTCAGTCGTTGAAGTAAGTTTATGGAACTTACTAGGGCAACTAGATGTCCTGGTCCTGCTGTAGCTGCACTGTGACCCCATTTTAGTTTCTTTAAGTGCATGTTCACACACAATCTCAGTCTTCACAATGCCTCTACTTTTAGAGCAAATCAAGGATTACAGTGCCCCCTACGGCAACTGTGCTTTTTTTAACCAGGTGAAGCTTGGTACAGATACTTGCCAAGTATTCTACCTGAAAGCTGAGACCAGTAATAAATAGTGGTTCAGAAAAGCTTTTAAAAACTTTTCTGACTTCTTTACTTCTGGGATTCTAGGTAGGCCTACTTATAAATTCAATCTTCAGCAATTTCTAGCTGACTTTCTTCCCTGCTGCTCAGACGCTCCTCATCCATCCTGCAGCTATTTGTTTCTGTTTCCTTACTAAATCTCTTCCTCTCGCTTCCTCTCTAGCTCCTGTGGATTATAAACCACGTGCTTGAGCACAGAATAACTGGAAATGAACTCCACAGCTTAGGATTTATGCCTCGCTCTTTCTTTATTGGTGAAGAGGACTGTTACAATTTACCTTCTTGTCCATTTTTCTGCATCTTTACTTCCTCTGGAATTGAGTTATGGTAGTTTACAAAGTAATCATCTAATATAATGGTTCTTGGGTAGTCCAAGATCCTTCAGAGCAGAACTTATTCTTGAGTTAATGTATACTTTATTGTTATCACATGTGACAGACCAGAGAATCTTTATAAATCATAGAGATTAACAATTTAGGAAAGTGCCATCTTAGGTACTTTTTGCAGTGTACAGTATCATATTGGTTTTTAATGAAAAGGAAGTAAATACCAGTGTAAGTTAGTTTCAACTGTAACTTCTGTTATAGAAGGGGTTAATTTGTCCATCAAATTATGAATGAATAACAAAAGGAATGTTTGGATCCATTCCAAAACATTCCTAAAGTGTGTGGCTTGTGTGATTCTGATTTTGTGATTATACAGAAATTTGTGGGCAAAAAGTAATATCATGGCAAAGCATTCCTGTACTTTCTTGTACTTGTTAGTTTGTTCTGCACTTTGTTATCTACAACAAAAGATGTGAACAGAGAAGAAATAAAGTTTAGAAGCTGCAAGTATTTTATAAAATATTTTAAAATGGAAAGTAAGTCTCTAGCATATCAGTGTCTTCCTCACAGTTAGTTTTAAAGTGGTATCTGATATTCATCAGATACTCAGCATTTGGGTACCAAATTGATGTGAATCTTAAGATCCAGTTATCTAATTTACTTTCACTGTGAATCTCTGCCATGCATGGTCCTGATATAACTCTCTTTAAGGTTCAGAGAAATACTATTGCTTTTAGGGAGGCTGACATCAAGGCTCAGGAATTGAAAACATAAGAAATTCTATCAATAACTGAATGACAGAAGTGTGATTAGTTCAACTGATATAAATCTTACTTAAAAAATCACTTCAATTACAAACCTCATTGATAAATTTCATTAAATATATTTTACGAATACTAATGCATTAGTATCAGATAATAGTTTGGTAAAAATTATCATGTACAGTATCAGTAATCATACATTAAATGTATTAAGATTTGGATAAAATTTAGACCTTAAAATAACTGTCACTAAATGGATAGATTGTTATCACACAGAAGCACTCCTAGTGAAATCAATAAGCCTGAATATTTTTCAATAATCTGAAATTCCAGTATTTTTTTTTCCTCTGTCATCTGAAAGTGATCTAAAATCATTGCTAACAAAAATCTGCTGTTGGATAATGGCACTTGTACATAATGGTGCAGATCTTTTCATGACTCAGTTATGAAAATGTGCATTTGCAGCCATGAAAAAGTCATTAATGCTTAAAAAATGGGGGGTATATCTACAAAAGATAACTGTGTTCTGGACAGTGACTTTGAAAATAATTTAGAGGTCAAATAATTGTAATGCCAGAGTAAAAGTGGCTAATGCTGTTACGGGTATGTCTTTCTGCTCTTTTGTACTGAAATGGCTTAGTAGTCCTTCGTTAACTTACGAGGTATTACTGGAACAATCACGTGTAAGGTTGTGAAGTGCCCAGATGCTGTGAAAATTGTCACCAGACAAGGTGGGCCAAAATTCTTAGCCCTTACCAATAATGATATTAAAAGCCAAGATGTACTGAAACAGGCAGAGTTTAGCTGTGATCTGCAAGTTAAACCTACAAATTGAGACATAGGAAGTATTAAGTTTCTAGTAGGCATGTTGTACAAATTTATTGTGTTTGCTTATGTCGTAATTTCAAGGGAAGATCTGCAGCTTAGGTAGGGCTGTTAAACTAATTTTGAACTTCATAGCCCCAGTATTGAAAGCAATATCCTTTGCAGTGTGGAATTCCATGAATGTTATCCGCCTTAGTATTTACTAGGTGACTATCCTTTTACAGATCATGCTGAAGCCCAAGTTAATAGGGCTATACTTTTGTAAGTATCCAATGGAATTACGTTAAATTAGCTTGCCTGTATTCCTACAAATCACTTCACAGCTTTGGATTGCTTTGTAGCCTGGAAAGACTCGATGGATTAATTTCTAATATGTGTGTAGCCTTCTTTGATTTACTACTTATAAATTTCTGAATCGAATTCAAGGGAATATTAAATGTTAGCCAGCCCTGTGTTAGGAACAGTTAAATTGTTAGACCGCTAATCTGTATTAGTGTAAGGATTTTGCTTGGAAACTCCTTTTCTTTAACTCAGTCTATCAGAATCACAAACACTTTGTGGTTTCTCGTTTGTTCAGCCCATAGAGGATTTTTCTCTTCTGACTTTCTTAAATTGTAACAGGGTTAGATAAGGCTTTTTTTTTTTTTTTTTAATTCTTTCCCCCTTTAATGTCTCCATTATAAGAGAGAGACACCATTTGAAAACCCCTCTGGAATAATGTGTACAATTCCAGTTGCCTGTGTTTAAGAAAGATGAGTGCAGAACAGAACTGGTGCACCGGAACACTGGGAATTGCTGGTTGTGAGAACAGACAACTCTTCTGAGCAGAAACTAAGATCTGGGAGCAGTTGTGGTCAGAGAAGGATTTACTGAGGAGGTCGAGGTGGCTGCAACTTCCCCTTCCCATCTTTAGCATTGCATATTGAAGCACATGCTCCTAGATATGGGATGGGGGGAACAGCTATGCAGCTCTCCCATAGCTGCTTTATTTAAGTGGAGCAGGAAGAGAAACCCAGAAAAGGAAAGACTGATTTGCATTAAAAGACAGCACTGGTGTAAGAACAAAAGTCCATGAATATATTCACAGACACGACTTGTGAGCTTTAAACCTTGTCATACCAAGGTTTCGGGGAAATTTGATGAAAGGGTTTATATGACATATTTGCTTATGATAATAAGGTATTGGACTTAATGACCTGGGGATCTCCTCCGGCACAATGTTTTTATGAAAGCTTTCATCTATGAGAAGTTGTTTCAAGATTTTTATAACAGATTTCAGTCCAAGTCATTTCCCTTGGCTCATAGAGTTCTGCAGTAGTCCGTGGTTGTTAAGACTCTGCTTTTCCCCCTAGGGATTCTTACAGAGACCTGTAAGGATTGTGGAGATTGCTATTTTTTTTTTCTTAAAGTTTTAAAGAAAATTACTTGAAGTGAAGATAACATGCTTTGTAATAGAAGTGCCCATCACTGTGGGCATCACATGATGTGCCCATCATGACTGTACCATTTCTGTAGTAAGTTTTGTTACAGCTATAGTAGGTGATAGCTTAAAAGAAGCAGATGAAGTCTGGGTTGGGTTCTGAACATCACTCTCTTTATCCTGAAAGGAGACACCAAGGGATATGTCTGTTTCCTACAAAAAAAAAATCCACTCTGACCTCTGATCTGACAGACTGCCAATACTGACCTCTACCTGTTCTTGTTAAGTATTTGTTTGTGAATTACATGTTTTCTGGAGGTTTTAGAGAATTGAGTTTTTTCCCTTCCATTAACTCTAAATTCAAGAAAGCATCCTCCTTCAGGAAGATAATTATGCACATGCTTATCAGCCATTCAGATGTTAAAATGCAGGTGAGGTGCTATGCCTGTGAGGTAGCGAAGTGTAAATTTTGTTTGAAAACAATGTAGTTGCTATGGTCAATTAAAATTAATTGGAAGTTTAGCTTCATTGGGGGGGTGACCTTTCAAATATATTTAAAAAATATATTCACGCACCATTTTATTGAATGGCTTTTTCTCTTCTGTCAACAAATTTTGACTTAGATGTACCTTTCTTTCTAGACGACAAAGAGAAACTACATCCTTTGATGTCAGGCAAACTCATGCATGCTTTATCATGGGCAGCTGATGAAGGAAGTGCTTTCCTGTAGCACCCGTTTGTCAGCTGATAAATTCTGCTTGATGCAGTTGGTAATGAATTGTACATTTTTAAGGTTTATCAGGATTCTCATCTGTTAGGATTTCATGTTCAGAACTGTGGGAAATGTTTGTATGATGGTTTAGGGTTTCTTAGTGCTTCCTAGTTGATTTTTTTAATAGCTATAACATTAAATCAGATAATCTGATTAATCTGTCAGAATTGGAAATGTGTTCTAAAAATTGTATACATTATAAGAAATTTCTGATGCAATAAACATTTGTTCCTTTAAATGTTCTGCAATTAATGCTAGATGGTTTTATTTTAATGTGCCAAGAAATATAAATACAGAAATAGCTACTGGAATTTGATGGCTCAGTAACACACAAACTTATTGACTGGGCCAAAGCACTTGAGCTTCATCCCAAATATCCTGAGTATTTATGTATGATGGAATTGATTATGGTAATGTTTAGCAGATTTTGATAGCACGTTTTTACATGTTTTCTAGAAGAAAATACATACTGTCTGTATTGTGTTAGGAGATGGGGTACTTGTAGATACTATTAATATTTTTCATGCAAGTTCTTTGGCTTCAAGATTACAAATACCAGGGACTGAGTTAAGGCTAATTATGTTTTTAAAAAGTTTAATAGATAAGAGCAAAGCATGGGAACAAACTTAAGTAGTTGTCATAGTTATTTAAAACCCTAGTGCAGAACTGTTGCCTGAGATTAGGTTTTGTACCAGAATAATAAAACCAAATTGAGAAAGTTGTATCTTTTGCTGCAGTTACATAAAGGTCACTTCTGTGGCAGGGATAAAGGTCCTGTCCTTTCCAGGACGCACAGATGTCTTGTGCATGCTCAGTAACTCTGGGATGTTCTGGACGCATTAGATTTATTGTGAGTACACAGATTAACTCTAGAGAATACAGACTGTAATTCTGATGTGCGGGCATTGCGTTGGATTTACACTGCATATCCTGAATGGTTCATCTAATTGTGCTCCATACATCTGATGTATCTAGTAACTCTACTGGGGATAGCAGGTATCTGATAATCCAGTGAAAAGAAAAAAATTAAGTGAAATTATTTGGCAAGAAACATCTTTAATTTACAGCACTACTCATTAGAAAAGGGCAGCTGGTCATCTCTTGGATGATTTTTATGATGCAGAAAAAATATGTATGTATGTTTTAAAGTAAAACTACAACAACAAAGGAAGTAGAACAAGCATTAACGAATCCCTTTACTTTTAAAAATTCACTCCAGTAAAAAAAGTATGGATTTGTTCACAACCAAAAGCCATTACAGTTTGGCCTGACAAGTAATTTCTGCTCAGATAAGCCACAAACTAGCATATGCTTATGCTATTGGTGCTATTCAGAAAGATATACTGTCAGAAATCTTGAGGAAATTTGCATAAAGGCTGTAAAGGTTAATTAAAAAAAAAGTAATTTTGAAATCGGCACAACTTGTAAAATCCTCCAGCCTTGCTCTTGCATTCTGTCACAGTGTGCAGCATCCAAGGAACAAACCATTCCAAAATACTTTTGCCTTGAACAGCTGCAAGAAGAATTTAACTTTGTTACTGAAGAAGAGATTAAAAAGTGTAAATGCTTCCAGCTGTTGCAATTTACAACTTTAAGTAGTTAAACTGCTATTTTCAACAAGTACCTCTGTTTGTAGGGATATACCACATACAATATTTCAGGAATTTAGTATTTCAGATACAGTCTTTGTTTTAACTTGTATGTGACAAATTGTATTTACTTTAATCTCTGACGTTTTTCTTATATTTTCTGAATCCAGCTTTCCTGTTCCTTTAGTTCATTATCAACTTAGGTCCTGATGCATATCTGTGTACGCTACCTCTTTTATTTCCTACTTTCAACACATTTGGATTAACTGTAATTAGAAGCATATTAGAAATATTAGTTAACAGTACAAATTATGTGATCCAAATCCAATAAGAAATTTATTATAGCTTGCAAAATTTTACTCACAGGTATTAGGGCTAGAGATTATGATACTTTTAAGTTGAGGGAAAAATAGTTTATTTTGTTCAGTGTCCTCAAAGTGAAGCTCTGGGGAAAAACTTTAAAATATAGTTGAAAGCTAGCATTTTGCTTAGATACTGCATCTAGCATGCTGATTTTTGTAGACTGGAAGACTTCTCACACATTCTTTATGGATGGGACTGTATATCCCATGAAACATTGTGAGCCCTCATACTGAGCTGCCACAGTTTATCATGAGATGAAGTTCTGAGGCAGATAGACACCCAGCAAAGGCAATGGCACTAAAGAAATACAGACATTATTCCATTTAAATGTTTCTGGTTTTGGAAAAATTCTGGGTTCTTTAAAGTGTTCAACTTTTCAGCTACAATTAGAAATTTCCCAAGAAACCTGACATTCTCTGAAATACTTTTGCTGTTGAAAGTCTGGGTTGACTTTCTTCAACAAGCCAACTGACACAAACTTATGTCTTTTCCTTTGTTAAAAAGTCTTACAGCTCCTCTTTCAGTTAGTCATTTTAAGAATTGGATATCATGATGGAATATCTATCACACCCATAGAAGAGTTGTCCTGATAATTAGTTGTTCACGATGTTTTATTTCTGCCATATACACCCAGTTTAAATTTATCAAGATTCAACTTTGTGGAACTGTGTTTTGGTATGCCCATATCTGCTAGTTTAGGACCCCATACTAGATATGTTCTTGTGCAGACACTGATAGGCTGTTGGTAACTCTCTCTGTATTTATTATGTTGAGTTTCTTCAGTCTGTCCCTAGAATGCAAGTTTTCTTGTAAATTTTTCTTGCAACTTCTTATGAAGCTTTCCGATTCATTAAATTCATAAATCAGGGATTTTTTTTTGGTAGTAAATATTTTCATACCACTCTGTCTTTATGCCAAGATTAGCAATGAAATGATAGGCTGTTGGTAACTCTCTCTGTATTTATTATGTTGAGTTTCTTCAGTCTGTCCCTAGAATGCAAGTTTTCTTGTAAATTTTTCTTGCAACTTCTTATGAAGCTTTCCGATTCATTAAATTCATAAATCAGGGATTTTTTTTTGGTAGTAAATATTTTCATACCACTCTGTCTTTATGCCAAGATTAGCAATGAAATTCTTGGTTCTTACACCCATTCTCTGCATGAAAGAGTTTATTCTGAGAGTTATTTAGCTTTTGAGGTCCACTTTTATGGAGATTTTCTGTAGAGTTTCCTGTCAGTGTTTGTTTTTCTTTATTGTTGCCCTTAGGGTCAGAAAAAAATCGTGTGGATTCCTGAGTCATACAGTGAACATATACGGAAATAAAGCCTGTGAAAATGATTGGTATAAATGACTGACACAAATATTGATGATGAAGTATAAACAAGTGACATAAAATATATTGATAATATGAGGTATCTGCTATGTCGCAGTGGCCACTCATATGAGAAAGAACTGGCTCGGATCAGTTACAATTCTGTTCTCAGGTCCTCTGGAGATATTGAAAGTAATATAAAATTAAATATAAAATATGCCTATGGTATTCACAAAACTCCATAGGAGGTTTGGTTGTTATAAAAGCAAGGTGATAAGATTTTTAAATTTTCAGAGTGATGATACTCTACAGTGTCATGTAGAGTAATATGTAATATGTAGTACATATTACAACAACTACTGCAGTGGGTATTATTGTTTGTGAGTACTCTTGTGTACTCTGTGCATCTTAGAGCTGATGTGAAGACAGCCCCCCACTTTGCTACTGTGATTCCAAAATAGCCTTTTCCCAAAACCTTTTAAGGAAGTGCTTCTTTTGTCTGATTTGTGACTACAATGAAAGGTGGGGGATGTTTCCCTCTTGAGGAGAGCATGAAGGCCTGAAGGAGGAACTGAAATGAAGCTTGTCTGAGCAACACAAAGAATTCAGAGAAGAATAGAAATTTCGGTCACAATATTTGGATTATTCTATTCAAGCTCCAGACTCTGCATTCAGCCATAGCTGATGCCTATCATGAGAACATACACAGTAGGAAGTTTGGGAGAAAAGAGTGAATTAAGGGGTATTTAGAATATAGCTGTGTTTGCAATAAAATTTTTAATCGGCTATTTTACAGATTCCTTTTATTTAAATTACCTTTGTCAATTTGAATAGGATCATGGAAAGTGAATTGCAGAATACGGGAGGTCTTAACATCATAGAATAGAATCACAGAATCATTTAGGTTGGAAAAGACCCTTAAGATCAAGTCCAACCGTAAACCTAATGCTACCGAGTCAACTTCATTTTACAAGTTCCTTAGATTTTAATGTTTAAGTGCATCATTCCAAGATTTCTCTTCCACTTCTCTGAGACTAGAAGACTAGCAAAAGACTGTTTCCCAAGAGAATTTGTCACAGGATGTGTCCTGCTGGGAGAAGTCCACTACTGTTCTTTTCTTCACGTGTTCGTGTCCTTTTCCAGAACTTAGTGAGTAGAATCCTTTGAGGAAGATATAAACAATTATTATTTCCTTTTATTTCATACGATATAATTTGAATCAAATGGATTTAATACCTTAAATATCATCTCTTATACTGTATTAAAGTGACTTTATGTAATACAGACCTGTGAGCAAAAATACATAATTGTAGTGCATTTCATGTGACTATACCACACGTTTTACTTGGATACACCTTGAATAAGACATTTATTTCCTACAGAAGTGTGTGATGGACAGAATTTTAAAGATAATACAATTTTTAACCATCGTTGCAACAATCAAACCTCAACTATCATCCACTGAAAATAGTTCAAAATAATTTAAATTGAATATCAGTTTAGTAGGTATGTTTATTCATTAAGAATTGCAAAATAGGATGGATTAATGCCTTGGAGCACACAATATTATTTACCTATGTGATTTTCCTCTGTAGTCAGGCTTTGAAGTTACAAATCAAAGTAATTTGTATGTTTGAGTTTATAGGACACTAAAAAGAAATAATTCTTCAAAGAGCATGTATTTTTAAAAGAAATGTAAAGCACAATTTCCAAACAGAAGAAATAATAACTTGTGGTTTTAACAACGAAGAAAGAAGAGTTTTAGTAATGAACCGTGTTAAAGGTGCTGAGTCTGCCACAAGAGCTATTGGACGTTTATCCTAACTTAAGTAAGTATGAGTTTATTTTTTAGCATCCAGTAAAAAAACCAGAACTTGTGCAATTAGTCTTTGACTCACAATTTAACACTGTAATTGGTAACTTGCTGGTAGTGGCTATGGAAGCTAATTCAGTAGAGTGTAATTTTTATCATAATTCCTATAGACGGTTTTTGAAGAACGTGGATTGTGGTTCATTCACTACTATTACGTGCATACTCTATTTACGTATATTTTAATTTTTGTGGTTCCTTTTTTCTTGACTTGTATCTTTAATACCTTATGGATCAAACACACTGGATGAAAATGATGTTCATATTTAGAGGACATCAGAAGTAAAAATGGCGTAATAAATAATAAATGTAAATAAGGTGGGAAATTACTGAAACAATCTGTTTTAAGTTCATTTAAATTCTTGCAGAATAATTATTTGCTATAAACAGAGAAAAAAAGTAAAATCTTTAATTGCTAGCTAAATACAGACTATATGATTTGCTATGATAGTCAAACCTGTGTATGGAAATAACCATATGATAATACAGTTCCAGGAGAGTTTTCAAGCTGAATTATGCAAACCCTGACAACTCTTTCCTCAAAGAGCTCTAGAGGAAGTGTGTGGGGCAGAGGAAGAAAGGCATTGTCTTAAAAACACACAATTTTTTTTTGTATCTAGGAGACAAACAGTATTACAGAGAGGGGACAGAATTTCTGGCAGTTTATTCCTTGTAATTTTGCATATAGTATTGCATCAGTTTGGCTGTGGGAAATAAGAACAACATGCAGTACTCTTGTGTAAATATTTTCTGTATTTTGGGGAAAAAAGCATGGGTGCTTTTGGGAATGCCTGTTTTAGAGGCAAGTCTTTAATTCAATAAATGTTTGCACATTTTTACTTCTGTGCCTAAGAAGAGCATACAGCATATGAAGTGCTTAGCAGAACCAAATATACATCAATTATACCACCAAAATTTATTGAAAAGTAACTGCTTTACTGTTTAAGTCTAAGAAGGGCCTCTGCTTTCTGCATTTAGTCAGACCCACTCAGTGGAGGGTGCAAGAAATCCTGTTATAGACACTTATTGACTAATTTGCATTAAGAGATATTTCTTCCTTACCTCCATTAGTATTTGGCTTAAATCCTGAATGATTTCATTAGCTACGTAAATGCTTAATCTCTTGAAAATCCTGCTAAGCTCTTGCCCTCATTGAAAGCTGTGATAATTTGTTCTAGTTAATTTTGTATTTAAATACTTTGCCTTTCAGTTCCACTAAATGTTCCTTGATTTTCTTTTTTTAAATAATGGAGAGATGAGTAAGAACACTAATTTTACCCTGTCTGTCCTATTATTTTGCACCCCTCTGCTGTTTGTTCTTACTAGATTCTTCTTTAAACAATACCAATTTTTTCAGTTTGTCAGTGCAGTCACTGCAATTGGATGTGAGGTAAAATTAAATACTTATCAAAGTTGATGCCTTTAATCCTGTTTTTTCAACATACAGTAGTATTTATGAGACAGCTGTAATTATTCCTTTGACATATGAAAGATTTTGATTTATTCAGAGTTGTCCTGCACCTTTTTCAAAGGAAAGAGAACAATTTGTAAAAGGTTGCAGAAGAAAGCGCTGCTTTAAATCTACGTTTTATAGTCTTACTGCGAGTATGTAAGAAAGCTAAATAGCCTCTTTACTTACTTTTCCACTGGAAGTGTATGTCATTGCTGATACCTATTTTGTGTTGATATAAGGGAAAAAATGACATTTGTACTAACTCTGGAAAAATTCTTTTGGAATCTCTTAATGGGGCTGTATTGCAAGGGGATATGTTACAAGCATTTCGATACATTTTTATCCCCTCCAGAATGTTGACCGCTTCGTCAACGGGGAGAATGTAAGAATGTGGAGTTAAATCAGCAAGGAGATAGAATGGTTTCCTGTTAAATATACACCAATGCATGTACTAACATAAGTATAAACAGTAATATATAAACAGGGAATAGCTTATGGAAACAAACAAAACAGGCAGCATTCTTGAAGAGAAAGCGGTGATGGAAGTGCTTCCAAGCTACTTTGTGTTCTCACAATCATCTAGTTGATCGAGGAAGTGGAAAAAAGTCTTGATGCATCTTAGCCTTTGTGGTTTCTCCTAGGTGTAGCGCTGCATGCTTTCTACCTTTTTACCAAGTAGTTGTCATGAGTCTTAAGAGACTTTACAAGAAATTCTGAAAACAGACTTACACCCCTCTCTCTGCTGAGGGAGGCTCCCCTTAGACCACATAATCTGAACTCGGGTATAGAAGCCTGATAGGGACTTTTCTACTAGCAGAAAACCTGTTTCCCAGTAGGATCTTATCCTATTTTCACATCTGTCATTCAACAGCCTTTTGGATGCATGGCTACACACCCACTCCTTCATCTGTCAATGAAGATAGTCTTCTAGGTATTCATAATCTCTGCTAGAAGGGTATGCAATATCCAAGTCCTTGGAGATTGTCCTTATTGCACCACAATGAACAACACTAAGAAGATAAGATACGAGGACTGAGATGTGATGCAAGGCCAGAAGCATAGAACCACTCTCCAAACTACAGGCCCTTTCCCTGGAAACTCAGTCTCCATGGCATTTCTGAAAAATTTCTCCATTTCTGGAGATCTGCAGTGATGCCGTCTGCGGTGCCATTTACCCTCCTCCAAAATCCATGCGTTTAAACATACTGCAACACTTACTTAGAAAAACGTTACTGTTGCCAGTGTTTTAAAAACAAAACAACTAGAAAACTCTTCTCTAAGTAACACAGTTGATAGGTGGTTGGAATGCAAATGTGCATATAGTTGAGCTCTGTAGAAAAGGGTAAAGCAGAACACCATTTGGCAAAATCTTTCACAACGTTGTGCTGACAACAGGCAGATTCGCAGTCTGCCCGTCTCTTATGCTATGGAGTCCCATTAATAAAGCTGCAGGTCAAACTGAAAGAAGGGTAAGTCTTAAAAGTACCCAGTCTGATGGGCTCGAGTATTGGAACATCCATAGTGTAACTGCGCCGATGTGTCAATACACATACAATAATTTTCAGTTACTCCAATTGTCTGTTTTGATTTTCTGAAAATTTCTAAGCAACGCTTTACATATCTTTCTTTGCTTTCTTAAATATGATAAAGATACCTAGATACCTGAAGATGCATAGAAAAAGGTCTTTAAGGAGAAAATAGTTCTTGACAAGTAAGAGCTTGGTTACCAGAACAACTGATTGAGTCCATAAAAGGTAATTGTAAAATGCTTCATTTAAACTACAAGCATTGCACATGTAGTAGAGCATTTTTTATATATTAAAAGGTTTTAACTAGAGAGCGGTTATTGATAAAGATATGTAACAATTTTTTTTCTTAAATAATCCTTCCAAGTTGCAGTTCCAGCTGTAATATTTTTTTTTCCTACTTATCAGATACCGTATCCAGATGCCATACATGCATTTGCAGTTAGTAATTGAAGCTGTGTATCAAACCGGCACTCATTTTTCAGAAATTCCCAGCAAAGAATTTTCTCTTGATGTGTATTTTCATCCATATCCAAATAATATTTTGGTTTTGTGGGTCTACTTAGTTTCTCTGATCAATCATGAATAAGTTTCCTTTAGTTATAATGTTTAAAAACAAAGTTACTGTTGCTTACCTCTCATGGAATAATAGACTAGAATATTTCAGTTGAAAGGGACCTACAACAATCATCTAGATAAGGAATGAAAACTAGGAAATGAAGCTTTTTGGTTGCAAAATGTAGCAAGTCCATAACACATCTTTTCAGTACCGCAAGAAATAAGCCAGGGTGTTAGCTGTTATAGGAAGATTCTAACTATACGTTATCTGCGGAATAAACTATAAATTTGCGTTCTAATGGCTGTAAATCCCCTAGTAATTAATGACTGATTAGCAGGAAAAAATTCCTATAGAATATATAGCCTTAGAGTGGTCTTTTAAATGATTCATAGAATATGGAAAATGCATGCTTTCTTTTAAGAGAGCTTTAATGGGTTGTTCTACGGAAGCGTTCTTTTATCTTGCCGTTTCAAGAGAGTAAATTCAAATGTTCAAAGAAAAGCAAGCAGTATTTCTAAACAGCTGTAGAATGCATATACCAGCTAATAGGTGCGGTAACAATTTAACTGACTTGCACTGGTGAATATGAACATTAGACACTGAATCTCAGGTTTGCAGTTTTAACACCTGTAAGTCTTCCTTAAGTCTCCCTTCTTCTCTTGGTAGGACTGGCAGCAGAAGCCCACATCCTCGGTTGCACTGAGAATTTTTAAAACCTGGAGCTACTTTACATATAGTTACTCTTTAATTACTCAGTTATAAGCTATTTGGGGTTTTTTGGAATGTTTCGTAGCAAATGCTTTCCTTTGTCAGAATGCACGTCTTGTTTATTGAAGTTACAGAAATTTATTACGTAACATTTATTTACAGGGAAAGAGCAAAATGTGTAATGTAAACTTCACAAATGTATGTGCTTGTGCCATAACTTCTAAAATATCATTGTAATGGGGACTAAAAACAAGTGTGTATTTTGTTATTGCCGCTTTACTTGGTGTTTTAAAAAATCGCTGTTGACAACCTGTCATAAAATAAGACTAACTTGGGCATTTGTATTCAGTCAGATAAGGCCTCATCTACTCAAGATATTTTGTTCCTGTGAACATTCAGAATGTAGAACTAATAAATTATTAAAGGAGGATGCTACATTACTTTCTGGCACTTATATATTCTTAACAGCAGTATTACAATTGCAAAAAAATCTTTATTTCTGGTGATGTGCCAGTCACTAAAATGTTAACTTTAAATTTCATCTTTTAAGCTAAATTTGCAGACCTGGAAGACTATAAATATCCTCATATTTAATGTAGATAATGAACCTGGGTCACGGGAAGCAGAGATAAAGCTTTTCTTGTTATGTACAAACACAAAAAGCTTCAGGCTTGCAATTAAAATCTGAAGTTGAGACTTCTACTGAAATATTGAAGTGAAAAGTAGCTGGCAGTCCTTTTAGTTGTTAAAGACTCATAAAGGTCAGGGGTAGTTCCTATTTTGTAATTACAGTAAAACACATAAAAATTTGAGATTTCAAGGAGACGGTCTAGACAGACTTGACTTTTGCTGCCCTAAGGGTGAGGGCAAAACTTTCCAGATCAAAGTATCCACGTAATATGCATGCCACCACCACACTGGAGTATTGCCTTTGTTCCTTAGCGGGACAGAGTAGAGCTTGCTCTCCCTCTGGCTCTAGGCCCTCTAGAAGGGTTTTCACAATCAGAGTTTATTCCTAAATGGATGGGTGCAAGCTAAATTTCATTCTCTAAAACTTTAGAAGAATTAAATGCTATGCAACCTACTTAATTTTTTGAGCTCTAGCCATAATCACATAGCCTTGTTACAAATGTGAAATGTGCACATTATTAGGAAGAACCAGAATTGGAAGAATTAAATGCTATGCAACCTACTTCATTTTTGGAGCTCTAGCCATAATCACGTAGCCTTGTTACAAATGTGATATGTGCACATTATTAGGAAGAACCAGAATTTCTTTTAGTAAGGAGCAGTTGTCAGAAATTGTAAGCATCCAAAAATATTTCTGCTAAGGTGCATCACATGATTTTATGCTGCCTTCACCACAATAGACCTTCACAACTGTTGTAAATAACCTAAGTGCTTGTAGCTCTTGACAAAAGGCTTCCCACATCTTCTCCTAAATGATTTCTAGTATTAGAAGTAAGAGATTGCCAGTACCACTTTTTTTGAAAATGAGAACAAAAGGAATTCACCCCCCTGCTCTTGAACTACTACAGTTCTTTTGTTCTTGATTTCTTTGTTACAGCTGTGCACTAGCCACACTGTTGAAGTGTACAGTGTTTAGCATATGCTGTGGGTGCAATTAGTTTTAAAGCCCCTTCCTGCATGATTTCCTTCCTTTTTTTTTTTTAATTGTAAAGTCAGTGTTCCTGAAGCTTATTATAGTGTCACAGAAAGGGTGGGGAGAAAGAAGAAAGTCCTTATATCTTCAGCCCATGCACAAGGATGATGCAAGACAGATTAGGGTCAGTTTACATACTTAAAAAACCACACACACAAAAGCATAATACACACTGCAGCCTTCTTACTCAAAACTAGTTTTATTTTTAAAAATAAGTTGAATGCATAGCACTCACAAAGATTCCATTGTTTTGGACATTTTGCATTTAGGAGCACCATTCTTATTTATGCCATAAAAAACACATTTTGGTTCTAATAGTAAGAACAGTGTATTTTTAATGTACACTGGTAAAGCCCTTTTAAATAATATATTGAAACTGTTCAGTGTACATTTTCTCTGTAGTCATTATGCAGCTGTAGTGTCAGAACAAAACTTAGACTAAGTAATAAATTAAAAACAAACAGCATGTAGTGGATCTTTTTACAGTTGACCTAATGTCTTAAAATAGTCAAATAAAAAATACCCTATTAAATGTAAATTTGCAGTATTAACTAACTGAATAAGCCCCCGCCCATTATAATTCCAGTGTTAAGTATTAGTTAAATTTTTATATATCAAATGCCTATGGGATAAATTTACTAATACCCCAAAAAAGAAGAGCCTATACTGTTGTGTCTAATTAAAGATGACAAGTTAGCCGATTTAAAGATTTTACAGAAAAAAAAAGCTACAGGCATCTGCTGTTATTTCAAGTCATGGTCTATTACAAGACTGTACATTCATAGCATCAGAGGTAGTTAGAGCACTGAGGACTCGGACATAGCATTGCAACAAAATGAAACCGGCAGAAGGAAGTCCATTTCCCTCTTAAATGGGTAACAATGCTGAATAAAAAGCATGGCATCTTACGAGGTGGAAAGTCTCTACTTAACACTACTCTCAGACATGGGGAAATATTCATTAAGAGATGAAGAGAGGAGGGAACCCCCTCCCCTCCCCCCCAAACCAAACCAGCTTGCACTTTAATTAAGAATTGACCACACTATGGCTATTTCAAAGTTGATTCTCTAGCATAAAGCAGAGAGGGTCATCTCTTTCATTCACCCTCCTATCCCTCTTGACTTGTACATACACGCTACAAAAGCCCACAAAAAAAATTGGGATTTATGCAAAAAAACAAAACAAGAGAAATAGGATTTCTTCTCCTCAACTATAAATAGGTTTTTGTAGCATGTTATCATTCAGCCCCAGAAAGAATGAACACAGCTGTCCTCCCTCCATTCTGAACATTATGGTAAGGCCCCCTCTCCTGTGATAAAGCCTTCATCTTCATATTGATAATGTATCTTAATTACCCCTACTTTCAAAACAGTCTCTGGAAGATTCACAATACTTCAGTGTCATTAGATGGTACACATTTTTAAGTGCTGCCACTAAGACAGGGGAGAAGAAGGTGGTAAAAGAACAAATAAAACAAAAGCGCCTTAAGCCCACACACTATAAAGATATTTTAAAGTAGTAAGAATCCTGTCATCCATACTTCCTCCTCCCATATTCTACCACAGGAGAAAGTCAGGTATCTTCTTGTATTTAAAAAAAAAAAAAAATCCTCCATTAATATCTCTACCACCATTTTCATCCAAGAGTTGGATGAGTGAAGCTTTCTACCCTCAGACTATCCACTCCACAGGAGAGAGTGTAATTCCATATAGTCATGCAATTAGCACCTTAATTGTGATAAAGCAGTTCACTCTGCAATATATTTTTTGACCCACCCATTTAGAAGGGTAAATCTCTGCATTTTCTTCTGGAACTCCCAAATAGTAGAAGAAAGAGTTGCCCCACTATTACCTGAGAATTTTCCTCCACTATAAGCCTGACAGAACTGGATTTCTATAAGCATTTAACTGTACTTTTTTTGTACAAGTGATACTGTCAGTACAATTGGAGGATGCTTTCTGTTGGTTAATAATACATGTGTGTTTGTATGTACACAGAGGAATCACAGCCACTGTAGTAGTTCTGGTACAGTACCAGTTCAGCTGAAACTTTCTCTTTTCTTCAATTACTCGATGCCACACTGCTGGGCAGTAGTTCACACCTACATTCTGTGAACACTAACATATCCCTTTGGTACTCTGCACATAGATGCCCTGAAGAAAAGCCACTCCACTTGCTACAGTCTCTTCCCTTTCTACCTTCCTCTCTCAACTTATACCCAATTAAGTGTACAAACCAGCAGCACAGAGTAATGAGTAGAAAATTCCCTGAGTTAGTATGAAAGAATTACTTTAAACATAAAAAGGATAAGGAGGAGAAAAGAAGGAAAAACATAGTGTCTATCCTGTGAGGTACAAAACTTAAAAACTAGCCAAAATACCAAATGCCTTAGCCTAAAGCAAATATCCAACACAAGTGCTGAAAAAGGGGCAAGAGTATGGAGTTAGCCAGATGAGATTTGTTTCTTCCTGTGGTCCCCATGTATCTGGAGAAGTCTGGCATTCAATGGATTTGTAAGTTTCAGTAAATTTAAAGTAAGTGTTAATACTGTATGGTGGTATTACATAAATGTCTTCAAAATAATACTGCATATCTCCTTCATTAAAAGTAAATCTGTAGTTAGTCCACAGCTATTTTTCTTTTGACTAGTATTTCAAAGATGTGCGTTAGAAGCACAGAGAATTCTGAGTGCCAGCGTAAGAACTTATTACCCCCAGGTATACACATTCTTTTTAGAGGGTGTTCTGTGTGCTTATTTTTTGCAGTCTGTATTTGAGCTACGGTACTGGTTGCCAATCCAGTTACTTTTTTCTGGAAAGACTTTTTTTTATTCAATTTGTTGCCCTCAAACTTATTTGAGGTTTAACAAAAAACCAAAACAATTCCCCTCAACACAACTTCCCACCCCAAACAAACAAGCACAAAACCATTTTGTACTTATCACCTCTCAAAGCAGGGAGTAATACAGGAATATCGTCCATTCACTTGATAACTCCGGTTGTAGGAGACACTTATACATGGCTTCACTTCTAGCGGAACAGCTAGTGACATTGCAGCACCAGTCTGTACATGGCCTCGAGCCTGAACACTGGACTGTAAGGCAGCAGGGCAAGTCTGGAGCGGGTAAGATGCTGTATGATTAGATGATAATATCTGTTGACAGTTTTGCTGCTGTGATGTCTGATGGTGATACTGTAATGAAGACTGATGAGCTTGGAGATACTGTGGTATGTGCTGTTGAGCATTAGCCTGCTGGGGAGTTGGAGCTGGGGTCTGAAATACAGTATGTTGGGCAGACTGACCATGTTGTCCTTTTTGCTTGTTTGCTTCCTTCACATCATTATCATGCGCACTAAAACAAATTGAGAAGACAGAATACATGAAAATAGATATTAAAATAATTTAAAACTCTTTTTGGTTAACTTTTGAAAGCACTCTAACAAATGATGCAATTATCTGAAAGCTTCCAAAGTGTTTAAAAAAAGAAAGAGAAAATCATTTTAGCCTACCCTTCAAAATCATCTAAGGTTTTAAAATTTGTTTCTTTGGGATAGAGTTTCTTTTCAGCATTTCACTTCATTTCATGCCAATACAAATAATACAGCAGTATCTAAAATTACCAGTGCAATAAGGTCTGCTAGTGTACTCCAATAAAGTGCCAGATTACCAGAACCTGAAATTAAAACTTACTTGCTGCTTCTACCTCATTTAAGTTGGATAATAGAGTATAGGGTTTTTAAAGACACGATATAAACTTTTTAGCAGGGCCTGTAGCGATAGGACAAGGAGTAATGGTTTTAAACTAAAAGAGGGTAGATTTAGACTAGATATAAGGAAGAAATTTTTTATGATGTGGGTGGTGAAGCACTGGCACAGGTTGCCCAGAGAGGTGGTGGATGCCCCATCCCTGGAAACATTCAAGGTCAGGTTGGACGGGGCTCTGAGCAACCTGATCTAGTTGAAGATGCCCCTGCTTATTGCAGGAGGGGTTGGGCTAGATGACCTTTAGAGGTCCCTTCCAACCTAAGCTATTCTATGATATCAGAGGGTTTTTAAAAGATCTACATTACAGTACTTAAAGATCATATGAATATTTATATTGGATCCTGCTTTGGTGAATGGAAATGCGTTTTTTTTTTTTCTTCCTCTCACCTTTTTTCTAGCCCACCCAGTACTTAAGTTACAGAGTTTAGCTCACCTGAATTCCCTTTGATTTACACCTATCTCAAATGTATTTAGACATACTCTTTCTCTTGCTCTTATGCTGAGGTTAAGCAGATGCCACCTACAAACTTCAGTCAGGCCTAAAATCATCTGTTTTTTGGTACTGCCTATACAGGGCAGATCTCTTGAAGACAGTTGGGGTTCAACCCCTCACCAATTTTTCCTAAAAGATTGCTAACTTTTTATGGTGCACTGCAAAGATGACTGAAAGGCTTCGCCACCTGCCACCCCCCCACCCCCCCCAGGTCTTTCAGAGCAATACTGAAAACACTTCTGCAACAGCACTTGCATGCTTTAGGTACTATCCCTTTCATGAGACACATTAGTGAAGCCAAAAGAGGCCACCACGGGTGACAACATCACACTTATAAGGAAGATGTGATTCTTCCAGATACAGCTATTCTTGTGCTTCTACAGAGCACAGCTGTATTTAGATCTGCACAAGAGCAAACTTCATAATCTGTTTGGAGCATCCCTTGAACTTCCAAGGCATAGTGTCTTCAGGGTAAGTAGGAGCTCCTATGCCTTTGGTACTCTTCACTATCTCTTTTTCCTCTCCGAGTAGACTACAGAGATTGGGAATAAGTTATTTAACAGATTCTCAAAGCATGCCAAAAGATGTTCAGTGGAAATGCAAGCCTGAGATTTGTTTGTTGAAAGAACAGGAAAGAGGTTAGACCTGGTAAGGTTTTCTTTTTTGGAAAGAACAAAACAGTAATTACCTAACAGTATTACCTAAGTATTTTTAGAATAGAAAAACTGAAATTCAAAGAGAAATTTACTTTCAGTGCTAACAGCAATTAAGCATACCAACAGATGAGGAAATGGGCTTAAAAAAAGCTGCTGTGGTTAACTTACATTAATAGTCGCTCAATACATGGCACTAGGAAATCCCAGGAGTATGCAGTAAGATGATGCAGTCGGGTAGGCCATGTTGGTGAGAGACGCAAGATAATCCTTGAAGAAGCTACACACGCAGTAGCAACTAAAGAAGGGGCATAATTTAAAAATGCATGATCTAGAAAGAAGGAATTAAGAAAAAGATTCATTTAAGTTGGACATTGTCTGTCAAGACAACAAAGGACTCATTACCTGAAATATGTAACTCACCTTGCAGTGATACTTCCAGAAAGTAATCAGCATATTTTGCCATATATAACTTAGTCTTCTCTAAGCAAACCATTGGCCAGCCATCATGAAGATCAGTCTCATGGACAGCAATAGAAAGATAATAGTCGATGAAATGAGCAGCAGTTGGGAGGCACAAATTCCACTGAAATGTTTCTAGCAACAACAACTCCATATGAAGCAAATTCTGTTTTGTTAGTACCAAATTCATGTTAGTCATACAACCCAAGCTGTTCAACTGTTCAAGTTTGGGAACACTGTCTTCCTTTTCTTCAAATTTACCTTTAGGTGAACAGAAAGAAGAGGGGAAAAAAAAAAGGTTCAGCACGAGTGAACTATAAAACAGATTGTATCTAATGTCTGTGCTGGTCATATTTCAGTTCTACTATGTCAAACAAGCTTGAAACTTTCCTGCAGATGCAAAGCTCAAATGGAGGATGTCCTCGAGAGACAAAAAGGGGTATGTGCTACGAAGGGCTAAATTTCAGCAGATAATGTCAAACACCATGTAGGATATCGTGCGGTGCCATGTTTCCTGTTGGTTTTCCCACCCTGGCACACAGAAGCTGGTTGCCAAGAGCAGAAGTAAGCGGCATGAGGACATCACTGGCACTGCATACGCAAGTTTTTGTCATCAAATTATTGTATAATGTGCCCCCATCATCAATGAAATACCACTGTGATGTGACTTGGCATACACAACACCACAGCATTTGGCTTTAATCACCCTCCCGCCCTCCCCCCCTTTTTGTTTCTAAAACTCATTATATAGCTAGAGCTCTAGCCAATGTGGCTGCTTTTAATGCCTGTTATGGTAGGTACGTTTTTAGATTTCATAATCGATAAGCCGCTCCAGCATTTCAAACAAGTGGATTTCAGCAATGTGCATCTGAAAAACCACACTGCCATACATACTGTTTCAACTTTAACACTGCTGGTGGCTTCAGCTTTCCTTGGTCTTTAACTTGTCAGGCCTGTATGTTTTTAGCCTGAAGCAAAACTGTATATGTAGAAAACCCATTAATAAGAGAAACAAGTGTCACATTTCCATACAGTTTGCCATATGGTTGTGCTATTTCAGTTTCATTGCAAATTCTTTCCATCTTACACTCTCTATTCAGTACTACATGGTATCTTGTAAATGCACATTTTTAGAGAGTTTTGCAGGACTGAACATACTGAATGTTTGCTTTTTTTCAGCAATGGAGGTACTTATACAGGACTTAATCCAACACCAGTCCCAGTCTGTTACTTTTTGTTTCCCATACTCTAGTAATTACAGAAATAAAAGCTTCAGGAGTCACATAATAATTTCTCTTATTACTTCTATAACCTTATCAGATATATCACAGTGTGATTTGTCCAACTTATTGCACCACTGATTAAACTGTTTGTTTAAGTCACACAGGGCAAAAGTTTAAAATAGCATTCTGGTTTGTGCTTTCTGAACCAATTCATACACTGCTTCTCAGAAAAGTGAGTACTCCAGGCTTTCGGAGCTCTACTTGCAGCTTGTTATGAAAGATGGCAGAGGTGATTTACAAAAAAAAAAAAAAAAAAAAATTAAAAAAAAAAAATAAAAAAATTCTCTTCAGAACATGAATTCATTTGAAAAATCTGGCATTAGTACAAAGCCAATCCATTTTCCTAAATGGAGTACACTGGTTTCTGAGGCAAGGTTTTCATACTCGGCACCTCATCCTTTGCCAAGAGAAGATTGCTGGCTGGTGGCATCCAGTCAAAGCTTACCTCCCGAAGAATCTGAAATAACCCTTTTCTTGTTTAACTGTTCTACTGAATAGCTGTATTGGTGGAGACAGGGGATGCAGTGAAAGGAAGCAGTATACCAAAAATAGCCAATACCTCAGCACTCTGGTTTTCTAGTGAAGAAGGTCTAGAGCTACAATGCAATATATCTTATTTGAGAAAATGAAAACAGATTCAGAGAAACACTTCAGCAGAAACCGAACCAAGAGTTAGTTCTGCTGCCAGGACCTGTTTCTCTGAATCTATTGGTTTAAGAACAAGTGCCAGCAGGTATCCCAGCAAACTAGACCCATATCTCTTTGCGGACATCTAAAAGGGGTCCACAAATGTCAAAAGATGGATACACACCACAAGAATCTAGCAGAAGTCAACATAAGCAGCACTGTTCATAATGAGTGTTTGTAATTAATTCTGTCTTCGGAGTACTGTGCATTCACCAACATATTTCACCAGTATTACATTTTGTATGTGACAATACAGGATGTACGTCAGCCTTAGCTTGCTTAAAGAACATTGCAATTTATGAAATCTGAAGTATTCCAGAACCACACAGCACCATCAGCAGGGTGCAGTACAGTCTACATATGGTTTATTTAATTTCTTCTTTTATCACAGGTATGCGAATTTCTCATTTCCACCACTGGATCTGCCTATTTTGAGATGTCCTCAGAAAGACAGTCTTTCTATTCCTACAATACAGCTCTGAAAGTTCACCTTAGAATAATTTGTTTCCAAGCATAAACATTGTTTTTTAATCACAGTTTGTTTTCTCTCCCCTCAATTTCATTGGGTGCCAACAGAAGTCAAAACAAGAGTCTAAAGAAAGGCTCTACCAATTGGGCCAAACTGATATACACTAATCTGTCTGTCTTTTATAATCACTTTGTTCCCCCATCTGCTATATCCCATCAAGACACGCCTTGTATTTGGCAGCAGAACCTATATTGCTCTAGTTGAAGTTTGGTGCTACATACTTACTTGCTAGAAGTAAACAGGAAAGAGCAACCACATGCAGCTGCTGTATAGATATGTCATAACGATCCATAAAGAGGTCCAACAGATACACAGCTAGATGTCGTGCAGCAGGACAGAGTCTGAACCGATTGCTCACAATAGCAATCAGATCTGCAAAGTATCTTCTCAGATGTAACTGGGGAGATTGGCCTTTGTAGGAGGGCAGCTTCAGCTCCTAGTGGACAGCAGCATGTAATTTTATTAAAACCATAATTTAGTTTGCATTGGTATCAGATTAATATAGCTGATATTCTCAAATTTATCATGGCATTTTCAAAGGATTTCTCCCCTCTTCCTTCTGTTCCCATCGTTCCAGCATCCCCTTTCACAGAACAAAATCTACTTTACAGTATTACAGAAGAACTAAGAAATAATTTGCTTCTGCATAACATTAGTATAATAATTTGAAATTTAACATCTTTTCATTGGGCAATCGGCTAGCGTGACTTTAGCTTTTACCATTTCTGTTGTACTACCTCTACTGCAAAGGCTGTACCTCCCAGGAGTGAAACAGCAAGGGTATGCCATTACTCCTCAGCTGCTTCAATGCAAAGTCCAACAGCTTAACTCAACCCCCTCCTGCTACAGCTCAATCCAAGCAATCAGACTTTGTACTTAAGTGTTTGCATGTTCCAATGCTGCCAGTTCTCCTGCAGGTGCCTCCAGGCGAAGTGCACTAACAGCTAACTGAAGGTAGCAACGTTAGGAAGAGGAAAGGGGTGTGCATGTGTCAACGTTTGCTGCATGCATAAGTTTAAAGCCTGACTTAATCCAATCTGATTGATGTTGCACTGACACTGACTACAGTGTGCTCTCAGGCATTTAGTTAAGTGTACATAAACCTCACACGGTCTCAGATTTGGGGGGGGACCCCACAAAACAAAAGCTCTACCAACACCACAGATCAGAAAAATCTGTGGCATGATCTGTTTTGAATACAAAAGTTGGACTGGTAGAAAGAATGTTCCCCAGGCTCCTGCCTAGTAGCTAGTATCTCCTCTTGTATACAGCAAAACAGCAGTGCTGTCTTCTGTTATCATGAATAAATTTATGAGTTAGATTGTGCAGCCCAGATTAAGTAGGATTTTGAGTACAATTAAATTTCCAGCAGGACAGTCTGATGACATCAAGTTAGAATGGAGTCGCCCAAAATTGTCAAAGTTTTAAGGTCAATTCAAAGTTCTGAAACACGCTATTGAAGTGAAAAAAAAAAACCCAAACAAATGAACAAAACCCCCACCCATACCTACTAAGCTTTAGAATTCACCTTTCACAACACTAACTTAGATTTAGTGATGGTAACTTTGGTAGCAAATAAATTGTCCTGTCCTTCTCTTGTGTTCCCCCCCGCCCCTGCAAACAAAAAAAAAGTTGCTTTAGCAGTCACACCTTCAAGAAAGATAATCCACTCATCAAGTATTATCAGGCAGCAAAGCACATTTTTAGTAGGTTCAGCCACTGTAAACTGATTTTCATCTCTGAGCGCAAGATGTGCTTTATTATGAAAGTAGCCCCAAAGAGCAACTTTGAGTCAGTCGAAGCAACTTCAAAGCAGTTTTGCCTAAACTCTCCACTATTCTTACTGCACCTAGTGTTTGGCTGGTTGGTTGTTTTGGGTTTTTTTTGTTACTATAGCATCACAATGCTTTCTGCAGAGGTTAAACTTGGACCCACTTACACATCCAAACGGAAGACCCAAGCGCACCATGACCCCTTTGCTTTTTTAAAGTGCAGAGAGACAGCAGTCTGGCCAGCCAGATAAACTGTCAAGACTGAGGACAAACAGCCTGAGCGTTAACTGAGGGGAAGACGCTGTGTTTTTCAAGGTTCAGAAAAGCAAACTCCACCAAAATCCAGGCGGGCCGAGCCCGC
>NW_008795129.1:9355456-9373996 GCF_000699145.1 Aptenodytes forsteri
GGGGCTCTCCCCGGCCGGAGCGTGGCCGTGCTTGGGCCCCCGAGCACCCGGTGGCACCTTTTTCCTTTCTTTTTTTCTCTTTTCCCCTGTCTCTTTCCCTTTTTGATTCAGCTGTGCGGTTTTTAACACGTGGAGTGATCGTGTCAGGAGCTGCATCTCATTTAGCTCTTACGCTTCAGACACGTTTTCCCTTCAGCGGGAAGGGACGTACACCTCTTGGGCTGCAAAGGCCATGAGGCTCAAGTATGAGATTTATTTCGTGGGTGAGCTCTTGTTCGCTGTTAGTTGAATTCCAGGGAGAACGTTTGTAATAGCATGCAGCCTCCTTTTAAATAGCCTGTGCTGCTCACCTGGGCGAAGGGGCCTCTGCCTCCTGACAGGTGATTACCAAAAGGAGCTCCCACTTGTGCTGCTGGTTGAGCAGTAGGTGCCGCGCACCTGTCTTGTATTCAGGAGGCCTTTTTCTAGATGCTTTCCCCTTGTTGGGAACCCCCTGCTATGGAGATCTTACAAAATAATACTTGGTGGTTTACATCTTTGAATTCCTAAATATCCAAACGACTAGCTAATGAGAATGTAAAATCTAGTACAACAAGCAATGCAAAGTGATGGAGAAGAAGTGCTTTGGATGCATTTATGTTGAGGGAGTATATTTAATCTTTCGTTTCTACCCATGCTCAGACATGATTTTTTTTTTTTTAATTAAGAAAATGGAAACCAACTTTTTGACATAACCGGTTTAATGACTCTGTAGCCAGGGCTATAAAAGCCTGTTCCTGTAAACATGCGTGTCTAACTTTAATAGGTAGTCCTATGGACTTCAGTGATCCGTTTCACCTGAGGAGGTGTGCTCATATGTGGAAGCCCTTGTTTCTGAGGATGCATTTCTTGGGCAGTTTCCATTTATGACAGATTTCATTATGTAATGCTAGATAGTTTTCTGAAGAAGATGTTTGAGAGGAAAAAATATTCGTAATTTTTGTGCATACATAATTGAGAAAATGCTTCAAAATACTATTTAGATTAGCTATTTGAGATCTATGGGCTATTGACAATGCAGCATTTTCCTGTTCTAGTGGCTTTTAGTCTCGTTTCTATACATTGTTTGATAGACAAGTGCATGCTCAAGCTAATTTTGATATTTGCGGATATACTGTTTTAAAATTATTTATTATTGAAGAAAGGTAATACCAATTTTTGTATTTCAAGGGTAAGATAAATCTCAAAAACAGATTCCTAATGGAGACATAGTCATTCACAACACCTTTATGGCCTTCAAAAATGTGTTGCCTGCTTGAAGAGAAGGAAGCTATTGAACACCAACATGCTAAAAACCTGTTACAATGGGCCCAAACAGGGAAGTGACGTTTCTGCTCTTACATATTGGGAGGATTTACTATTAGCGCTGCTGCCTCCCCTTAGAGCTTTTTAACCACCATGTGGATTAGTCTGTTGCTGAACTGTTAAGCGGGAGAAAAAAAAAAGAGTAGATCCTTGCTGGCTTATTTCTCAGATGAGCTTGTTTGACTTGGATAGGAAACATCATCCTGATAAAGTTATGTGCTCTGAAAGCTATTTTATTTACATTTAGTCATCAGAAAAAACAATTACGCCGTAGTTACTTGTCACATGACAAAGATGACTGAGCTGTGGAACTACCTATTTCAGATCCTTGTAACGCTTCTACATTGCCTTTTTCCAAGTTGCTACACACCCATTACAACCTATTTTAACCAAGTTATTGATCTTGTGAACAGTTACATGTGTGTCTGCTTTTCATGCAATCAAAAGATAGGTTTGGAAGGAGCCTCATCATCCTGCTCAAGGCCAGGATTGCTCCTAGCATGCATTTTTCTGATCTTGGAGACATCCAGAAAATCATCCTATTGAAAAAGCCAAAGCACTTCTGTACAGCTATGTTGTTATCTGCAGGAAGCATACATCTCAGCTTATGCCTTAGCCCCGACTGGAAGAATTGAGAACAGTCTTGGAGCCTCCAAACTGAAGCTGGTTGCTTCCAGAGTCTAGAGTTTCCAAGATCAGAGTTTAGGGGTTTAAATGGGAGTGAGAGTAGTGTAACTGTAATGAGAATAGGTTAATACAGCTTCGTTGCATGTCTTATAATCAGTCCTAAAAGTAATAACCACTGGTATTTTTTTTAACCGGTGCAGATTTTATCTACTTTTGGTGGTCAAGGCTGTGTACAGTGCTCTAAGTATTCCTGACTTAGTCCCCTGTGTGTAAGTCAGGACAGAATCAAAACAAACTCAGTAAGTCCTTAGAATAAACAGAGGATATTAAAGATTACTTTCAGTGGCAGTAGTTAGGTTTTCATTAGCAAGAAACTGGAAGTGTGAAGTTTTCCACTTATGTGTAGTATATGGAACCTGAGAGAACAGAAAGCAGAACTAAATGTTATGAAACCATTTTGAAATGGGTATCCTCTTTCTGTGAATGGTCATGAATCACCTCACCAAATACGTGTGTCTCAAGTGGGAAATGAGATTGGCTGTGAGAGCTGCTGTCCATGCTTTGAAAAGGTGCCAGATAGCAAGAAGCACCGTTATTCTTGGAATTCCCCAAGAAAAAATATGACCCTGAACTACATCCAAAACAGGCTAGAAGGTAACCTGTGAAATCTGGACTAAAATGCTTGTAACATTTTTGTGGAATCTTCTAAAGAGGATGCTGCTGAAGTCGTACAATTTATGGACCTGTAATTCACAGGTTATAGTCCTAACACATTTTCAGACATGGTGGGTGAGCTGACTTCTCTTTGTAGTTATTGGGAGGTTATCTGTGTAGGTAACTCTGTAGAGTATCTGAGGAGTTGATGCGTGTATTTATGTGTTTAAGGTGCTTTTTCCTCCCCTAATCTTATGGTGGTTCTTGGTCTGTGAAAAAAGAAATGTGGTTTTTAAAATACAAATGAAGAACTTGCAGGTAATTGCCAAGTACAGCAAATACTCTGATCTTGAGAACCACCATCTCTCTACATTAGAAACCTTCTCCTCCTCCTATACCGTTTCTGGTATATTGTTTTAGTGTTAATGGTACATTGACCACAGAGTACAACAGTTCCTGAAGACTGACACATTGTTTTCCTTCTGTGCCTATTGTCGTAAGATACATCTTTGAAGGTTGGATTTGTCTTGACTGGCAGAATTAGATGAATCAGTCACTTCAGCTACGTAAGCAGAGTCCAGGACAGAAACTGAATTCAGGCATGACATAGCACTGAAAGAAATACTTAAATAACGACTCAATCACTATGTTAATTGTTGTTTTGTTTATTGGTTCTTGCTTTTGTTTTGATGCTCCTTAGTCGTTCTCATCTGAATAATGAGATGGTAATTCCGTAAAAGGCATTTTTGAAGGACTGCATTTTTGGAGTTATAATGTAGGAGAATCTCAGTTTTGTAGAACTGAGCATTATTTAAAAAAAAAAAGTCATTCAAACTTAGTTCCTGTGTTTCTTAGGGCTGAGAAAGTTAGCTCTGCTTTTGTTACTGTACTTGTTGATCTTATTTTCAAACAAAGGCTGCATCTGATGACATTCGTAGCAGTAATATTTCAAGGGCATTTAATTAAAGGGAATGAATCACTCTAAAGACAGGACTGTAACTGCTCACAGAGCTGTTTTGCAGCATGGTGGTAGATGAAATGTGGCATGCCGGTAAAGAGAGTCATAACGCTTCAGAAGCATTAGCGAGGGTGGTCTCCTGCTGAAAGTACTCCGGGTTGTATTTGTAAATGCCTTTATTGAATGTTAAAGGTACTCTGTTGGTAAGTTTTTCATAGTTGTCTGGGGATTTGGATTCCCAGAATAGCTACTAAAATGTGATTATTAGATTTGAACTTAGCTGGTAAATATCCTTTGGAACTGTTGACTTTAGTTGTTAAATGGCTATTAGGAGAGAAAGCACCCGAGAATGCTCTGGCCTGAATGATACATGGTTTTCACTAAGCATTTTGATAAACAATTTGGCTTTAAGTGTTTTCCCATCCTCTGGGAAGCTATTATAAAAATGTGTGCCCATGAATGTTTTATTTGGCATTAGGATAAATGTATATGTTTTTGATAATGTGTTGGATGAAGGGATCATTCGTATAAGTGGAAGAGTGTTGGTGGATATAATTTGTACTGAGGGGTTCTTCTTTTCTGTAAGTCTCACTCTCGGTTTAGGAAATAACTTTGTCAGTAACTAAAAAGACTGGAGGAATTTTGCATCTAAAGCATATGTACTTCCTGCTTGGAAGGCTTCAGCTCGTTTGACTGGAATTTAGGAAAGGTTACTTGTCGTGCAGTTAGCTCAGGGATGGAGGGGTAGAGCAGTTAGTGATATGTTGTTGTTCCTGTCAAACATGTTTTGATTTTAGTTATATCCACAGAATTTAAGTGGTGCGAAGTGGCCTGTTCCTTTTCATTTCAAACTTAAGGTCCAACAAAGAAGATTTTTTTTTTTTTTAGATAATATCCAGGGCTGCCAAATTAGGAGCCAGCCCAGGCAGAGTACCGCAAAGTTAATGCTTTTGTCTGCTAGTGGTTGCCATGGAGGAGAGCTGCATGCAGACGTGGGCTCACATCCACAGGGGGACTTGGTCTTTGCGGTGCTTCTTGTTGAAATACTTGACTAGTAGGTTTTCGGCTCTGTAGCCAGGCACAAGTGGAAAACTTCACACTTCCAGTTTCTTGCTAATGAAAACCCAACTGCTACTACTGAAGGTAACCGTTAATATCCTCTGTTTGTTCAGAGGACTTACTGAGCTTGTTTCGAGTCTGTCCTGATTTACATGCACAGGGGTAAGGCAGGGATGTGTAGAGCATTGTACTTTTATTTTAGGTAAGGGAATGCTGCTATTAGGTCCTTCTGGAGCTGTCTCTGGGCTGAACAAGCCCAGATCACTCGGCCTCTCTTCAAAGGGCAAGTGCTCCAGTGTCCAACCATCTTGTTGGCCATCCGATGAATTTTCTCGTTAGTCAATGTCTTTGTTGTGCTGGGGGGAGGAGGGCGTCCCAAAGCTGGATGCAGTATTCTAGATGTGGTCAAATGAGTGCTAAGTAGAGGGTAATAATAACTTCTTTTGATTTACTTGCTGTGGTCCTGTTAATGCAGGCCCGATGCTGCTTGTCGTCTTCAGTGCCAGGGCATACTGTTGGCTCATGTTCACCTTGCTACTGCGGGAGTCTTCAGCTTCCCTGTAGTGCTGGCTGGTCTATGTTGCACTCTCTTCCAGGATGTTTGCCAGGGTTACAGCATGGTTTACTCTGTGTCCACGAGGCAAAAAAACAAAAATGAAGAATGATAAATTTCAGCACACTTGGGGCTGGGGTAAATCCTGCCAAATCCCACAGGGTTTATGTGTGTTTCAAGTAGTGTGCTCCTTGATCCGTTATTTAGAAGTGCTGCACCTTATTCGGTTGTGTTGGTAGTGATGAGCTTGTGGTTTGGTGTTGCAGTATGTAGGAATAGTGTATCCTAATCTGATCATAGATCACAGTGAGATCTGGGTCCTGGTTCTGCAACAGTGTCTGATGGATATGGCCAATTCTGCATCTGATAGTCAGAGCCCAGGGGCTCCTAATGTAATCTTTACGTCTCACTATGCTGAAAGAATTTGAGATTTTTATATGTTTGGGACACATTTTACTGCCAGGCACATGGTCATGTGTTAAAGGAGCTGATTAACTATATCATATCAGGCTAGTGTGTGGATGTACCTTTCTCAAGCTTTATGGACAAATAGACTCTTCACTTCTGCTTCCTAATGTCTTCTTATGCTATTCAGTGCATAATTATCTAGTCACAACACATCTAGTTGAGACATGTTTTAATAGACATGAGTCAGTACTCTGTTTTCACTCATTGCATTGTGACTCATTACACCCACTGCATTATTAAAAATGCAGAAACATACCTCCATTTGGATATCGTTAAAAGCACTGTGATGGCTGGTTTAAGAAGTGTGTTAAATGAACAATCCAGTTGAAAAGATATCTGGATGGAAGGGTAAAATGAACCCAAACGTTTGGTTTCAGAGCTCATTGCCAGTGGTACTCCCATCTGAAACTGTGACCCCCATTTTGTATTAGGGTCTCCATTTGGGACTGTTTGATGAACCTCTATGCAGACTTGTATAAAGGCTGTGCCCCGAACAGGTAGTTAACACCTCGTGGGAGGAAGGGTTCAGTAGTATTTTTTTTGTTTAAATTAATCAGCACTGACTGTTTCTCTAACAATGAGGAAGGAGACAGTGTTAAGATAGGTTCTGCTCTAGGAAGAAAAGGGCAACCTCCACCACCACTGTGTAAGAGACAGGAGGAACTGGTGAGACATTGCTCATTCTGCACCTTAACCAGCCTCAGACTTGGAGGAAAAGTACCGTCAAGAGTCAGTGTGCATCTGTGACTGGGCTCTATTTAGTTGCTTTGCACATTGCATTGATGTGATCGTGTGCGCAATTTCTAATAAAGTCATATGTTTGTTTTCTTGTCCCATTCAGAATTACTTTGAGGACAATGTGTAAGAACCATCTCTTTTGCGCTGTTGGCAAAATGGAGTCACATTTGCTTAGCATTTTGAGTGAGAACCACTGCATGTGAAAAAACGATACAAATCTCAGACTGAAATTAGAGATATCAATACGGTAAATAAACAGTATCTGTGAAACACTCATACATTACCATATTTTAAATTTGTACAAGATTCTCTTTGGCAAGAAAATAAACTAGCACTTCATGTTTCTCCTCTCACTAATGGCCTCAGTCTTAAGAAATGCCAGATTGTGTTTTTTCTTTACATGGTGGTCTAACAATTTCAAAACAGATGGCAAAAGTCAATCTTTGTGTTTGAGTCATTGCTTTGCTTAGTATGTGATTGTGATTAGAGTAGGTATTGCTTGTAAGAAATAATTTGGTTGATACTGCTGGGTGTTTGTTTTGTGGAAGTTTGTTACATTTTGTAAATTACTCTTTGCTTGAAAATGCTTGTAGAGTTCTTTTGAGTTTACCATCTGCAGTTTGCGATTTACTGTGTTACTTAGCTAGAAAAGCCAAGTGGTATTATTGTTGGTTCCTGGTTGTTTTTTGTAAATAACCACCGGAATTGAATTGAACTGAGTTCTGATCCTCTTTTAAAAGTTTTATGAACATAAACAGTGCCATTTAAAGTTATCCTGTTGCATGCGCAGTGTATTTACATGCTCAAAACTGGATTTTTTTGTCTACATGGTGCTGCAGGGGAGCAAGAGCTCTGGACTGCAGAAGGTGAAGGGAAATGCATCTCAGTAACGTTGGGGTGAATATGTGGCTGCAAGTGATTGATCAGGGAGGGGGGCATATGGTGGGAAGGAGTTGCAGAAGAGCAGAAGCAGGTGATTAATAGGAGTGACCGTGAACTGGTAAGTCCTTAGAGACTGATGTTCAGAGCAATGCTCAAACACTGATATGCTTGGTTGGGGTCGCCATGGAAAAGTTGGCTCTTCAAACAACATCAGATGTTCATTGCTAGATCAACGTGTATGTTAGGTCGCAGGGGCTAAATATGGAAAAAAGCATGTCAGATTAGACTGACTTTTCCAACGGTTAGGTTTTACTGCCTGACCATGTTTATTAAAGATTTCAGATAAACATTTCCACGGTGATGATCTAGAAGTGAAATGACACGCCCCACCCCCCAATTTTACTTAGATTTAAATTATTAATTTTGTTACGAAAATCTGAGATATAATGCTGCAGAGACAGAGCCACGGATGCTGGAACCAATTTGGGCTGTGGTTTAACAAAACATGAAGTTCAACTTCCGGACTTCTACAGGTGGTTTAAAAATGTGTTGCTGCGTGACCCAAAGCTTTGATCTGGCATAAAGTTTCTCTGATAGTTCAGCTTTGTTTAAAACACTTATTGTGTTATGCTTGTGCTGTTTACATCAACAATTGTCTCAGTGCTACAGTTACTTTATACAAGAACAGGAATCACCCGTCCTCTGACAGCCAACGTAAAGCTCACATAAAATTATAACGCCAGTATAAGCTCTGTAGTTTATACTCTTACTATTTTAATCACATCAAAATGTGATCTGTATAGATCCTGATATAGATCAAATTTCTACTGCTGGCTGATCCAACAGCACATAGATCTGGTATTAGTGCCTATGGAAGCCTGGTCTTACCTATGGATAAGAACATTTGCATCCTCTGTGTTCCTGAGTTTCACTTCCTTGTTCTGTAAAGAAATTAGCCGTGGCCCAAGTAAGAGTGACAGTCGTGCCATGCAATCACTGGATGCAAATAATCCTGCAAATCTAACTCATCTAAATGCTTCTATTGTAATCAAATGAGTAACATGAGATGAGGTGGCCAGCTTTGTCTTAAAGAGTACATAAGATGGAACAACTATTAATGTAGTTACTGGAAACAAAAAGACAATGAAGGCTTTGATTTTTTACTATCAATGGAAGAGATTGAAAGCTGAAATTATTTTAAAAAGATAGAATGACGTCCTTCTTGCTCAACTTTGTGGAACTGTGGTACAGATTGACTGAATTCAGAGAAAAAACACAGGAGAAGCAATAAAAGAATCTACTGTTTTTGCTTCTGAGTTCAGATTAGGTCATACTGAATATTATTTCATGGCCTTTCTCTAGTGGTTTGTGAGTACTTCCCAAGGCCAAAATATACGTTTTTGGCTGATTAATGGTCTGCAGTTAAATGAGGGCAAGCAGTGAAATATTCTGAGGTTGCAGAACACAAAGTGAATTGACAGAGCTCTCCAGCATAGCTACAACATCCTCCTCACGACAGGAGAAACATTTTTTCACTGTACCCATCCCCTTTGACTGGGATTTTGCATTTCCCATGAAACTACTTCAGCCATGATGTAAAATTTAATATCAGCAATGTACATTTCACTTCTTAAGACATACTTGAGGCAGAGAAAATAGGGGAGCAAGCCAGCAACATATGATCAGAGAAATCTCCATGGATCTGTAATACTCCATGGATCATGAAGTAGGGAAAGTGGATACATGGATGTAGGGGAAGTTATATGCAGTGCATGCATCTGTTTTCAACTATTTTCAAATTTGGATTATTTGCAGCATAAATCTATATAGTGTATTGAGATTAGTTTTATAGTGTCATGGAATCATCACTGTTTAATTTAACTGTATCATGAGGAGCAGCTAAATGAGCTGAGCAGTATTGCAGAAGAACACAGCATTTGTCCTGCCTTCCTGTTTTTAGCTTCTTCCTGAAATAGAGGAATAAATGGCATAATACCAACCAGGATTTCCTCACGAACACCTGAACTGCTTACTTAATTAAAAGCCTGATAGGGAGAGAAAATGTCAATTTGGAAAATGCAGTGTAACGTGGGTTATTTTTCAAGTCATTTAGAAAGAGTTCTCAGGAGTAAGATTCCAGGGTCATGACAGATGCATGTCTGTCAGGGGCCCGCCCTGGAAGCATTGTCTAACTGACCTGCTTCCAACCGGCTGGGAAACAGCCAGGTTGCTCAGTGGAATTAATAAAACGCTCAAAGGCTGCATTAACATGATTTAAACATGTCATAAGCATATCATCACCAAGGTTTAATTGAGGGCTTTCCATAATCCAGATTTTTAAATCTGATGCTAGTTACTGCAACAGCTCGGTTCTGTTCCCACTGAAGTCAGTTGGAGTTTTGATACCGAGAAATTATTGTTCTTAAGTTGTCAAAATCTGTACAGTCTTTACTGAATAATTTATTACTTTCAGTGCTGCATGCACCAGAAACAGTTCTGGTACCATTCCTGTTCCCAGCTGTAGGAATAGCTGTAATCTGAGTGAGTAGCTCTCTTACCTCACAGAACCTATTTACCTGGGATATTAATGATATAATTGAGGAAAATAAATTCCTTCAGAAGCAGAAGACTGAATGGTTATGTATACATGCTATTTTGAGGGCCTAGAGACTATATTAATTGCCTGAACAAGCACTGAGCCTGTTCCACCTGACACAGGAATAGAAGCTCTTTGAGGCAAGCAGCATCCTTTGGGCTTCCAGTGTGGCTTATGGCTTTAGTGTCTCTTACATTCTCAGTATGTTCCTAAACACCGTCACACTAACTGCCTGCAGGCTTTTTGCAATATGAAGCAAATGGATTTAGAACGTCATGCTCCTGGCTACTTTGAGGACCAGTATTTGGGAAGAGCATAGATATGGCCTGCTGTGAGAACTGTTGTGATTTCTACTCGTGAAACCCTGGCCAAGAATGATGGAGGCACTGGGCTGAAATTTGCTGAACTTGCCATGGCCCTTTTCCTGATGATGAAATGTTTCTGTTTATAAAGCTGTCAAATCTAGTACTGCCACTTATTTTCTAATTTTCCAATAATATTTAGTGATGTTGCTCTTTCAGTAATATTCACAGAATGTCCTGGTTTAAACAGAGGAAGGAAACAATTTATTAAAAACAACAAACAAAACCCTGTCAAATCGTCCTGCCACTTGCTTTCTAATTTTCCAATAATATTTAGTGATGTTGCTCTTTCAGTAATATTCACAGAATGTCCTGGTTTAAACAGAGGAAGGAAACAATTTATTAAAAACAACAAACAAAACCCAAGCCCTCTTCCTAACTCTCTTTATCCATTGCTACAGGTTTATTCCTACTAACAGAACCTTTTGAGGCGTATATCTAGAATTATATTCTATCTCAAAGTCTAGCCATGTTCACATATTTTAAAAGAAGGCATTGAATATTGTTAGCAAAAATATCTGGGCAAATGAATATGTGTATGTAATAGTTTCAAATAAATGAAGATGTTACATGCAGAAAACAAAGCCACTCAGTCTTAGAGTAATTTTGTAATGAGAATAAGGAGAGAGCAGCAAAAGCAGGCAAGTTTTACTTCATGGCAATTTGATGTTGACATTTGTGCCACACACCCACAAACTGAAGACAAAATTTTTGTATGCTTCTTAGGGATTTAAGTTCCAAGGCTCAGCTTGGAGCTGCTGATAGGAAACTATGACGGATAACAGGTAATTTGTAATAACAGTTTGTGCAGGCTCTTGATAATACAATGTGATTTGAAACTGCTTGCCCTAGTGTAAAAGAAAAGGCAGGTACCTTCTGGCTACTTTAAAAGAAATGGAAGTGATTAAGTATTCCCAAGTTGAAAGTAATTTCAACTCTGAGAATGCATGGGAGTGCCTTAGATTCAGGATCATCTTCATATATGAGTGAATTGGTAGATTCTTGAATCTTGTGTCATTCTAGCTACAGAACCTTCCTGACATTCGTGGACATCTTGAGTGTGCCATTGTGATTAGTCACTTCAGCTAAAGGGCACTGGAGAATTTCCTGGTTTTTATGAATTTATCTAGTAGATGCATTAGCCATCTGTAATCTTGGTAATCCTTCGCCTGTGTTGAAATTGTATCCTGTGTGCATTTTTTAATCCGTGGAAGCCAGGAATACTTTACCGAAGATACCTTTCATAAGTTGTCAGGATTATTTTGAAGTCTTGTTTGTTTGGGATTCTTCAAACCAAATTGAAGGCAAGAATATACATTCATTGCTATTACTCTAATATCCAATACTAGCCAGAATACCCAGAGCAGTTTTCATCTTCAAGCATTTTAAAGACATCTTTTTTTCTTATTGACAAATTATTGTCTTCAATTCCTAGATAAATTAAACCAAGGCAGAAAGTTGACGCACCTGCCTGAGACCAGCGAGAGCTGGTACCATATTCAGTGTCAGCACTTAGAAATTTCAGGTTTTTTGTTTTGGTTTTTTTTTTAAATGGTGTGTGACTCAGATACCCACTGAATTAAAAATTGCTGACTCCTGGTCTTGGTGCTTTGTCCTCTCCCCAGATAATTGAATGGACTGGATGAGGGTCACTGAATCATGTCTAGTCTGGCAGGAATGGCTGGGTAAGAACTGCCAGCATGTAAGTGGAGAGGTTGTGGGATGCTCTGGAGACTAACGTCTCGGTCACCTTAAAGCTTTTAATGGTCACTGGTCAGGGAGACTCCTTTGGCGTTGGGTGAGCCCATTATCAGACCTGAGGGCATGGGGCTGCCACTGAAAACTTGTATCTGCACTCCAGGCAAAGTGCAGGGAGCCACCATACTGAACCAGGGAAAGCTGGCAAGCTAGATAAAGAGGCGCTTTTTTTAACACTTAAGCTATATGCACAAATATTTGATTTTGCTAGCTAATGAATCATGTCTTGGCTTGAGAAGGCTGGTATCGCTGTAAACCAGTTGGCTCCAGAACAGTTATCTTGGAAAGTCTCCCACGATGCCCAGGTTGATTGGGATCTAGTGAAGGGCTGTGGTGAGAAACTAGTGCTGATACCAGTGACTCAGGTTTGGAGTGATGCAGCCTGTGACTAAGTAACTGCACTCCCAGATAGTCTGCCACAACCTCAGGAAGCACAGTGCAAGGCACTGCTCTCAGGCTTGCGTCAGCTCTGGCTTCCAGGTTTGTACGTGTACATTTTTTTCTGTACTCTTCACCAAGGATCCAGCTCAGTTCCCCTGAAGTGCAATGGCAAGATCCTTTGCAACTCCCCTGGGTGCCCGGCTGATTTGAACCGCACAGTTCACCTGGTAACAGTAACTGACAAGCTGGTGGCTTAGAGCTCCATTGACTGTGCGCGTCTGCAGAGCAGAAGGCATACGTATTTGTGTGTGTATGTGTGTGTGAAATTGGGTATGCATACTGTGAAATGCTGCCAATCGGCAGCACCGCAATTGGACAAAGAGCTTTTGTTGCTATCTCTTCTCTCAAGGATCTTGTGATCAGTATGTAATCACCGTGAGAAAGAAGCAGAAGATCCAATGCTCCTAGAATATATAGATATATAATTTTCATTAGTAACAGAGCTGGGTATCTTTCCTGACTGTAATTAAACTTAAGTTGGATGACAAAAAAATAATTCCATAAACATTGATAATGTCAAGTTTTGTTTATTTGGGTAACTACTCATTCAAGTGGTTTTTGTTTTCCCTTTGGTGCCTGAAAATGAAGACATGAATACGGGGGAGAAAGGGATGAATGTATGGAAAAAGAACAAGAAACCTGTCAAGTATAAGCATTCTTAGTGTACTGAAGTCTTCAGCCTCGGGGTTTAAGGAGCTGGAAACGAGTCAGAGCTGAGTGCAGCACCAGAGCCTATGCTCAGCTGATGGGTATGTTAAGTTGGTACAACTCGATGCATACTACAACCCGGTAATTTGTAGTAGATGAATCTCAGCCTGAGACCTGCTTGGATACATGCAGCGTCTCAGGACTCACTCTGCTATCCTAGTTTGCCAACTCGGCAGGGATGTCTAGGAATAAATAGATTTGGAAACAGCACTGCTTTTTTACCTCTAGAGGGACCACCAGGATTAGAGATGAAGCCTGCCACAAGCTGGCAATCAGCTCAGCGCACTCCTTGCTCTTCCTCACCTGCTCTGCCCGGAGACAGAGCGCTCCAGGCTTTACCAGATCAATAATAATGAGATAGTGAAAGAAGAGGAACCGCGGGAAGCGAAATTTTGACAGGAATTACACCGGCAGCGTGCTGCTTGTGAGCGCTGGGCTGTGTTCAGGGTGGTGAGAGATCCCTCTCTGCAGTGCTCGGATGTCTCCTGCACTGTCCCTTCTTCTTCTTCCTCCCCCTGAGAGGACAGTGTAGGCAGAGGATTGTACTCATGCGTTAGGGTTATTACTCTCCATAATTTGTAGTTGCAGTTCAAAACACTTTGAACCAGTGTCCCTCTCCAGTCTGACCTCTTCCACCGCAGCCAGGGCAGAATGAGCCCTCAGAAAATTGTGGGTTACGTGATGTCTGGACGTCCCTGTAGCATTTTTGTCTCTGTGTCTCTGCATTAAGCAGTTGCACTGTGAAATTTCTGCTATGACCAGTTAGGGTAGAAAACTTAGCACTTTCACTAAAAATGAGAAATCGCTCACTGGCTTCTTGTTCAGCATACATCAAGCTGAACATGGTCTCCCTGTTTCCATATCTCCAAACTAGTCTGAACTTGCTCTTCAGCATGACTACGCTCTTTCAAGCAAAATTCTGCATGGTTTCCTCCTACTCGTTGCCAAGTGTGTCTCCGTGATCTAATTTATTTACTTTTGATAAATACTTGCAGTGAAATGCTTTGACTACATTTTCAGCTTTTTGATCTTAAACCTCCATAAATGGGGGGGAAAAAAAGCTTTAGGTATGCAAATATAGTTATATAGAAGACATCCATATGAAAACACTCTGTAGGCAGTTAAAAGATTAAGTTGAATGAAATTTGTGATAAGCAGAGTCCTTCCTCTTCAGCTCAGAGCTCCGGGTCGTGGTTGGATGACCATGCAATGCACATTTTTCTTAATTATGTTGCTCTGTCCTGACTGTTGACATAGCTGCGTTCTACCTAAGATGATTTAGTGTTGTTGTTACTGATATTTCGAGAGTTGAAACTTCTGTTTTCTCTTCATATGGAAAGCCCGGATTAGGTATCTTTCTTTAAGTTTACCTGAAATATGTATCTGCAAGCCCTCATGATAGTCTGTTGACTGTAGCCTCTCTGCAGCAGACTGGAAAAGAGTGAGGGACATTCTGGAAAAAAATGGAAGAAAACTTTTACAGTTCCTCTACACCAGTTCTCAGGGACAAACTCTTGAAAGAACTGAAGAAGAACGGCCTTGTTATTAAGGTGTTAGACTGGTAAGTTGATGATTTGGATTTATGTGTTAGCTTTGCAAGATATCACTTATCTGACCATGGGCAAGTCATTTAACCTCTCTGAGGCTCCATTTACCATCACTGCAATGAAAATAATAATGCTTATTTTCTGCTGTCTACTTAGGCAGGCTTTCAGAGTACCGATTGTCTACTGCTTTGTAGAGCTCTGAGCACCGTTAAACCTTGAGCTGGTGTGACACCACGGGCATTGCTGCACTCACTGGTCAGCCCTGGTCTGCTTTATGTGGTTCTGCTACACCTCTGGAGGAGGATGGAAAGACAGGAGGGAAGGTGACTTTCTGGCATGTTTTTATTCCCATCTCCCCTCACTGGATGTCTAAGTTTGTGGAGCAACAGCCTAATGTGGCAAGTGAGCAGCTGCCTGCAGCGGGCTGAATACCACTTGGTTGCAAAGTGGATGATCAGAAACAAACCAACTGCAAAATACGCCAGACCCATATTAAATTCAGGAGACTTCCCAGCCATAGATTTTGTTGTGTAAGTAACAAAGACCAACAGGTGCTCCAACATCTGTGGCTCTAGATAGTGAAGTTCATGTGCTTTCACCAGCTTGGCTCACATCCCTGGGAAAACCCTCTCTTGGGGGTCTTTTAGGGGAATGGGCTGTGTTTCCCTGGGGCTTGATCAGACACTTCTCAGCTCTTCTTCAGCGGAAAGGGGCAAAGAGGGAGAGAGGGAACAGTTACATGAAGTAAGGGGCTGTCTGTGGTTGCAGGAGAGAGTTGGCATCACCACTGGTGTGCCTACTTCGAGATTTCTATTTGAGCAATAAACTGAACCCTAAAAGAGAGAATTGCACCCAGATTGGCCACAGTGGCAGTCCTTTTTGAACAGAGAACCGGGGAAGCAGTTTACAGGTACTGAAGAGCACCTTTTTCAGAGTGCTAACAGTAGTTATTCAGTGTTCAGGAAAAGTAGGCTAATCGTTCGTTCGTTCCTTCTCCAATTACCTTGTTTAATAGCCATTTTGTTTTTCTATGGGTCTTAGACAATAACAAGGCAGTTTTGTCTCCTTTGCTCCTTCTGCTTCTTGGAGTTCTTTTAGCTACCATGATCATGAAGCACATGCTTCACCTTCCAGGCAGAAGCTGGAGATCAGAAATCCTGCTCAATGATTACTTGGTGAAGGTGCGAGTATTTCATGCAATCCTCTAAGAAGAACAGGAGGCTTTAATCTGCAAACAACATCCCATCAAAAATTGAAATACTGCACTTAGATCTCTGTGTGTTTATCATAACTCACTACAAGATTTAAAAAGTTTCCCTGAAATAAAGAAGGAGAATTGAAGAAATTCGTCTGTTTTAGAAGTATGGAACAGTAGTTGTCTTGCAGCAATAAGCCAGTTTCAAACGATAGGGATTATTTAGCACAATTTCCTGTGTGTTCAGTAAACAGGAAGAAAAAGGCCATGATGCTTAAGGAAAACGTAGTAGGTGCATAGATGATTGAAAAGCAGTTGAGGCTTTTTTCTGATAGTGAACTCAGATTATAGGATGAAATACAAAGACTCTGGGAAGGCAAGTGCAAAGGTTCCTTGCACTTCAGAAAATCTTGGTATTGAAGCACATTGAAAACTCCATTTGTAGCCTATTTCACAGGGTGCTCATTTTTATTGCTTTTCACAAAAGGGTATTAATGTTTCCATCGTTATTTTCTTCTAATGATTGGCTTTAATATTCTTCAGTGCTGGCTGCTTTCAATTCATAGTTCCAATGCAAAGTATGCTTCATGGCAAAATAAATCAGTCTGCTGTCAGTTAATCTTTAGTATCTCTACTGAATGTGAATCTACCCAGGGTAAAGACTTGTTTGTCCCCTGCCAGTTTGGAGAGAGCCTCCTCTTTCCCACTGCCACCTTGGCTCACTCAGACTGACAGATGCCTTTAAAAAGGATCTGGGGAGCAGTCCTCTCTTCTGGCAACATGTTTTGCAGCACTAACAAAGAGCAGGAGGTTTCACAAAAGTATCTATCTCTCCTATTTTGTCTCTCTCCAAAACCGTTCATTTGAACTGTAGTATTGAATTGCCTGAAATAGTCTTGCAAGGCAACTTAAAGAATTGCACTTAAAGAAATGGGCTCTTGTGTCATGGCACAGGTCTGCTCTTGACCCCTGGGTATCTGTGCATTACACATGGGGCAGAGAAATGCTGAACTCCTGATATTTTCTGGTTGGTGTAGCTGCCTATCCAGTTAACGGAGAATGGCTAGCAAGTTTCAAGCTGGCCAAAACTTTTTTTGACTTTCCTTTTTTAATAGAAACTCTTCTACACAACATAGTTTGATTACTGGCCACCCTGCTGGTCTGTCTTGCTGTTTCCGACAGCGAGTGATGCAACTCAGCTCTTCTGCGTGGCTGGGTGGTTGCAGTTCCTTTCTGGCAAGCAATGCCATCATGGAATGAGATTTGTTTTCCAGGAAACCTTTGAAATTGGTTAATTCCTTCTGTGAAGTATTCAGCTCTCACTTTAATTTCTTCAGATCATAATGCCCAAGGGACTTATTTTTGCAAGCATCCATAGTCTTCCCCCTGCTAATTTATAAGAACAACTCAAGGTTTTCTTTCTTGAAAACTGCCTCATCCCTTCCCCATGGCACCCTTTCATGTTCCTACAGCTCGCTTATAGTCAGGGTACTGCAGGTTGTCACTCTTGGGAGAAGACAGTGGTGATGATTGTTGGGGTTTTTTTTTTGGTGACATCCTGTTCTTGCATCCTGTAGATATAGAGTAACCAAACAGCAGGAAGTAGTTTCATGGCAACCATGCCATTTTTCTGTCTCTTTTATGAATATTATGCAAAAAGAAAGTAGCAGAAAATTGCAGAGACAGCCCTCTGTAATGGCTTTGCTGTTCTCTTGGACTCCTCCTTGGGTATTTCTCCTGTTTCTCTCTCTCAATCATATCCTGCTATATAAACCAGTCTTTCACCTCTCCCACCTTTACCAGACCTGCGGAAAAGCCCACAGACAGCATTACTGTCCCAGTTTGACCTGTGACCTCTTCTGGGGCCAGTGGTTTTCCATTGTTTCAACTATTTTTAAACAAAGGGACATTACACTCATTTAGCTGACAGAATTGTGGGTACCACAACCAGCAGCTTCAGAAAGGTGTTGTGACTGCATCATTGGCAACACATCAAAATAGAATGAGATTTAATGATGCCAAAATAACCTGTTCTACTGCCCAACAGGGTTGAAGTCTTCATTATCATGCACTGAATTTATTACCTGCATTGCTGAACATGCAACTCATGCAAGCTTTTACTTGTGTGAGTCAGCTTCTACACTCTTAGAAGCTTCTGCAGAATTAGGTTCTAAATCAGTTATATGCTCACAAGATGTGATTTCTCATTGCTTCTGCGAAGAAAAAACATGTAGGCACTTTTGATTGCTTTGAATTTTATTTGCTCTCATATTTAATGTTATAGTCTTGTAATCTTTCAGGCAGCATGCCCAGACAATTTTTTTTTTTTTTAAATTTCCTTGTTACAGAACACTTCGTAGAGGTTAATTTTCCTGCAGGGGTTTCTGAACTCTAAAATGCCCATGAGGCCCCCTATAGACAGATAGGAGCAGCCTCACGCTCACAAGCCCTGGTCCTCATGGGGCACTTCAACCACCCTGATATCTGTTGGAGGGACAACACGGCAGGGCATAAGCAATCCGGGAGGTTCCTGGAATGCGTCGATGATAACTTCCTTCTCTGAGTGGTAGAAGAGCCAACGAGGAGAGGTGCTATGCTGGACCTTGTTCTCACCAACAAGGAGGGGCTGGTGGGGAATGTGAAGCTCAAG
>NW_008795129.1:9375521-9381251 GCF_000699145.1 Aptenodytes forsteri
CTCCTCAAGGTCGCTGGGAACTGGCGAGACGTTTCTACTGCACGGTGCTTTTGGAGGTGCAGTTGAAGAAAAATGAAGGCTCTCGGTGAATTAGTAATCAACTGAGACTGCCGCATAAGGGGGGCTGCAGAATCCAGCGTTGCTTTACCAATATGCTGACTAATAGCGTTGATTAAAATCCTAGGGCGCTTTTTGTAGCACACAGGAGCATTAATTCCAGTTCAGTTAATTACCTGTGCCTAAAGAAATGCCACTTGCAGCTTCAGCCAGGCCTGAAATTCTTTACCTCCCCTCTTAAAAATGGTGCTGTAAAGAAACACACAGCTGCCCCATCTCCCTGGGATCCACGATCCTCTCTGCCCCTTTCCATTTCTATGTCCCTGCTCATTGCAGGGTGGGTTGGGCTAGATGACCTTTAAAGGTCCCTTCCAACCCAAGCTATTCTGATTCTATGATTCTATAAGATCACTGCTCACAAGAACTGCCTATTTTATATTGAACTTCCATCTTTAGTGCTTCTGCTGCTCTGCTCTGGATACACAGACCTCTTTAGAGGGATTAGGGAATCCTTAATATATGCAGGTTTTTGCTGTATCTCCATTCTATGATTCTATAAGATCACTGCTCACAAGAACTGCCTATTTTATATTGAACTTCCATCTTTAGTGCTTCTGCTGCTCTGCTCTGGATACACAGACCTCTTTAGAGGGATTAGGGAATCCTTAATATATGCAGGTTTTTGCTGTATCTCCTTTTTTTTAATGGTTCACTTAATTTTCCTGTAGATTGAAGTGCTCTGGGTTTTTTTCTGTTTTGTGTGTTTGTTTGTTTGGTTTGGTTTGGTTTTTGTTGTTGTTTTTTAATTTAGAGGACAAATACAAAGGTACCTGAAAACTTGGTTCCCCCATCCAGGGTAAGAAAACCTGTTACTGCTGTGGAGAAGTCCTCTATGTTACACAGGATGAGGTCTCCCATAATTTATTCTTCTTCTAATAAGGTTGACTTTAACTTCTTGGATAAGGAATGTGATGAACCTTCTACCCACAAGTTGTGTTGTAGCTACTTTTTTAACCTTCCAAAAGGATCCTTACTCTCTCTGCCTCTGAAACTGGAAGCAACCTCGATCTAGTTGCCTCATGCATCACGTCACCATCCTCAGACCCCTTTTTCTTCTTCCTCTGCAGAGATGTTACAAGAATTAGCATACTTACCTCAACTGTTTCTTGGCTTCTGCTCAAACGTCCGTCAGATCTTTAGAGCTTAACTGAATGTTGCAAGTCTCAAACACCTGATGTATCTATTGCTGGTATGCTGTGTTTGCTTCCTTCCCTTCTGCTCTTCCACTCCCATCAAACTCAGAGAAGGAAGCAAGACTGTTTCTAGAGGATTTAGCTGGCAGATTGAGAAATGCAGTACAGACTGCTCCAGAGTGAAAGAAAAATGGTTCTTACAGTTCTGAAGTGGGTTAAAGGGAATGGTAAATATCAGTGTCAGCCAACCTGCAGAAGTGCAGTGGCTTGTCTCAGGGATTTATAGGGCTGAGAGCTATCTGTTTGAGACTCTGAACCACACTTGTAACTAATAAAAATCCAGTGTTGTGAGCAATGTTTTGTCTGTGGTAAATGTGTTTCTGTGATACCGAGTTTTCACTGCCTTTCACCTTCTACAGTCATTAACATTGGTAATAAAAATGCATGCATCTACACCAACACCTTTAAATTACTTTATACTCTTCATACTTGTTCTGGGATGAATTTAATCCAGTGTGTCTATTATCCTGTAAAGCAAATGTCTGCCTGAAATCAGATTACATTATGGTTTGCTGGTTTTCCTTTTCACAGAAAGGAAAGAATTTAGGGGAAGTTACTGTAATTTCATGTCCATTTTTGTCCAGTATGCAAAAGTAGACTGGGACTTAAAACTAGGCCCAGTGACTGTGGCACTGAGATCTATAGCTATTAAAGGTATGTAAATGCTTTATTTCCAGTAAAATTAATGGCTCACAATCTGAAGCACTCTGATAATATTTAATATTCAGACTTCATTCATAGACACACCTTCAGTTACTGCTATTAACCCTTGGTTACTGCTTCTTTCCTAGAGGGTTTCACCTCCAGAACTGAGGTGCCAGAAAATACACAGGTGAGTGTCAATCGGTCAGGTCTAGTGGTTCAGCCACACAGACAGTAACGCCAGCGGGAGGGGGGGGCTTAAATGCTTCCAGTTAACTTTGCAAGAGGAGTAAAATTTCACCCTGTAAAATTTCACCCTACTTTTTAAATTTAGATTTTGGACAGGTTCACAAGCCACTTTTCTATTTTGTTATTTATTGTTCGTAACAGAGAGGTGCCATGGGAAGCCACGTCAAGTCACAGAGAAGGATGCCGTTATGCTGGGTACTGTATAGATACAGGCTGAGAAGAGGGTTCGAAGAGTTATAGTACATTTAATTTTCCATTTGTTTGTCATTGATTTAAACTATATGGTTACAAAATGCCTTAAATCTGTATAAGCCAACTTTTCAAGGGAAAGGAGAAGGAACTCTGCAGCCTAAAGTTTGCCCTTTCTCTTATACAGAGTTAATGAAATCAATGCAAATATATTTTCCACAGAGGAAGCTATGTTTACTCGATGTTTCCTGCTGACCCTGTTTTCACATTGTTCCTAGCGCTCTGTGCTTGTTTGTCATCTGCTGCCTGCAGACTCCCCACTTTACTTAGGTTCCCAAGTCAGCTTTTTTTCTTCTCTTTTTTCTTTTTTCCCCCCCTTTTTTTAACAATTACACTGAAAGCAGTGAACACTTGAAAGTGAAATCATGTGTTGGGGGGTAAAAATGTAAGAAGTGAGCTATAGTCTGGCTGAGAAACTCCAGAGGCCCAGGTATCTGCATGACAAAGTAACTAGGATAAGGAGAGAATGTTAGCTGTAATTAAAAAGTCTGTTTTCGAGGTTTGAGGGCAGATTTAATATCAGGGGACAACATCCAATTTCCATAATGAGTCCTAAAGGCAGCTGGGAACACATCTCTGAGGAGTAACATGTGTGTCCCTTTTCCCCAATTATATCAGAGTAAGTCGGGGCTAGGTGGGAATGACACCAAGCTGATATGTTAGCTTTGACCTGTCCAAGAGTTACACTTCTGAAGCATAAAATCCCACTTTACTAAGTGAGTTTTCTTGGTTTTTTGTGAAACATATCATGGCTCCTGTTGAAAACATGAGAATTTTTACCGTTGAGAGTTGCTAGGCAGTATTTCCAGTGCTGTAGATACAGAGTAGAAGAAACATGGCCAGAAACATGGATCTGGAGACGGAAAGTCATAATCTGAGTGTCCTGTTGTCTTCCCCCTTTCTCATAGTATCAAGCATAGACGACGTGTCACTGATTAGATCTGCATACCTCACCACTGCCCACTGCTATCACCCATCAACTATCACTCCCCATTTCTCCTATGATCTTTTTATTTATTCAGTAACTTATTTTCTACAAGTACGTTTTTTCCCTCAGTGTCCTTTATATACTGGTGGAGCACCTAACAGCTCCTTGACATTCCCACATTGCCTTTCAAACACTGTCTCTGTACCATCTCTGGTCAACAGAGCCAAGCAACCGGCACGTTATGATTTCAGCCTACTCCCCTTAATTCTTTCACTGTTACATTGCGCTTCCACATCCATTATTTTTCCCCATTACGTTTTGTCACTAACTTAGGCTAAGTGTTCAGGGACCGGGACCAGCTTTTTGTTAGGTCCACAAGGGCTAACAGGAATGCTTATTGATTTAGTACTGCAATAAAAATAATAAGCATTAAATGACAGAATGGTTGAATCATAGTAATGGAAAAGTACAGAACTGGAGAGAATCCTGCAAAACAAGCAAATAAAAAAAAAAGAAAAAAGGGGAAACTCAAGAAGCAGAATAAACAAAAAAAGAACACCGAAATGAAGAAAAAAATTCAAGAGAAAAATGTAAACAGGAACAGATGGGAAGTAACAAAATAAGGTAGAGAAATTTTGCAGAAGAAGATACGAGAGGGGGAGAAAGAGCAAGAGAAATGCCTGAAGATGGGAACAACAAAAAAATAAAGAGTTGTGGAAAGGGGAAACTCAAGAAGCAGAATAAACAAAAAAAGAACACCGAAATGAAGAAAAAAATTCAAGAGAAAAATGTAAACAGGAACAGATGGGAAGTAACAAAATAAGGTAGAGAAATTTTGCAGAAGAAGATACGAGAGGGGGAGAAAGAGCAAGAGAAATGCCTGAAGATGGGAACAACAAAAAAATAAAGAGTTGTGGCCTTATTCAGATAAAATTTTCTTTCTCTTATTCAGATAAAATTTTCTGCTGACTTTCCTATGAAAGATTAGGAATCTGGGTTTGAACTCTTCATACAGACAAAATTAATGAACTTCAACTGAGGAAGGTAAATGCATGCCACGAGCACTGTTAATCTTTGGGGAACTTTTAGCAGTATTATTAGAAAAAAATCTGTTTGTTTCTAAGTATATGTTTATACATTTAGCATATCAATTACCTAAAAATATATTTGAGGCTGCAAAGTAAAGTTTGCTGGTAATACAGAGTAAAAAACAAAATATATATAGACCAGAGACTCTTCTGAAGAGTTGCAGAAAGAACTCATGCTATTATCAGATGAGTAAACGGTCAATGAAATTCATGTAAATATGGGTAAAGATAATACAGATAGCAAAAAAAAAAAATCTCAGCTTTAAATACACAGTGATGGATACTGAACTAGCTGGTACTGTTCAGAAACTTTAACAGGCAAGCCCATAAAAATGTAAACTTAATGCTAAGTAGCCACTGAAAAAGGAGACAGAATTTTAGGAATTATTAGGAGAATACTAAAAAAGAAAATGAGATAACATAGTTTTGCTAGTAGAAGTTCTTGGTGTGCCCACACCTTGAATACTGGATACAGTTCAGCTCTCCCCTCTCAAAGAAGAGCAGAGAATAGTGATAAATATGGGAATATATGGGATGGTTTGAATATAAAGAACAATTAAATAGACCATGACTTTTCTGCATAGAAAAAAGACAGATAGGTGAAGAATATGTTAATAACATGAGTAGCACAGGAGAAGAACAGAAAACGATTGCTTACTGTGTCCTCTCATCCAACAGCTAGGTGACATCAAATAAAACTAAAAATAAAACTTTTCTCATATTCAAAACTAGTACATTCAAAACAGGCAAAAGCAGTCACTTTTTCTGTAACACATAGTTAGGCTGGGAAACATGATGCCATGTTAGATGCTAAAAATGATCCAGTTTCAAACAGGAATTGGAGAAATTAATGGAATTAAAAAGTTGTTAAGAGTTATAACATGCAAGGATACAACCATTAGCTGGTGGTAAACTACAAATCCTTAGAAGTTGGGATTTTTTTGGGAAGCATCTTCCTCTGGTCTGTGCTTCTCCCTACTTGGCCAGTGTTGGAGATACTGGGTTACGTGGTCCTTTAATCTGACTCATTATTACTGGTTTTATATTCTCACATTTTCAGCATTTCATTTATGATACAGACTTTACTTATTTACATCATCTCTGTGTGCTGGTTTTGACTAGGATATTTAATTTTCTTCACAGTAGCTGGTATGGTATTTGTGCTGGGAACAGTGTTGATAACACAGGGATGTTTTCGTTACTGCTGAGCAGTGCTGACACAGAGTCAAGGCCTTTTCTGCCTCTCACCCCACCCCACCAGCGA
>NW_008795129.1:9382912-9385260 GCF_000699145.1 Aptenodytes forsteri
AAACAGTGTTGATAACACAGGGATGTTTTTGTTACTGCTGAGCAGTGCTTACACAGAGTCAAGGCCTTTTCTGCTTCTCACCCCACCCCACCAGCGAGGAGGCTGGGGGTGCACAAGAAGGTGGGAGGGGACACAGCTGGGACAGCTGACCCCAACTGACCAAAGGGATATCCCACACCATATGACGTCATGCTCAGCATATAAAGCTGGGGGAAGAAGAAGGAAGGGGGGGATGTTTGGAGTGATGGCGTTTGTCTTCCCAAGTCACCATTACAGGTGATGGAGCCCTGCTTTCCTGGAGATGGCTGAACACCTGCCTGCCGATGGGAAGGAGTGAATGAATTCCTTGTTTTGCTTTGCTTATATGTGCATGGCTTTTGCTTTACCTATTAAACTGTCTTTATCTCAACCCACGAGTTTTCTCTCTTTTACCCTTCTGATTCTCAGACAAAGATGTGAACAGGGAGTGTGGGGAACTTCCCTCGGGTAAAAATTTCCAAAGAAAGACAGTGGCATGGATGTGCTGGCTGAGGCCGAAATTCCCAAGTAAGGATGTAAAGTCAGCAAAATGGAGGCCAGTGGGGAAAGAGTGAAACAGGGTGGGTTGCTTATTTAGGGTGGTGGTAGAGAAGGAATATAAAATAAAGCAGACAGGGCTGTTGCGGGGTCCCTGTTGAGCAGCCCTGTGCCTGATCAATGCAGCCTGGAGCAGGACAGACCACACATCCCCAACAGGCTTGCTTTTTTCCTGCAGGATTCCTGCCTCAGTCAATGCACAGGAAGAACAGTGTTTACTTACTGAATAGCTATTCATTATGTTGTTTCTTGTTGTTCTGCATGGAGCTTGTACCTATACCTTGTTCACTGCAGTCTAGTTAGACCCCTTTTGAAAAGATAAGTATGAATTTTCTCATGGGTGTGTGTGATGGTTACAAGGATATCTGTCTCTTTGTTAATACCCGTCTTCACAAAATCTCTTTGAGGTAAGTGCTGTCTTCCCCTTACAGAAGTAGATCTAGGGCACGAGGAGAATAAAACTGGAATTAGTGTTGGGTGCCCGATTTAAGAAAACTGGAAAGTAATTCTTCAGAGAATTCAGCATGATACTTCGGCTATGCATATTGACAGCCATTGGCGTGGGTAGCACAGCCAACTGCTGTGTACTTCTGCACATTGGGACTGTAAGTAGCTTTTATTCAGAAAAAGAGGCACTGAAATTCTGAACAAATGTAAAATGGTGTTTCAGTGGCCTGGTCAGCATACCAGGGGACCTCTAGAGAAGGCAGGGATAGAACTGTATTCTCCAGCCTACCATGCAGCTGCATTAACTGTGCAAAGCTGTTCTTACTATTGCCGTAATCCCCTGCCCTGCCCACTTCACATTTCCTGGCTCGCAGATGTTGTTGTGCCTCACTACACAGCCCAATTCAAATCCATAGTGAGTTCTCTGAAACTGGAGCAAGGGTTGCATCACTGGGCATATGCACAGAGAAGCTAAATGAAAGCTTTCAGGGGCAATGTTAGTTCTGTTATTCTTTAAGTTTTTGACTTAGCAACTCTTTTAAAAACATAATTTCCCGGTTTTATTAAAAATTCCCCAGATGAGTGATTCTATCAGATAGCAATGTATTGACTCACTTGTGTCATCAGCTTGGAGTTTGTGTCTCACACACAAACTCTTCCCTGTGTCTCAGACTCCCCCCTCTCCTTCTTCCCTCAGTTTGTTCTCAATACCCATTCCAGTTGACTCTCCACCCTCAGGTTCTTGTCAGTAAGTTTTTCCTCTCTTTCCCATATTCCTCAACTCTGATTTCTTGTCTCAGTACCTTTGCCTCAGTTATTTGTCTAGCCACAATGCCCCATCACACAAACCATCTCTTCTGCCCATGGCTTGTGGTTTCCCTCATGCATTTTCCTCAACAATTCCCAATCCTAGTTTGTCTCTGCCACCAGTAGCTCCTAACAAAATCTCCTTGCCAAGCCAGTCCCTCCTCTTCTTTTGCATCTTTCTTGCCACACCCTTTGTCTCAAACTTGCTTCTTCCTTGATACCTACTTCTCCTAAGCATTTACAGAATCTTTATTTTCCATTCAACTTTCATTTTACAAAGTTAAACAAGATGTTCACCATTAAATACCAGTATCAGTGTAAGAGGGAAAGGTTATAATTCATCATGAATTGGACAGGCTGGATCGATGGGCCGAAGCCAACTGTATGAGCTTCAACAAGGCCAAGTGCTGGGTCCTGCACTTCGGCCACAACAACCCCACGCAGCGCTACAGGCTTGGGGAAGAGTGGCTGGAAAGCTGCCTGGCGGAAAAGGACCTGGGGGTGCTGGTCGACAGCCG
>NW_008795129.1:9385715-9400333 GCF_000699145.1 Aptenodytes forsteri
AAGTGGTTGAGTCCCCATCCCTGGAGGTATTTAAAAGATGTGTAGATGAGGCGCTTAGGGACATGGTTTAGTGGGCATGGTGGTGGGGGGTTGACGGTTGGACTCTATGATCTTAGAGGTCTTTTCCAACCTCAGTGATTCTATGATTCTATGATTCTATGAGCAAAATTAGACTGGGAACTAGAAGAAGGCTTCTGGCTATCCATGGAGTGAAATAGCCTTTCAGAGAGAAGTGAAAAGAGGTATCCTTGACTGTTTCCATCTGTAGCTGTAAGGAAGTTTTATCATGCTCAGGGATAACAGTATCTTTGGAATTTTAGCTGTTAATCTCTAATAAATTCCTACTGAGCATATGTAAAAATAGATATTGCATAAGCTTATGAATTGTTCATCTCTAGGGGACTATTGATCAGAAAGGCAATAGGAGTATCCTTGATACAAAACCCATGTCTCTGCCAAATTTCAAGTTGCTGCTTCAAACCAGATAAGGAGGAGATAGCTCTGTCAAAAAAGTGCCAATGTATCTATTTTCAGTGTAAGGAAAATAATCTTCTTTTTTTTCTTCTTAGCTTTGTTCAGGCTCATAGAATCACAGAATTGGTGAGGTTGGAAGGGACCCCTGGAGATCGTCTAGTCCAACCTCCTTGTTTTGCTGAACTTCACGAGATTCCTGTCTGCCTATTTCTCCAGCCTGTTGAGGTCTCTCTGAATGGCAGCACAACCAGCTGGTGTATCAACCACTCCTCCCAATTTGTATGGCTTGCAAACTTGCTGAGGGTGCACTCCACCCCATCATCGAAGTCTTTAATGAAGAGGTTAAACAGTACTGGACCCTGTATTGACCCCGGGGGTCCAGCACTAGTGACTGGACTTCACGCCACTCATTGCAAGCCTCTGCACCTCTAAGCAGTTCAGTTTTCAGCCCACCTCATTGTCCACTTATCTAGGCCACACTTCATCAGTTTGTCTATGAGGATGTTATGGGAGACAGTGTTGAAAGCCTTTACTAAAGTCAAGATAAACAACATACACATCATCATAGAAGGCCATCAGGTTGTTCAGGCATGATTTCTGCTGACTACTCTCAACTACCCTCTTGTCCATCATATATTTCAAATGTTTTTTCAGGATTATTTGCTCCGTCACCTTCCCAGGGATTGAGGTGAGGCTGACTGGCCTGCAGTTCCACAGATTCTCCTTCTTGCCCTTCTTGAAGATGAGTGACAGGAAACCCCCAGTTCCCATGACTTTTCAAAGATTATTGAAAGTGCCCTCATAATGACTTTAGCTAGCTCCCTCAGCACTCATAGGGTGCATCCCATCAGGTCCCATGGACTGTATGTCCAGTTTGTTTAAATGTTCCCTAACCTGATCCTCATTTCTGACTGAATTTTTGCAAGACATTCAGCCAAAGACTGAAGCCTTTACATCAAACATAGTTTGTCAAATTGCAACCAACTGAAATCTGGTGCCTTGGATGGAAGATGGCTTGTAACAAGCGATGCTATCAGTATGTGACGTGTGTGTGTGTGTGTGTGTACATGTGCATTAGAGTGTTCTTAACCCATTAAAGATGGTATTCAGCCCATGTACCTTTAGCAATGTAACGGTTAAATATGTAATTAAGAAATAGTTGTTTACATTCCCTCTATAGTTAATGGAGAAAGACAGGCATCTCCAGTTGACTCATCCCACTTATTTTGGGTTAATTCTACCCTTGGTGTCCTAGGGAATGACAATTTAGTATCTTTTAATTCTCTAAATCTTATACCATGTCTTTAAGGGTCAATTCTACCCAATTAAACTTCAAGCACAAAATACTTTTTGGTGATAATGAGAACAAGATTTCAGTATACATATATAATTTTTCTAGCTGCATTGTCAAAGGCTAAAATTCTTCCTTGCTTTGATCAGGGACATGGATTAGGAATAAGGCACAAGTTCTTTCTGAGAGTTTCTCAGTCAGGTGTAGAACAAGGTGGAAAACTATGAATCTGAAAGGTGGAATAAATACTATCACAACTTAATAGACAGCAGTTGCACATTTTCTGACACAGACAATGTAGGGCCTACAAAACATCAGAATTTGCTGTGAACTAGATCACGACAATGGGACACTGCAGAGCAGGGCCACCTAGAAGACGGACTAAAGTTTGGTTTATCTGCTTGGATACATTTTGCTAGGACTTCCACAACACTGCAGAAATGTGAGATTTCCCCCCGTTCCTGCAGAGATCCTGCATTTGTAGCTGTTCCCCAGGTCTCTCAGGAAGCAGTGGGAATGTGCCAGCACATTTCCCATCTAAGATGCAATGCTGAGTGCCAAACCTTGAGATGATGTGTGCATTCCTGCAGAGCTGATCCTTGCAAAATTTGCCAGCAGACCCAACTAACCTGAGTAGTCCTGGCATAGAGCAAAAATTGATAAGGCATGATCTGTACCAACTCCAGAAAAAGTCCTATCAGACAGTGGACACCTGGACATAATTTCTTCCCTGCTTTTCCTTTGCTAGTGTAGTATTTTCAGCTCTATTACATCTGCAGCATATTTAGACAACCCACATGTTGGCTAAACTGACCAAATACTGCGAGGTCTTATATGGTCCTACACAATCCTTTACAGAGAGGACTTAAAAGAAGTTACATAGATGTATTTAGCTTTTTGTTTAGCAGACAAATAAGCACTACCAACAAGACTGCACTCAAGGGCATGTGAGTGTGTCTCCATGGCTCTGCTGAAAAATAAATTGGTTGTAAAGTAATAGAACAATAAATAACGGGTGGAGAACTTTGCAGCAAATTAGCAGTTACCTGTCAAAAATCCCTACTCTCCCTGCCCCACAAGGCTAAATGGGGCATGCATTGTCACACAGAGGAGTTTCAAAGACATTTTTGTATGAAAGATACTGCATGTTTCTTTTGGAAAGTATAGCTGCATACCCTAGTGAATGAAGAAACAAAGAAACAAACATACTGACTGAGGATCACAATAAAAGCAAAGTAACGGACATATTACTTAAGCCTGCACATCACAGCTTCTTCGCAATTTGATCATTCTGAAATAGTGCATTAGTTATTATACCGTGCTATATTAGCTTCCATTCTAATTACTTATTAAAAACTATTTTCTCTTGTAGGAAGTATGGAAGATTTCGTATGATAATATGGTGCTGTTTTATTATCTGGGTTTTCGAATTACTTCCATGGTGATGTTTTAAGTATTTTATGTTCTTTTATTGATACCTGCATGAAACCATGTCTGAACTATATATAATGGCAGTCGTATGTGAGTACACCTTTCTTCTCACCGGTTTCCCTTCAGTGAACTGTGAGGTCTGAGGATGATGTGGGTTTGTATCATTTTATTGCCAAAGTGACTAAAGGCTGAGCCTTTCTTCACTGTGCCCTGTGTTCTTGTTTTTCTTTCATTCTTTCTTTTTCTTTGTGGATACAACAAATGTTGACAGAAGAAAATTTAGACCCAGTTCAGGAAAATCCCCTAGTTGCATGAAAGGACTTTGGGATAGACTTGACATGAGGAATTTCTTTGATGATATAAAGTTGCTGGCATAGGATCATTGGCAGGTGTGTTTGGGGTAAATGTGGCCAGAATGATACTTCACCTTAGGGATTACCAACTCTTGGACTTGCCTTTTCAAGTTGCGTAGAACTGATCCCATATTAAAGTACTGCAGCTAGTTCATCATGGATGCAGCTAAGAGTCTGGCCCCATAAATCTAATCTTTCTAAACAGATAATCTGATAAATGTCCTTGCTGGAAGTGCAGGCGAATGCTGGGTGGAAGGGAACAGCTGGAATCCTTTTTAAGTCTAGTTGCCTCATGTGCACCATTATTTTCGTTCATGATATAGCTGACAATTGGACAGGGCGTGTAGTGCGTAGGCCACCTTTTAACATCAGTTTAGCCCTGCCAGGAAAGGGAAGAAGGGTCATTAATCCTTGACTGTATTTATGTGCATAGCACCCCACAATCATAATGCAAGCCTGCTCACCATTATTCTAACATTGCTAATTGGGAGGAGTTCGGCAGACGTGTCTGGTATTCTCCGAGGTCCAGCTGGTATCCAATTTCCAGCAGAGTTTGCTGAGAAACATGAAGGTCAAGTAACTTCCCCAAGGTTACACCGTAAGTGGCTCAGCTGGGATTAGGACCCAGATTGTCCTTGCTCCTAATCTTTTGCCTTATTAATCACTGTAGTCTCTTTCTACAAGTACCTAACAAGTTCATATTTGTAGATTTACAAACACAATGTTACGGGCAAACTCACTTAATTTGGGGGAATAGATTTCATGAGAAGGCAGATAATGAAATAGCATTAGCAAAGCTAACTCGTAACTGAAATGGAAAATAATTAAGATTGGATTTTGCTTATGGGAGCTATTATTTTAATGGCACTGTTGTACTTCTCTTCTTGATCTCTTATTTCTCAAAACTGTGCACATCTGGCCACTCTCCCTTATCAACTGTCAATACATACACTATTGAGGAGCATGATATTTCCTGAACTTTTTGGAGTCTGTATTTACCTTTATTATAAGTCAAAGAAATCAGCTGACTGGCAATGCAGACACAGTAACAAGGTGGCTGTCACATGGTTTATTTGTCCTTTTGTAAAACTCTCTGTGATGCAAACACTGCAGCATTTGGGACTATAAAATTGTTAAATGTAGTTGTTTTACTCATCTCTTGTGTGAGATGGAGTACTCCATCTTTAAAAGGAAAACCAGCAACAGAGTTTCTAGTTAGGATGAGGAAACCCCCTGATTTTCCATCTCTCTAACTGAAAACCACGGTCAGTATTATGGAGCATGAAACAGTTTATAGGGCCAGCTGGTTTTAATTAAAGGCTTAGTTTCCCCAATAGAAAGACACTTCATTACAAACCAACAAACACGTTCACACCAGTAGTCTGCTCTGTTTCTGTAAACAGGAATGAGTACAATGCGCATGTCTGGAGAACTGCTTGGAAAGCCTTGTGGGGCACAGAACTAAAATAATAGCTAACACATCTCACATGGATTAAGGAGCCAGAAAAACAAAAATGTCTTTATTTAGCCTGTTGTTAAACTACGTCAACATAGTGTAACTGATCTGCTGCCATTAGGCAGTGAAATCCAAAGCCGCGGGGCACAATTAGAAGGCAACCTGGCACCTGCTGTCTCCATTACACCTTTTGAAATAGCTAGAAAGAGACTATGAGTCTTATCAAGGGATTGAGGATGGTATATGAAGGGGTTTCTATGGTAGGTTCCTACTTCAAAGTTATCCCAGTACTATATGGCCTGGACTCCTATATAAAGGGAGTTTGATCTCTATCTCCACTCTTCAAAAGTTATCACTTGATATTAATAATCTCAGAAAAAGTGCCAAAGATGAATGAATATGGAAGTGGGACTCATTTGCAGTGTGATTACAGATAATTAAATGCAATTACATGGTTGTGGGGCTACGCAGAGAAACTTCTGTTGTGCTGCTGCCTTTGTCAGACCTGAAGTACAGTAGAGGATCCGCTAGCTAAAGATTCAAAATGCAAGATGACTCAAAATTTAAGAATTGTTGACTATATTGAACCAACAGATTATTAGATTTTAGTGTAAGAATAATGCTTTAAAATCCATTTGAAACTTCATAGGGAGCCAATGAAACAGATTAAAACTGGATAAAACTGGAGAGATTTCTGTCAATGTCTAACCTGATACCACGATGAGATATTGGATCAGCTGGAGACTTTTTCAGAGCAATTTCTAGAAGACCCAGTAAAAATTCAGCATGTGGTGATATAGCAAATGTACAAAAAAGTACAAAGGTATCTGAGTAAAAAAAGGAATTGTTTCCCATTAGATTCAAGGTTGGTAGGGATTCGTTAGGAGAGGTTTATCAGCAGTGACTGGAATGAAAGTTATTGTTGTTCAAGCAGCAGGAAAGGAAACAAGGAGGAAACAAGTCATGTCCAATTCTGCACAGAGATATTTTCACAATTTCCACAGAATTTAACAGGAAGCAAACACTCATACCTGAACGTTGTTTACTTCTCCCATTAGATTTTGGTTTGAAGTGTGTGTACGTATCTAAGGTTAAAATGCAGGAAGTCACATTGATATTAATGAGAAAAACATGTTGTATTAGAAATGTCACCCAGTTCTTGAAAAAGAAACTCAATTTCCTAATAGATATCAAGGAAGGTACAAAGTTGTTGGTCTGCAGAGTAAGACAAAGAAATACTTTAAGCTAATATAATAGCATTCGCTGCAGAACAAATTGATCTTATAAAGAACTAATTCTTTTAGGACCCTCACGAGTGTACACCTTCACTCCAACTGATGGATAAACTGAGGCAGAGAGGTTAAATGACCTGACCTGAAGTGTGCAGGTATGGACATGTGTGCCTAGGCGGTAAAACACATGAGAGGGCTCTACTGACAGATATGCAAAACTATTAGAAATGCAAAAATGGACAGAAGTTATGGTGTTACAGAATACATAATGCCATGTCTTATGTTACGGCATAGAAGAACTTAGTGATTTTAACTATTTCAGTTTGTGTATCTGTAGCTTCCAAAAGGGAAATTAGCACTCGCCTTGCTAAAGAAAACAAGACCAGTACTCAGGATGTATTTTGTAATGTTGCATCAGAAAGACAGTATATGCAATGGTGTGTGGTTTCTAGTTTGTTTGCCACCAAGAGTAGAATCTTCCCCATTTTGAGGAAGGCTTGAGGATTGTCTTGTTTTCTCAGCATCTCTGTGCATCAACAGATTATTGCAATTTGCTTTGATTCAAATTTTTATGGGTTTGCCAGTCCCTCTCATCTCATCTGGGCAACTGTGTTCCAGCTCACTGCTCACATGTGGCTTCACTACTGACAAAAAGGGTGTAGGGGCCCTGCATTAGTATCTGCTGATGAGGAAGATGCTCATGTCACCCAGCACATCCTGCTAGCTCAGCTGTCACTGAAAGCTGCAAAGTCAAGATGTCTCCCACAGTCAGTTCAGGCATCTCTCTCTTAGTCATCTGGCCATAACTAGTTTTCCAAAGTGTAATGGCCTCACCTCTGAGCCAGCTGATTTGTGTAACCTGTCTTGATATACAGGAAATGGGACGGGATGCTCTGGCTGGGTTAATGCCTTTTAGTTGTAATTATGCTCTAGATTCTTGCTCTTGAGTGTTGGTTCCTGTCTAAAATCCTGATCCAATTTTCTGCTTTCTAGACCTTGTCCTAGTTCCTCTTCCTACTGAGTGGTAGTTCCTAATCCTGCCCTTGATCTGTTCAGCCTTGGTTCCTCGCCCTTGCCTCTTTCTTTTCCAGCCCTAGTTTCTACTTTATGTTAGCTTGCCTGACCTTGTTTCAGCTATGACTACTCCTGATGCTGAAGGCACTTGCATATGTTGAGACTAAAATTACAACGAGCCAAATCTGATCTTCACTTAACCATGCAAACTTTAGTTTTCATGAGACTAAAACATACTCTAAGGACAGTGGCTTTAGTATTGTCTAATCAAGAAATAGATATGTAGAAATTCTAGTTCTGGTACCAAGGCAAGCTACTCATGAAGGTGAATCTCATCTTTCAGCAGATTATTACTAACTGAGTTACATGTTGTAGAGCCATAAATACAGTGATAAACTTTTTACAAATTTTGTTTACACATTTCTAAGAATGACTTTTCCATCTGCTGTCTGGCAACACTCCCCCGTGCCCAAATGATAATAAAAAAGTCTCTTACTCACTTTATGTAATGGGAAGGCAGAGAGCTGCTTTCTCCACAAGTTTCCAAAGAAGACTCAGTAACTTCTTAAGAATGTTTCCTCACTCGTCCTACAGACTCTTTGTAGGCAAGCGATCAGAAATTGTACTTGAAAAAGCTATGCTGAGCATAAGCGTATGTAAGATATCCAGTTATAACAGGGCCTCTTAACTGGATGTGTCCATCTGGTGGGTCTATTAAAATAATTAACAAGGGCAACTGATGTACGGAGTCCATTTAGCAGGGCATTATCTGGCCAAAAGCAGATTCCAACAGAGCTGTAGAAGAGGTGGGCAAATGCTGCTATTTTTCCAGCTTGATCTCTCAGTGCACAGCAATCTGAGGCTCAGGGTCATCTTGATTCAGAGGCTGTACCTTTCATTTTAATAATTTGTTTTTTCTTCTGTGAATTTGTCTCATAGCTTGTCAAACTCATGTAAATTCTTAGCATCCTTCATTCCTCGTGAGAGTATGTTCCCTGATTTAACCCTTAATTGCACATAGCACCCCATTTATTTGTTTTGAACTGGCCTCTTGATAACTTAATTTTATGCTTTCTAATTCCTTTACTATAAGAAATGGTGAGCAGTCATCCTTTGCTCACCTCCTTCATATCACTTCTGTCATATCAGCTCTGAAGTTATCCCTTCTCACGGCTGAAAAGTCTGAGTTTCTTCATTCTTCTACTAAAGCGATTCCATGCATTTCAGTTCCTTCTTTGTAACCCTTCTGGGTTTCTGATATCCCGATGGAGAAAGAGAAGCCAGAACTGCGTATAGTGTGGAAGATACATCCATAGCCAGGATTTATGTAGCAGCACCGTGATGTTTACTGTTTTGTTCTCTACTTGTTTTCAGGAGTAGAGAACAAAACTTTTTTTACAGACACTACTACTTTTTTACAGACACTGTTTTCTTATCAACGTCTATCACATCTCAAAGATACTTTTTCTGGGTGGTGTTAGTCATTTTGGAGCCCATAATCTTCTATACAGAATTACTATTGCTTTTCCTTGTATATATAACTTGATACTGTACTGAATTTCATCTTCCAGTTTACTGCCCAGTTATTCAGCACCATGAACACTGTCTGCAGCTCTTTGCAGAAAATTGTGAATTTAATAACTTGTCATCATCAAACTTTGTCATGGTGCTATTTCACCCTTCTGCTCCCTCAATATACTGAGCAGCGCAGGCCTTAAGAGAGAATTTTGTGGGACTTCCTGGTAACTTCCAAGAAAATCAACTTTACATTCCAAAATTCTAGATAATAAATCCATACATTCATGTATTCTATGCTTTTTTTTAGAATTTCTATCAGTTTGTTCTATATGGACATAAAACTTACTAGTTAATAGCTCTTTGGTTCGCCTCATAAATCCTGTAAAAAATTGGGGTCCCATACGCCATCTACATCAGTTTTAATTGAAAAGTTACACCTCAGACATAATCGTGCAGCCATTTCATTCTTTATTCCATTATAACTCCTGGTTCTGGTCTTACTGACTTTGTTACCATTCATTTTGTTCTATAACCTTTTCTACTGATACTTTGAGACAACTTAAGACAGTGTCTTACACATATTCCATACAGAAGAGTTCTAATGCAGAAACTTCCACAAGTCTGTTCTTACAGATGCAAGTAATTCATTTTGGTTTTCTCCTGCGGTTTGATCTTCTGAGTGCTCATTTTATACCTTGCTCATCTACTGGCTGTACAGATTTTCTGGAAGAGTTCCTGTTTCTAATATTTTTATTATGACGTGGGCTAAATCATTCCTTATTTATAGCAGATAAAATTCTGAATCACTTTGTGGCTTTTAGTAACAGTAAGTAAAACTTAATCTTATGCATTTGTCTATTTCAGCATTTAATACATTTATTAAATATATACTTTATAAAATGTAATCCATTGATATTTCTTTCCTGGCTTGTCTGCAATGAGATTATAAATGATATTCTTATGTACTGCTTGGCAGTACCAGCTACTACTTAGTATCACCAGAACAGCTCCAATGATTATCTGTTTTTCCAGAAGACAGCAAGTTCTGAATACGTTCATGAAAAGTATAGCAAAAAATATGTCCATCTTCACAGTACAACTGGGCGGGCAATATCACAGTCAGCAGAGGCTGGAAATCCACGGAGGAAGGAACCATGGACTAAACATACTTAAATGAAGGAAAATTATGATTAGGAATTGACAGATCTTGCTTGGCATCGGTAGGCCAACTGCTTAGGAGGACAGTCTTTGAACTAGAAGCAAAAAAGAAGTGAGATGCCTCTGCTATTTCTTTTAAGAATATCTGGTTCATAGGAATTAGGAAAGATCTGTTCTGACACCAACAAAAAGCCTGAGTCAAGTGATCTTACTGCTAGATGGTTGTTTCAAATTCTTGTAATGATCAGGTAAATAGAAAGTGTAATCTTACAGATCAACAAGATAGTGTAAATGGAGGGTTCAAAGAAAATACATCTATTCTATTCTGTTCCATACCAGTTCACTCATTAAAGGTGCTAACTTGACTTTCTATTATTCTTTTTTACTAATGTATTCTTACATAAAAGCTTTTTGGTGGGGCCTTTTGATTTCATTCTTCAAATCTATTATTTCCATACCGATCTGCTTACAAAAAGCTCCAAACTGTGTTTGTCACTAAAATAAATAATACATTGGCTAGGCAGAGTTGATTTTTTTCATAAAGTACAGTGTACTTGAAACAATACATGTATGAATGAGCTGCTTCATGACTTAAGAGAAGTTCCATATCTCCATATCTCTCTCTAAGATAAAATATCAGTACACGTATCATAAAGTATCAGTACATGTGAAAATAAGAAAATTGCCTTTTATGAGAAACCAGTTTCTGATACACTAGATTATTGGCTTTGATGATCAAATATTTTGCAATGTACAGTTGCCTATAGATAACTGTCAGTGAGGTAAAATAACATCTTAATTTTTTTTTAATCTCTGGGGTTTTTTTTATGGTAAATAGCCTGGTTTTGTTTCATTGGTTAAAACAGTAGGAAAGCATAATGGCAGGGCTTCCTTTGCACAATACATTGTCTTACAAACATAGCAGTATTAATGCTGACACATAATGGTATCATTATTAATATTAGAACATCACTGAATTCTCATTATGGATTTATCTGCACATCTACAGTGACATTGCAATAGTGAAAGAAGTCAATAATTTAGATTTTTTTGTGGGTTTCATGGTGCCAATCAGTCTTAGAGCTATCTAAACCATAGTTGTTAAAATTGCAGGAATAAAGGTTCAAATGAAAACAGCAGCAGCATTGGTAATGTCTGTAGAAAGAGAAATGAATTTAAATTCATGTTAGAATGAACAAAAAATGGGAGAGAACCAAGACTAAAAATCGTCATAGATCAAAAAACTTCCTGAGATTTGGCTATTTTCCTACACATAACAACAAATGTGAAAATCTGAATGAAATAATGTTTTCATTTTTAGCCAGGTATTTCCACTTTGTAATTCAACTATGGACCACAGTAGCAGTAACGCTTCATTATTGTTGCTAACTCTAAAAGAAGCTCTTTCACATCCACGAACAAATTCAATGATTTCAGGCAAATGCATGAGCAACTTCACATTAAAAAGAAGTGGTTTTCTTTAAAAAATGAAGAGTCCCTCAGCTTCATTCAGTGATCCATGCTTCGTATTTGCCTCAGCATAGACTTTTGAAAATTGAATTATCTTTTTTTCCAGAGTATTTCTGAGGAAATCCTTAAGTCAGCCCCAATTATTTGGTGTGGATTCATTTCTGATACAAGTAATTTCTGATAGTCCAGCAGATTATGCAATAAATTGATCCAATCCATCCCGCTATCCATAAGTAAGCTGGATATCTAGTTGAAACCAGGGATGAAGTACTCCTGTTGTTTGTGAGACACCCATGTATTTGAGGAAAGCATTGAGGTTTCAATTTTAAAACATCACATATACAGAACTAATAGCAACAATAATAAAAATCGCATTATGAAGGCTACTTATTTGCACTTAATTGCCCTACCAATTTATAACAGACCAATGCTAATGACAAATGTAATGGGAAGTCCTGACATTGTTTGCTATTTCAGATGCACAGAATAATTGTGATGTAATGCGCACTGGGAGTGTACAAAGCTTCCAAAATACTACACGGCTTACATATGTTTCTGGAGACAATAGCTGATGCTCAGGAAAAAAACTGACTGCTGATGTCAGAGCAATTTTTTTGCGTGAAAAGTAAAAACTGCTGTGGGATATTTCATGTTTCATAGAACATAGACTGTCTTGTGGTTGAATATCTTCTTCACAGGATCTCACACAGTAAAGTGGACCAAATTAAATTTATCTTCTGAAAAAGAATGAAGGAGTGGAGTATTATGTTGACTCAGCCCTTGCTTTTTAAGAATTTGGGAATTTAAGAGTGATGTGTACATATCATGCCTATTCAGATGCATCATGTGTGATCTCTGTCTTCAGGAAAAAGAATACAAAGATATTCTAGTCCTCATGCAGCATTCATTGATCCTTGAAATAGGACAGTGCCTGATGCTACTTTAAAGAAATCATATTCTACAGATACATAAAAGTACTTAAAAATATCTAAGTTTGCATTCATGCACTCTGTCACAATTCATGCCCGATGCCACGAGGCCCAACTGCCAGCATCAGGATGCTCAGAAAACGCGTGTGCTCTCCAGTTCTGTGCACTTGCTTCTGAAACACTAGAGAAGACTTTGGTCTCACTTGGGTTTCCTTGATGGCTTTCGGTTTAGTTTCTACTCTGAGCATGGTAGGATGGCAGTTGTTGCATTCATTGGTCATCTCTTCAGTGGTGAGCATGTGGATTCAAAAAGACCTTTGAGGCAGCCTCTCATGTCAGTTTTTAAGGGGTACCTAGTACTGCAAAATGGGAACGTCGTAGACTATGACTCAGAAATTTTGGGGAGGGTTTTTGTGGATGCTGACTCTCATGATTAAAGAGCTCCTTCATTAATTTTGGGAGAAGCTATTATATAATGTCAATCTTTTTGGTGGGTTTGCCCACTGTAATTTTTCATCCAATTGTCACCTTTCTTTTTTCCATAATCCCAAAAAAAATTTATAGTTACAAGTATGTGTTTTGATGTAATCTTTTTTGATTCCTCCTGTGCTGCAAAGAATCTCAATGTATATGATAAATTAGATGTTAGCCTTCTTTCTTTCCCTTGTTGGTGTTATCTCACAAGTTTTCTTCTTCTCTCTTGTGCTTGACATCCATATGTGTTCTAAATTTGAATTATGAAGTGATGATACACTACAGATAAAATGTTTCTTTTTTATATGCAAATTTGTTGGTATGAATAGTTGACAATACGATGTAGATTTTAATTTCAGATTAGGAATACTAGCATTCTAACACAAATTTGATACTGTAGCTGCTTGTTAGACTGACGACTTTCATGGATAATTCTTTTCCGTTATCTTTTCTGACTTCAGGGCTGCAGCCAGAACTATGCTGTTTCTCATTTTTTTTCTTCAGTTGTAGTAAGTTTTCAGATCCTCCAAAAACTATGGGCACAAAATTGTAAACTCCATTTCTGACCATTTAGAAAAATGTAATGAATGTAAAAACCATTTCTGACCATTTAGAAAAATGTAATGAACTAGAGGCCAGAAGAAGAATGTGAAGATTTGCATACAAATCACCAGTATATTTCTCTGCTTGGTTTTGGCACAGATTGTTTCATTTGGGTGTAGTAAAACCATCAATGATATAATTCTAGTCCTGAAGATATTCTTTAGGGCCAAAAACACCCACCCCAAAATGGCTTCTATTCATTTTCTTTTACAGTCCAGGACACAAGGGAAATAAGTGATGTCAGTTTGAACGAGGAATTAAAAATATGTTCATGTTAAATGGATTCATATTACATGCACATACACATGCAAAGACAGCAACATTCCCCCTTGTTCTCAAATTTAATCGTGAGTAAAAAGTGTATTTCTTAAACTTTATTGCAACTATTAAGATGTGACAATGCTTCTGGAGAAAAATTTAGCTGAGTTGCTGTGAAATTGCTCATGAGTTAGTTTAAGCTTTCTCCTTTGGGACCCTAAACCTTTCTCCTCTTTGCTTTTCATTTCTGAATGCTATTTCAGAAGCGGAGAAAGGCTTTCCTTTTCAATGACCTCTTCACTCACAATTCATCTTCACAGCCTATTTCTGCCACTGGTGTTTGCCACTTTTTGGCCGTGGTACATCTGAATTTCCCGTTTCACGTGCCTTCACACTCATTGACGTTCTTACTTTTGGTGATCTTCCATGTGCATTAAATCTTAGTACAAATGTTTAGAGCACGCTACTACTAACAAGTGTAGTTTATCCCTCTTCTAAGCAGCAATGATATTGTGTCTCTAACAAGGCAAACATTTATTTTTAGTGATTTTCAGCTTTCATTTTTGTTATTTGGTCCTGTGAAAACATATCAACTCACCTAATCCATGTACAACGTTCCGCTCTCATTGCTGCCATCTTCTACAGATACCCCCCACATATTGCACCTACACAGCTCAGCAAATCCTTGGCTAGGGTGGTCCACAACCAGCCTAGGCAGGGACCTTTCTTTCTGGGTGTTTTATGATGGGGCGCCAGCTCTCCCTACCCACTGCCATTAACGGCCATTGGACCGCGCACACCCTTGGGCGGAGGGAAGCGCAAAACCACTGCAAGGTAACGATGGGCCGTGCGGCCAGGCTGTACCTACGGCCGGGCCATGCGGCCAAGGCCCACCGGGGCCGCACGGCGGGGCCGTCCGGCAGTAGGCCTTCGGCCGGCGGTAGGCCTTCGGCCGGC